>NC_091294.1:59726064-59818564 GCF_038502225.1 Cherax quadricarinatus | reverse complement strand
TTTCCCTGCCTCACGCCTGAGTGTGTGGATCATTTGCCCTGCCTCACACCTGAGGTTGTGGCCCTGTCGCTCTACCTCACACCTGAGGGTGGGGCTCTGTTGTCCTGCCTCACACCTGAGGGTGAGTCTCCGCTGCCTTGCCTCACTCCTGAGGATGTGGCTCTGTTGTTCTGCCTCACACCAACGTGTGACTCTGCTGCCCTGCCTCACAACTGAGGGTATGGCTCTGCTGTCCTCCCTCACATCTTCCCAAGGAATGTTAGGTTCCTAACAGTCTTGAGTGGATGAGTGATGGGGTGGGTTAATGATGGTGTGAGTGAGTGATGGGGTGGGTGAGTGATGGGGTGGGTGGATGGTGGGGTGGTTGGGTGAGTGATGGTGTGGGTGAGTGATGGGATGGATGAGTGATGGAGTGGGTGAGTGATGGTTTGGGTGAGTGATTTTGTGGGTGAGTGATGGGGTGGATGAATGATGGGGTGGGTGAGTGATGGGGTTGGTGAGTGATGGGGTGGATGAATGATGGGGTGGGTGAGTGATGGGGTGGGTGAATGATGGGGTGGGTGAATGATGGGGTGGGTAAGTATTACGAACACAGGTAAAGTATGGCCTGCGACCTGGTCGTAATGGGTTCCAAAATGGAGCACACTCAGTAACAGCATATGTGGTATTTCCTGCAACAGATATGATTTGCTGGATTTATACAAGTATGTATACCGTGTACAGAGGGTGAACAGGAAGCGTACCACACGGTAGAAACCAGAGAAAGAGAACCTCATCATCCGGCAGCTCAGGCAAGTCTGACAATTCGCCTGGCACAAGTGAACCAAGTTGCTTCAGCTTTCGCAGCTTGCCTGTGATTGGCCAATGAACCAAGGTACTGGTTTATCGACGGGTGCCCTATGATGGTTAAACCCTTATCACCCGGTTTGCTGGTTGGGAGGCAGCCTCTATGGGAGTGTAAGATACACTGAATAAATTGTAACATACGCTTTGCTTGCCACAGTGAGTGATGGTGTGTGTGATGGGGTGGTTGAGTAGTTGTTGTGGGTGAATGATGGGTGGGTGAGTGATGGTGTGGGTGAGTGATGGGTGGGTGAGTGATGGGTGGGTGAGTGATGGGGTGGGTAAGTGATGGTGTGGGTTAGTGATCGGGTGAGTGAGTGATGGTGTGGGTGAGTGATGGGGTGTCTACCTACCTGGAGTCTACCTGAAGGGAATTCTAGGGGTCAGCGTCCCCGCGGCCCGGTCCACGACCAGGATTCCCGGTTGTTAGGTTAGGTTAGGTAAGGTTCGTCAGGAAACAGGACAAATGTTTCCTGACGCGGGTCTTAGTCAGATGATGACCCGCCTTTGGAGCTTCTGGTCATCTGACCGAGGCCTTCCGCTGGCTTACCGGTCCACCCCTTTAAAAATTATGGTCATTTATAATCTTCCAAAAATAAAAAGGAAGAAAAAAGTGATGTACCCGGTTGTTACCCTTGGTTGTTACTACTGTCCGCACGTAGTCCAACGTACGAACCACAGCCCGGCTGATGCGGCACCAACTTTAAGTATCTGCCTAGCTCTCTGTTGAAGGCAGCCAGGGGCCTAGTGGTAATTTCCCCTATGCATGGTGGGAGGTTGTTGAACAGTCTTGGGACCCGGACACTTATGGTGCTTTCTCGTAGTGTATCAATGGCGCCCCTACTTTTCATTGGGGGTATTTTGCATCGCCTGCCCAGTCTTTTACTTTCGTATGGAGTGATTTCTGTGTGCAGATTCGGGATCATTCCTTCTAGGATTTTCCTAGTGTAAATTATGATATATCTCTTTCGGATGAGTTCCAGCGAGTACAAGTGCTTCCAAGCGTTCTCAGTAGCTGAGGTGTTTGATAGAACTTATATGTTCAGTAAAGAATCTCTTTACACTCTCTAGAGCTGAAATTTCACCTGCTTTGAACGGAGATGTTAATGTACAGCAGTATTCCAGCCTAGAAAGAACAAGTGATTTGAAAAGGATCATCATTGGCTTGGCATCTCTTGTTCTGAACGTTCTCATTATCCATTCTAACATTTACTTTGCAGTTGTGATCGTGGCACTGTTGTGATCCTTGGGAGTGAGATCCTCAGACATTACCACTCCCAGTCCTTCACATTATTTTTCCGCTCTATTGTATTATCAGAGTTTGTAGTATACTCTGTTCTAGTTTTTATCTCCTCCAGTTTTCCATAACGGAGTAGTTGGAATTTGTCCTCATTGAACATCATATTGTTTTCCGTTGCCCACTGGAAAACTTGGCTTATGTCTTCTTGGAGGTTAACCGTGTCCTCAGTAGATGAGTCTCATGTAGATCTTAGTATCGTCTGCAAAGGATGACCCGGTGCTGTGGATTACATTTCTGTGCATGTCTGATAGGAGGACGAGGAACAAGATGGGGGCGAGTACTGTGCCTTGTGAGAGATGGGGTGGGTGAGTGATGGTGTGGGTGAGTGATACGGCCTTTGAGTCAATGTGTGGGTGAGTGATGGGTGGGTGAGTGATAGTATGGGTGAGTGATGGTGTGCATGAGTGATGGGGTGGGTGAGTGACAGTGTGGGTGAGAGAGGGGGGGTGATTCATGGTGAGGGTGAGTGATGGGATCTGCTAGTGATGGATGGGTGAGTGATGTTATGGTTCAGTGATGGTGTGGCAGAGTGAAGGGATGGTTGAGTGATAGTGTAGATGAGTGATAGGTGGGAGAGAGATGGGTGGGTGAGTGATGGTGTAGGTGAGTGATACGTGGAAGAGTGATGCTGTGGGTGAGAGATGGGGTGGGTGAGAGATGGGGTGGGTGAGTGATGGTGTGGGTGAGTGATGTTGTGGGTGAGTGATGGGGTGGGTGAGTGTTAGTGTGGGTGAGTGATGGGTTGGGTGAGTGATGGGGTGGGTGAGTGATGAGGTGGGTGAGAGACGGGTGGGTCAGTAATGTTGTGAGTGATGGGGTGGGTGAGTGAGAGAGTGGGAGGGTGATGTGGTGGGTGAGTGAGTGGGAGGGTGATGGGAAGAGTGAGTGATAAGGTTGGTGAGTGATTGTGTGGGTGAGTGAGGAGTGGGTGAGTGATAGTATAGGTAAGTGATGGTGGGGTTGAGTGATGGGGTGGATGAGTAAGAATATGGGTGAGTGATGGTGTGGGTGAGTGATGGTGAGGGTGAGTGATGGGTTGGGTGAGTGATGAGTGGGTTAGTGATGATGTAGATGAGTGATGGGGTGCGTGAGTGATGGGGTGAGTGACGGGGTGGGTGAGTGATGTTGTGGGTGAGTGATGGATGGGTGAGTGATGGTGGGGGTGAGTGAGTGATGGTGGGGGTGAGTGAGTGTTGTCGTGGGTGAGTGACGGCGTGGGTGAGTGATGAGGTGCGTGGTTGACGGGTTGAGTGATGGGATGGGTGAAAGATGCAGTGCGTGAGTGATGGGTGGGTGAGTGATGGTGTGGGTGAGTGATGGGGTGGGTGAGTGATGGGTGGGTTAGTGATGGTGTAGGTGAGTGATGGGGTTAGTGAGTGATGGGGTTAGTGATGGAGGGTGAGTGATGTTGTGGGTGAGTGATGGGTGGGTGAATAAAGTTGTGGGTGAATGATGGGGTGGGTGAATGATGTGGGTGAGTGATGGGTGGGTGAGTGATGGTCTAGGTGAGTGATGGGTGGGTTAGTGATGGTGTGGGTGAGTGACGGGGTGCGTGAGTGATGGGGTGAGTGACGGGGTGGGTGAGTGATGGTGGGGGTGAGTGAGTGATGGTGGGGGTGAGTGAGTGATGTCGTGGGTGAGTTATGGGGTGGGTGAGTGACAGCGTGGGTGAGTGATAAGTCGGTGAGTGAAAGGGTGAGTGAGTGATAGGTTGGTGAGTGATGTTGTGGATGAGTGATTGTGTGGGTGAGTGTTGGGGTGAGTGTGTGATGGAGTTGGTGAGTGATGGTGTAGGAGAGTGATGTTGTGGGTGAGTGACGGGTTGGGTGAGTGATGAGTGGGTTAGTGATGGTGTGGGTGAGTGATGAGGTGCGTGGTTGACGGGGTGAGTGATGGGAGGGGTGAGGGATGTAGTGGGTGAGTGATGGGTGGGTGAGTGATGGTGTGGGTGAGTGATGGGTTTGTGAGTGATGTGGGTGAGTAATGTGGTGGGTGAGGGATGGGGTGGTTGAGTGACGGTGTGGGTGAGTGATGAGTGGGTGAGTGATGGTGTGGGTGAGTGATATTGTGGGCGAGTGATGGGGTGGGTGAGTGATGAGGTGCGTGGTTGACGAGGTAAGTGATGGGATGGGTGAGGGATGTAGTGGGTGAGTGATGGGTGGGTGAGTGATGGTGTGGGTGAGTGATGGGGTGGGCGAGTGATGGTGAGGGTGAGTGATGGGTGGGTGAGTGATGTTGTGGGTGAGTGATGGTGTGGATGAGTAATGGGTGGGTGAGTGATAGGTGGGTGAGTGATGGGTGCGTGAGAGATGTTGTGGGTGAGTGATATGGTGGGTGAGGGATGGGGTGGGTGAGTGGCGGTGTGGGTGAGTGATGGGTGGGTGAGTGATGGTGTGGGTGAGAGATGGAGTGGGTGAGTGATGGTGTGGGAGAATGATGTGGGGTTGAGTGATAGGTGGGTGAGTGATGGGTGCGTGAGATATATTGTGGGTGAGTGATGTGGTGGGTCAGGAATATGGTGGATCAGGGATGGGGTGCGTGAGAGATGGTGTGGGTGATTGATCGTGTGGGTGATTGATGGTGTGGGTGATTGATGGTGTGGGTGAGTGGTGGGTGTGTGAGTGATGGTGTGGGTGAGTGATAGGGTCTTTGAGTGATTGTGTGGGAGAGTGATGGGTGGGTGAGTGATAGTATGGGTGAGTGATGGTGTGCCTGAATGATGCGGGGTGAGTGATAGTGTGGGTGAGTGATGGGTGGGTGAGTGATGGGTTGGTAAGTGAGGGGTGGGTGATTCATGGTGAGGGTGAGTGACAGGGTGAGTGATGGGATCTGTGAGTAATGGATGGGTGAGTGATGTTATGGGTGAGTGATGATGTGACTGAGTGAAGGGATGGGTGAGTGATAATGTAGGTGAGTGATAGGTGGGTGAGTGATGGGCGGGGGAGTGATGGTGTGGGTGAGTGATGTTGTGGGTGAGTGATGGGGTGGGCGAGTGTTATTCTGGGTGAGTGATGGGTTGGGTGAGTGATGGGGTGGGCGAGTAATGGTGTGGGTGAGTGACGGGTGGGTCAGTGATAGTATGGGTAAGTGATGGAGTGGCTGAGCGATGGGGTGGGTGAGTGAGAATGTGGGTGAGTGATGATGTGGGTGAGTGATGGGTTGGGTGAGTAATGCGTGGGTTAGTGATGGTGTGAGTGAGTGATGGGGTTAGTGATGTGGTGGGTGAGTGATGCTGTGGGTGAGTGATGGGTGGGTGAATGATGTTGTGGATGAGTGATGGGGTGGGTGAGTGATGGTCTGGGTGAGTGATGAGGTGCCTGGTTGATGGGGTGAGTGATGGTGTTGGTGAGGGATGTAGTGGGTGAGTGATGGGTGGGTGAGTGATGTTGTGGGTGAATGATGAGTGTGTGAGTGATGTGGGTGATTGACGTGGTGGATGAGGGATGGGGTGGGTGAGTGACGGTGTGGGTGAGTGATGGTTGGGTGAGCGATGGTGTGGGTGAGAGGTGGGGTGGGTGAGTGATGGTGTGGGTGACTGATATTGTGGGCGAGTGATGGGGTGGGTGAGTGATGATATCGGTGAGCGATGGGTGGGTCAGTGGCGTTGTGAGTGATGGGGTGGGTGAATAATGGTGTGGATGAGTGATGGGTGAGTGAGTGATAGAGCGAATGATGAGGTGGGTGGGTGATGGGTGGGTGATTGATGGTGTGTGTGAGTGATGGGGTGAGTGAGTGATCAGGTCGGTGAGTGATTGCGTATGTGAGTGATGGGTGGGAGAGTGAGAGTATGGGTGAGTGATGGTGTGCCTGCGTGTTGGGGTGGGTGAGTGATGTGTGGATGAGTGATAGTGTGGGTGAGCGATGGGTTGGGTGAGTGATGGGTGGGTTAGAGATGTTGTGGGCGAGTGATGGGGTGCATGAGTGATGTGTGGATGAGTGATCTTGTCAGTGAGTGATGGGGTGTTTGAGTGATGGTGTAGGTTAGTGATGGGTGGGTGGGTGATGAGGTGTTGAGTGATGGGATGAGCGGTGGGGTGGATGAGTGATGTGGGTGTGTGATGGATGGGGGAAGGATGTTGAGGGTGAGTGATGGGGAGGGTGAGTAATGGGGTGGGTGAGTGATGGTATGGGTGAGTGATGAGTGGGTGAGTGATGGGGTGGGTGAATGATAGGTTGGTGAGTGATTTGTGGGTGAGTGATGGGTGGGTGAATGATAGTATGGGTGAGTGATGGGTAGGTGAATGATGGATGGGTGAGACATGGGTGGGTGATTGATGGTGAGGGTGAGTGATGGGATGGGTGAGTGATGGGATGGGTGAGTGATGGGTGGGTAAGTTATGTTATGGGTGAGTGAAGGTGTGGCTGAATGAAGGGATGGGCGAATGATAGTGTAGGTGAGTGATGGGTTGGTGAGCGATGGTGTGGGTGAGTGATGCGTGGGTTAGTGATGGTGTGGGTGAGTGATGCGTGGGTGAGTGATGGTGTGGGTAAGTGATGGGGTGGGTGAGTGATGGTATGGGTGAGTGACGGATGGGTCAGTGATGTTGTGAGTTAGTATTCGGGTGGGTGAGTAATGGTGTGGATGAGTGATGGGTGGGTGAGTGATGGGAGAGTTACTGATGGCGTGGGTGAGTGATGAGGTGCGTGGTTGACGGGGTGAGTGATGGGATGGGTGAGGGATATAGTGGGTGAGTGATGAGTGGGTGAGTGGTGGTGTGAGTGAGTGATGGGGTGGGTGAGTGATGGTGTGGGTGAGTGATGGTATGGGTGAGTGATGGGTGGGTGAGTGATGTTGTGGGTGACTGATGGGTGTGTGAGTGATGTGCGTGAGTGATGTGGTATGTGAGTGATGGTGTGGGTGAGAGATGGAGTGGGTGAGTGATGTTGTGGGTGAGTGATGGGATGGGTGAGTGATTGTGTGGGTGAGTGATGGGTGGGTGAGTGATGGGTGCGTGAGTGATGTGGTGGGTCAGGGAAGGGGTAGGTGAGAGGTGGTGTGGGTGATTGATGGTGTGGGTGATTGATGCTGTGGGTGAGTGATGGTGTGGGTGAGTGGTGGGTGGGTGAGTGATGGTGTGGGTGAGAGATGGGGTGGGTGGGTGATGTTGTGGGTGAGTGATAAGGTCTTTGAGTGATTGTGTGGGTGGGTGATGGGAGGGTGAGTGGTAGTATGGGTGAGTGATGGTGTGCCTGAGTGAATGGGTGGGTGAGTGATAGTGTGGGTGAGTGATGGGTGGGTGAGTGAAGGGTGAGTGAGTGAGGGTTGGGTGATTCATTGTGAGGGTGAGTGATAGGATGCGTGATGGGATCTGTGAGTGATGGATGGGTGAGTGATGTTATGGGTGAGTGATGGTGTGGCTGAGTGAAGGGATGGGTCAGTGATAGTGTAGGTGAGTGATACGTGGGTGAGTGATGGGAGGGTGAGTGATGGTGTGGGTGAGTGATGTGTTGAAGAGTCATGCTGTGGGTGAGAGATGGGGTGGGTGAGTGATGGTGTGGGTGAGTGATGTTGTGGGTGAGTGATGGGGTGGGTGAGTGTTATTCTTGGTGAGTGATGGGTTGGGTGAGTGATGGGGTAGATGAGTAATGGAGTGGGTGAGTGACGGGTGGGTCAGTGATGTTGTGAGTGATGGGGTGGGTGAGTGAGAGAGTGGTAAGGTGATGGGGTGGGTGAGTGATACGGCTGGTGAGTGATTGTGTGGGTGAGTGAGGGGTGGGTGAGTGATAGCATGGGTAAGTCATGGTGTGGGTGAGTGATGGGGTTGGTGAGTGAGAATCTGGGTGAGTGATGGTGTGGGTGAGTGATGGGTTGGGTGAGAGATGGGTTGGTTAGTGATGTTGTGGATGAGTGATGGGGTGCGTGAGTGATGTGGTTAGTGATGGGGTGGGTGAGTGATGTTGTGGTTGGATGATGAGTTGGTGAATGATGTGGGTGAGTGATGGGGTGGGTGAGTGATGGTCTGGGTGAGTGATGAATGAGTGAGTGATGACGTGGGTGGGTGATGGGGTGGGTGAGCAATGGGGTGGGTAAGTGACGGTGTGGGTGAGTGATGAGTCGGTGAGTGATAGGGTGGGTGAGTGATAGGTTGGTGAGTGATGTTATGGATGAGTGATTGTGTGGGTGAGTGATGGGGTGAGTGATGGAGTGGGTGACTGATGGTGTAGGAGAATGATGTGGGTGAGTGATGGGTTGAGTGAGTGATGGGTTGGGGAGTGATGGGTGGGTTAGTGATGGTGTGGGTGAGTGATGATGTGCGTGGTTGATGGGATTGTGTGGATGAGTGATGGGTGGGTGAGTGATGTTGTGGGTAAGTGATGGGTTGGTGAGTGATTCTGTGGGTGTGTGTTGGGTGTGTGAGTGATGGGGTGGATGAGTGAAAGTGTGGGTGAGTGATAGTGTGGGTGGGTGATGGGTTGGGTGAGTGAGGGGTGGGTTAGTAATGGTGTGGGTGAGTGATGGGGTGCGTGAGTGATGTGTGGATAAGTGATATTGTCGGTGAGTGATGGGGTGGGTGAGTGATGTAGGTTAGTGATGGGTGGGTGGGTGATGAGGTGGGTGAGTGATGGGGTGAGTGACGGGGTGGGTGATGGATGAAGTGGGTGAGTGATGGGTGGGTGAGTGATGTTGTGGATGATTGATGTGGTGGGTGAGGGATGAGGTGGGTGAGTGAAGATGTGGGTGAGTGATAGATGGGTGAATGATTCTGTGGGTGAGAGATGGGGTGGGTGACTGATGGTGTGGGTGAGTGATGGTGTGGGTGAGTGATGGTGTGGGTGAGTGATGCTGTGGGTGAGTGATGGGGTGAGTGATGAGATCTGTGAGTAATTGTGTTTGTGAGTGATGATGTGGGTGAGTGATGGGTTGGGTGAGTGATGAGTGGGTTAGTGATGGCGTAGGTGAGTGATGGGGTGCGTGAGTGATACGTGGATGAATGATGTTGTCGGTGAGTGATGGTGTGGGTTAGTGATGGGTGAGTGATAAGGTGGGTGTGTGATGGGGTGAGTGATGGGGTGGGTGAGTTATGTGGGTGAGTGATGAGTGGGGCAGTAATGTTGTGGGTGAGTGATAGGGTGGTTGAGTAATGGGGTGAGTGATGGTATAGGTGAGTGATGAGTGGGTGAGTGATGGGTTGGGTCAATGAGGGGTGGGTGATTTATGGCGAGGGTGAGTGAGTGATGGGTTGAGTGAGTGATGGGTGTGTGAGTGATGTGGATGAGTGATGATGTGGCTGAGTGAAGGGATGGGTGATTCGTAGTGTAGGTGAGTGATGGGTCGGTGACTGATGGTTGGGTGAGTATTACAACCCAGGACTCCGAAAGGCCTGTTATCCTGGGTGTAAATGGAGAAAAATAAACAGCAGGAAAACTTTTGACTTGTATTATCCTTCACCAGTTTAGAACAGAAGTATGCACACTATATACACTATGTACAACAATAGATATTAGTGCACTCCACGGTAAGCAAGGCAGAATAGAAGCCACTAGAGAGCAGACCGTGCTTCAACCAGCTCTAGAATGGGAATGACAAGGGCAGACAGGAGAGTGGTACCCACAACACCTCTGCGATTGCCAAAACCATCTTATTGGCTGGAACCTGTATACTGATTGAACGACGGGGCCCCATCATCAACACTAGTACCTGGTTTGCTGGTTGGGGGAGATAGCCTTTCAATGAGTGTGTGTACATGCGCCCAATAAAGGTTACGTACTCTTTGCATGCCACAGTGAGTGATGGTGTTGGGAGTGATGCGAGGGTGAGTGATGGTGTGGGGAGTGATGCGAGGGTGAGTGATGGTGTGGGTGAGAGATCTGGTGGGTGAGTGATGGTGTGGGTGAGTGATGCGAGGGTGAGTGATGGTATGGGTGAGTGATGTTGTAGGTGAGTGATGGGCTGGGTGAGTGTTACTGTGGGTGAGTGATTGGGTGGGTGAATGTTACTGTGGGTGAGTGACGGGGTGGGTGAGTGATGGTATGGGTGAGTAACGGGTGGGTCAGTGATGTTGTGAATGAGTGATGGTGTGGGTGAGTGATGTGGCAGGTGAGGGATGGGGTGGGTGACTGACGGTGTGGGTGAGTGATGAGTGGGTGAGTGATGGTGTGGGTGAGAAAAGGGGTGGGTGAGTGATGTGGGTGAGTGATGGGGTGGGAGAGTGATATTGTGGGCGAGTGATGGGGTGGGTGAGTGATGTGGGTGAGTGATGGGGTTGGGTGAGTGATATTGTGGGCGAGTGATGGGGTGGGAGAGTGATGATATCTGTGAGTGATGGGTGGGTCAGAGACTTTGTGAGTGAGTGATGAAGTGGGTGAGTAATGGTGTGGATGAGTGATGGGGTGAGTGATTGTGTGGGTGAGTGATGCGTGGGCGAGTGATGGGGTGGGTGAGTGATGATATCTGTGAGTGATGGGTGGGTCAGAGACTTTGTGAGTGAGTGATGAAGTGGGTGAGTAATGGTGTGGATGAGTGATGGGGTAAGTGAGTGATTGTGTGGGTGAGTGATGCGTGGGCGAATGATGGGGTGGGTGAGTGATGATATATGTGAGTGATGGGTGGGTCAGAGACTTTGTGAGTGATGAAGTGGGTGAGTAATGGTGTGGATGAGTGATGGGGTGGGTGAGTGATGGTGTTGGTGAGTGATGGTGTGGGTGAGTGACGGGTTGGGTGAGTGATGGGTGGGTTAGTAATGGTGTGGGTGAGTGATGGGGTGCGTGAGTTATGGGTGGATGAGTGATGTCGGTGAGTGATGGGGTGGGTGAGTGATGTGGGTGAGTGATGGGTGGGAGAGTGATGCTGTGGGTGAGTGATGGGGTAGGTGAATCATGGGGTGGGTGAGTGATGGTATGGGTGAGTGATGAGTGAGTGATGGGGTGGGCGAGTGATAGGTTGGTGAGTATTACAACCCAGGAGTCCCAAAGGCCTGTTATCCTGGGTGTAAAGGGAGCAAAATATACACAGCAGAAAAACTTTTGACTTATATTATCCTTCACCAATTTAGAACAGAAGTATGTACTCTATATACACTATGTACAACAATAAATATTTGTGCACTCCACGGTAAACAAGGCAGAATAGAAGCCACTAGAGAGCAGACCGTGCTTCAACCAGCACAAGACTGGGAATGACAAGGGCAGACATGTGAATGGTACCCACATCACCTCTGTGATTGCCAAAACCATCTTATTGGCTGGAACCTGGGTGCTGATTGCACAACGGGGCCCCATCATCAACCCTTAGTACCTGGTTTGCTTGTTTTGGGAGATAGCCTTTCAATGAGGGTGTGTACATGCGCCGAATATAGGTTACGTACTCTTTGCATGCCACACCCCCATCCCAAGAGGGCTCAGGATTAGGCTCCCACCTCCCAGTGGTAACTGTGCTGCTGTGGCACCAAATAATTGGACCGCCTTTCCTCTCAACCATCCAACTCTTAGATAGAGCTGAGCTTTATTCATGACTAAAAGCCAAACCCTAAACTCAGAGCGAGACAGCAGACAGTGGGGCTAGCATAGGTCCAAAGAGCGGCAGGACGGTATCCCGCACTCCCTCACTAAAAAAAAAAAGAGCTTGAAAAGGGTTACCACAGGTCCCTAAAATCCTAACCTAGTATATAATTATAATTATGGGTTTTAGACTCTTGATAAAGAGTCTGCCAACTTATTTTCTTGGCCGGCACTGTGTAATATTCTGAGAGAATAGGGTTGCAGTTGTAGACTCCATCTCATGAGCCTCGCATTTTGGTTCTTCATTTCTTGGAGATATACTAGAGGGTTGTGGTCGCCATAGACAGTGACCACATGCGAAGTCTGGCCTACGTAAACATCGAAGTGCTCCAAAGCCATTACCAGCACGAGGGCTTTTTCGATAGTAGAGAAAACCCTCTGCAACTCCTCGTCCCCAACCCCAGACTCACAAGCATCAACCTGTAATGAGAAAGGTTTGAGAAGTCTGGAGACAAAAGAATGGGTGCAGTACACAATAATCTTTTTGCTTTAGTGAAAGCATTTTGGCATTCTGGGGTCCAAATAAAGGGAACTTTGTGACTGGTAAGAGAGGTAAGAGGCGCTACAATATCTTAAATTTTTTTACAGAATCTTCTGTAAAATCCTATCATGCCTAGGAAGCATTGAAGAGACTTCCTATCATGTTGAACTGGATAATCTTTAATGGCAAGAACTTTAGCAAATTTAGGAGCAACTTTGCCACTACCTACTTCATGGCCTAGAAAAGTAACAGTGGCCTGGCCAAATGAAGACTTAGATAAATTAACAGCTAAATAGGAACTCTGAAAGATCTCAAAGAGAGCCTTAAGTCTAAATAGGTGTTGATCCCAAGTATCAGACACACTACAATATCATTCAGGTATGCTGCCGTGCCTTCGAGTCCTTTAATAGCCTGATGGATAAGTTTCTGGAATGAAGAGGGGGAATTTTTCATCCCGAAGGGGGTAACTGTATATTGATAATGACCTCTTGGAATTACGAAGGCAGAGATTTCCTTTGCCTTATCCATCAAAGGTACCTGATAGTAACCTTTAAGGAGATCTAACTTGGACACAAAAGTAACCTTACTCACAAAGTTGATTACGTCATCTAGGCAAGGAAGAGGGTAAGCATCTGTGATTGTGACCTCATTCACCTTACGGTAGTCTGTACACATACGAAAACCTCCATCAGCTTTTTTAACAAGGATGCACAGTGAAGCCCATGGACTAGATGACTCCTCCACTAATCCATGCTCTAACAGAAATTCTACCTCCTGCTGAAGTAGCTTCTGCTTTTCAGGATTAGATCTGTAGGGGGAGGTTTAGAGTTTAGGTTTAGAGTTTCCCACATCTACGTCATGATAACCTAACTTACATTTTTTCGACACATCCGAAAAAATATCAGGGAATGACTGTAGAAGCGCAGCTAAACTTGTTGCTTGAGTTTCAGATAGCCCCACCATTAAAGGGCTAGGATCCTTGAGGAGGACAGAGTTTGGAAGCTTGACATTAATTTCAGAAATAGAGTGCAAAGAGTCAGAGTTGTCCTCAGAGGTAGAGGACAGAGTCATTACTGGGACTTTATGTGGTGTATGAAAAGATTTTAATTGATTAATGTGGTAAGTTTTAGTTTTTGAGGTCTTATTAAGGGGAGATACCACATAATTTACATCAGATAATTTACTTACAATTTGCATAGGCCCCGTATATCTAGCTTTCAAGGTGTGGCCAGGTATAGGTTCCTGTAGCAACACCTTGTCTCCTGGATAGAAGGAGCGGAATTGTGCATTTCTGTCATTCCTCTGTTTCATTTTATTTTGAGCTGCCTTTAGGTTAGCCTTCGTTAACTGACGTGCCACCTGCAACCTTGAAGACGGGTTGTAGAGTGTTGAGCTAACGTCTTCTACCATCCATCCTTCTTTGAGCACCCAAAGAGGACTTTGTACATTGTGCCCAAAGATCAGCTCAAACGGACTATACCCGGTAGACTCCTGCACAGTTTCTCTTATTGAAAACAGCAACGAAGGTAGTGATTCATCCCAGTCTGTAGGAAAATGCATACAAAAAGTTCTCATCACGGTTTTTAACGTCTGATGGAATCTTTCCAAGGTTAGTACCTTGATCACTTTGAATAGTTTTAGGAACGCCAAAACAAGAAATAAATCTGGTTAAAGCCTTGAGAATAGCTTTAGTATTAATACTGCGCATGGGAATTGCTTCAGAGTATCTAGTTACTCTATCCATAATGGTAAATAAGTACTAATTTCCAGACTTTGACCTAGGTAGTGGACCTACACAATCTATAATTAAATCTGCAATCTGCAAAAAGTTCTCCATCAGCAGGTATAGGCTGGAGAGGTGCAGGTTTAATGGAATGTCCAGGTTTCCCAACTTGCTGACATTCTCGGCAACACCGGATATGATTCTTCACATCCTGCCTTAATTTTGGCCAATAAAATTCTTTTGTGATTCTATATAATGTTTTAGTAATTCCTAGGTGACCTCCTAATGAAGTATTATGAGCTATATTCAATATTTGAGGTCTAAACTTGGAACCACTAACCTGTTTGACAGTTGCCGGCCCTCTATATCTCCTTACCAGTCTCAGTGTAGATCAAATAGTCATTTTTAAGTTCATACTTGACTGGATGATCTGAAAAGGATTTACCCATGGCTGCCTGAAAAGCGAAATTCAAAGAAGGGTCCTTTCATTGTTCCTCCCGGAAGGACAGTCCCTCGGGCATGGAAACAGAGATATCTGGCAATCCTGCAACCCTGGAATAGGAAGGCTTGATCTGGGTCTGTTCCCTTAATTTACGAGGCTCTGGCCAGTTTTCCTCGTAAAACAAATTGGCTATTCCAAGATCAGAGTAGTCCAAGGATAGGTCAGCATTTTCACCAGACAACCCTTGGGATGTTGCCCAAGTTATGGCCAACACCGGAGAAGAATTAATCATCATGGGTTCAGGACATACACTAGCAGTGGTAATGTTATTACCCAGTAATAACATGGCATCTTTCCTGGGGAATCCCTTGGATACATGCACGGTCAAGTATCCGGTGTAATATTTCCACTGTACATAAATTCTATGCAAGGGGACAGAAAAAATTGCTCCTCCAAATGCTTCCAGAAAAACAGAGGATTGCAGGGAGGTGTTCTTGGAAAGGGGAAGTACTCCCTCTCTTATAAGTGAGCAATATGCTCCAGTATCTCTAAAGGTTTTGACTTCAGTTGTTTTTGAGTCTTCCTGAAGGGAAATACGACTCTGACAGTAATAAGGGACCATCCCTTTCTCTACTTCTTTCAGGGACATGTTACTGTAGGTTTTCCCAATGAGTTGGGGTTTGTGGGGGCAGTTGGGACGGATGTGACCTACTTTATTAGAGAGGAAGCAGACGACAGGCTTGCCCTTAACTCCCTGCTGATGTTGCAACTGGTGTCACTCTGGCTGGTGTCTCTCTGTTGTCTAGTTGCACCTTGTTGAGGGGTTTGTCTCTCACCAGGTGGACCATAAGTTGAGTAGCGTGGCTCACCAGGTGACTTAGTTGGCTGACGTAGACGTTCTCCCTCCGGCTGGCACTTCATCCTCCAAGGTTGACGATCTCTGTTCATGCCAGGTTGTTGAAAAGAGAGATGGGACCGCTCGGACAAGGAGCACTTAGTTTCAAAGGTATCAGCCAACCTGGTTACCTCCAATGCAGTGGTTAAGTCACGATCCTGCAGAAAGACTCTAACCTCTGGTCCCACAGACTCCAGCAGGTTGTCAACCAGAATAAGCTGCACAAGATCATCGAAGGTAGCAACACCACTTGCTTTATACCAGCTGGTAAAAGCTTTGGTCTGCTGTTGCACAAAATCAACCAGGGATTGACCAAGCTGTCGTCTGCCTAATTAGAACGACTTTCTGTACTTAGCTGGGATACATGTATATGCTCCCAAAACTGTGGGCTTTACTACTTTATAATCAGAAAAATCAGTGTCATTTAGCACTGATGTAAATTCCTGTGCCTTACCAAACAATGTTGTGTGAACCAACGATGCCCAATGCTGTTCTGGTCACCTCAAGGCTCGAGCCTGATTTTCGAAAGTTTCGAAAAATTGTTCTGGTTCTGCCTCATTGAAGCGGGGAACAAGCTGTACTGCTTTCTGTAAACTAAAGTCATTTACAACTTGTGAAAACTGCCTTCTTTCTTTTTCCCTATCAAGCTCTTCCTTGGCAAACGCCCTCTGTTCCCTAGTCCGCTCAAGATTGATTTTCGCCTACTCAAGTGCCAACACAGCTGATTCGCTTTCAGACAACCCTGTTGCACGAGATTGACGATTTTGCTCCGTTGATGTATCATTTTCCCCCTGCGAGAACCTAGGAGTTTTATTCCTGGCTCCCGTAGAGGAAGGAGTCTGATGTGCCATCTCCTCTTCCCGAAGTTTGTCGGTGACCAGTGAACGCAGTTGTGCAGCTGTGAGAGTGCATTCGTAATCAATGCCAATGGAATGAGCAATTTGCCAACAACGCTGTAGGGACAATTTAGGCAAGTTAAATAAAGTATATGCCGACACAAGACGTCTGACTCGTCTAGGTGGCATACCCCAATGTACAGGTTATTTGCTATGCACAGTACGATTGCAGAATACCCCAACGTAACACGTTATTTGCAGAACACGCTTACCTATGCACAGTACGACTGCAGAATATTTACACTCAAACGTCACACGTTATTTGCAGGATACGCTTAGCTATGCACAATGCAGCTGCAGAATGTGCACATACACTTGCAAGATGGATACACAATAGCAAAGCTGACTGCAAAATCCTCACACAAAACTGACTGTAGTGAAGCGAACACACCGGACAAGCTAGTAGCGAGCTGTTGAACGATCATACAATAGCAAGGCTGACCATAGCAAGGCAATTGACATGCAAAGCTAATGCAATGCCAGATTGCAAGCTACACAATGTTCCTGTTTCCAGCGACACCCTAGGCTCAACCCATGCTCTAAGTCCAGCTCCAGCTCTCGGACAGGCTACCCATATTACAACCCAGGAGTCCCAAAGGCCTGTTATCCTGGGTGTAAAGGGAGCAAAATAAACACAGCAGAAAAACTTTTGACTTGTATTATCCTTCACCAATTTAGAGCAGAAGTATGTACACTATATACACTATGTACAACAATAGGTATTAGTGCACTCCACGGTAAACAAGGCAGAATAGAAGCCACTATAGAGCAGACCGTGCTTCAACCAGCTCTAGAATGGGAATGACAAGGGCAGACAGGTGAGTGGTACCCACATCACCTCTGCGATTGCCAAAACCATCTTCTCGTTGGCTGGAACCTGGGTGCTGACTGGACGACGGGGCCCCATCATCAACCCTTAGTACCTGGTTTGCTTGTTGGGGGAAATAGTCTTTCAATGAGGGTGTGTACATGTGCCGAATAAAGGTTAAGTAATCTTTTGCATGCCACAGTGAGTGATGTTGTGGGTGAGTCATGGGTGGGTGAGTGATTGTGTGGGTGAGTGATGGGGTAGGTGAGTGATGGTGTGGGTGAGTGATGGTGTAAGTGCATGATGGGTGGGTGAGTAATGGGGTGGGTTAGTGATGGGGTGGGTGAGTGATGGGTTGGGTGAGTGATTGGTGGGTTAGTGATGGTGTGTGTGAGTGATGAGGTGCGGGAGAGATGCGGTGAGTGTTGGGGTGGGTGAGTGATGTTGTGGGTGAGTGATGGGTGAATGAGTGATTGCGTCGGTGAGTGATGGGTAGGTGACTGATGGGGTGGGTGACAAATGGTGTAGGTGAGTTATGGGGTGTGTGAGTGATGGGCTGGGTGAGTGATGGGTGGGTTAGCAATGGTGTAGGTGAGTGATCGGGTGCGTGAGTGATGGGGTGAGTGACGGGGTACGTGAGTGATGGGGTGAGTCATGATGTGGGTGAGTCATGATGTGGGTGAGTGATGGTGTGGGTGAGTGATGGGTGAGTGAGTGATGTCGGTGGGTGATGGTGTGTGTAAGTGATGGGTGGGTGAGTGATGGGGTGAGTTATGGGGTGGGTGAGTGATGGTGTGGGTGAGTGATGAGGTGGGTGAGTGATGGGGTGGCTGAGTGATGTGGGTGAGTGATGAGTGAGTGATGGGGTGGGTGAGTGATAGGCTGGTTAGGGATGTTGTGGGTGAGTGATAGGTAGGTGAGTGATTGTGTGGGTGAGTGATGGGTGGGTGACTGATGGGGTGGGTGACAAATGGTGTAGGTGAGTGATGGGGTGGCTGAGTGATGGGGTGCGTGAGTGATGGGGTGAGTGATGGGGTGCGTGAGTGATGGGGTGAGTCAAGGGGTGGGTGAGTGATGGTGTGGGTGAGAGATAGGGTGGGTGGTTGATGGGTGGTTACCTGGATACCTGGAGGTTATTCCGGGGATCAACGCCCCCGCGGCCCGGTCCATGACCAGGCCTCCCGATGGATCAGGGCCTGATCAACTAGGCTGTTAATGCTGGCCGCACGCAGTCCAACGTACGAGCCACAGCCCGGCTGATACGGCACTGACTTAAGGTATCTGTCCAGCTCTCTCTTGAAGGCAGCCAGGGGTTTATTGGCAATTCTCCTAATGCTTGATGGGAGGCTGTTGGACAGTCTTGGGCTCCGGACACTTATGGTGTTTTCCCTTAGTGTACCAATGGCGCCCCTACTTTTTATTGGTGAGTGATGGTGTGCGTGAGTCATGGGTGTGTGAGTGATGTTGTGGGTGAGTCATGGGTGTGTGAGTGATGTTGTGGGCGAGTCATGGGTGTGTGAGTGATGTTGTGGGTGAGTCATGGGTGTGTGAGTGATGTTGTGGGTGAGTCATGGGTGTGTGAGTGATGTTGTGGGTGAGTCATGGGTGTGTGAGTGATGTTGTGGGTGAGTCATGGGTGTGTGAGTGATGTTGTGGGTGAGTCATGGGTGTGTGAGTGATGTTGTGGGTGAGTCATGGGTGTGTGAGTGATGTTGTGGGTGAGTCATGGGTGTGTGAGTGATGTTGTGGGTGAGCGATGCAGGGGGTGAGGGATGAGGTGGGTGAGTGATGGTGTGGGTGATTGATGGTGTGAGTGAGTGATGGTGTGGGTGAGTGATGGGTGGGTGAGTGATGGTGTGGATGAGAGATGGGGTGGGTGAGTGATGGGGTACGTGTCATGATAGGATATATAGTTAAAAAAATAGGTCATACGAGAGAAATTGTGGAATGAAAGGGTGTATGGGACGCATGGGAGGGTGGGATGAGGTGGGTGGGATTAGAAGGTGGATGGGATGAGAGACTGGGTGGGATGAGAGTGTAGGTGAGATGAGAGAATAGGTGCAATGGAAGTCTGTGTAATGAGAGTGAGGGTGGAATGAGTGTGATTGGGATGAAATGGTGAGTGGAATAAGAGGAAGGGTGGGATGAGAGCGTGTGTGGAATGAGATGGAGATGGAGGGTGGGATGAGAGTGTGGGTGCGATGAGACTGTGGGGTGTGATGAGGGGATTGGTGCGATGAAAAGGTGGGTTTGATGAGAGGGTGGGTGTGATAAGTGCGTGTGTGTGATGAGAGGGTAGGTGTAATATATATATATATATATATATATATATATATATATATATATATATACCTGGAGTTTACCTGGAGAGAGTTTCGGGGGTCAACGCCCCCGCGGCCCGGTCTGTGACCAGGCCTCCTGGTGGATCAGCGCCTGATCAACCAGGCTGTTGCTGCTGGCTGCACGCAAACCAACGTACGAGCCACAGCCCGGCTGATCAGGAACTGACTTTAGGTGCTTGTCCAGTGCCAGCTTGAAGACTGCCAGGGGTCTGTTGGTAATCCCCCTTATGTGTGCTGGGAGGCAGTTGAACAGTCTCGGGCCCCTGACACTTATTGTATGGTCTCTTAACGTGCTAGTGACACCCCTGCTTTTCATTGGGGGGATGGTGCATCGTCTGCCAAGTCTATATATATATATATATATATATATATATATATATATATATATATATATATATATATATATATATATATATATATATATATATATATTATTGTAACCACGAGCGAGTGGTATTGATCAATAACAACACTGCGCTAGCCAAGGATTCGAACCCATGTTGTACTGGCCTGCCTCATGGTAAGCGAGAACCACATGACGCTTTAAACCACAGGACCACCCAACCCTACAAGAATGGCGCAGCCAGCAAACAGCTAGCTGTTGGGCCGCCATCCGAGGGTTACAATAATATATAAATACTGCTCGTGAGGCTAGTACACCATACAGGGATGATAATGAAATTAGCTTAGAAGCTCCCACAACTCTGTATGCCCTCGAATGGCGGCCCAACAGCTAGCTGTGTGCTGGCTGCGCCATTCTTGTAGGGTTGGGTGGTCCTGTGGTTTAAAGCTTCATGTGGTTCTTGCTTACCATGAGGCAGGCCAGTACAACATGGGTTCGAATCCTTGGCTAGCGCAGTGTTGTTATTGATCAATACCACTCGCTCGTGGTTACAATAATGTATATATATATATATATATATATATATATATATATATATATATATATATATATATATAAAAGATGATAAAAATATCCTTATTATATCAATGGTTATTGAGGTAGTAATTAGTTGTGTTAGGTTATTTACACAATTTTATGTACGATAGGATATAGGGAGCATCTCAAGCACTGTCTTGAGTATGGCTTGAGGCATCATCACTGGAGGATGTGCCAGTCTTTGCTCTGGGTTTGAACACTCTTTGCCTAGGATGTAGCAAAATGTATAAACCTTTGAGATGTAAATATCAGGTAATGAGAAGGAAGATATTAATGAAGCTACAGGTTGTGAGATGAATGTTTCTGGGGTTGGGGTGTGTTGTTTCCTGTCTTAGGTGTTTCTACATTGGCTTACAACTGGGATTATTGCATTACGATTATTATATTTCTTGCAAAGGGAACGTATCGTGCTTAATAACTATATTATTATGTAGAGGTTTTTGGGGGATTATAACCGAGCAAATTTTGGCTGGGTTTTTATTTAGCCCTATTGTGGTTATTATTTTTTCTTATATTTGTTATGTTTAGTTATATTTCAGTATTTATATATAATATTTACTTACATTCCCCATTCCAGATGTAAATTAGTGGCATTATTATATTCTATTCTTCTCTCTTCTCTATTCCTTTTCTCAAATCCATTTATTTTTTACATTCATTTCCCATTCCGTCACTACAATTTGTTCCACCAGTCCTCTTCTCAAGCATGTCATCACAGTTTCTTCTAAATGTCCCTTTTCTAAAAATCGTCATGAATAGAGTGTGAGGGTGGATGGAGTGAGAGTGGGATATGAGGGTGGATGAAGTTAGAGTTGGTGGGGTGTGAGGGTGGATGGAGTAACAGCGGATGGGGAGTGATGGTGGGTGGGGTGAAGCAGACAGTAGCAGGCAGTGAGACAAGGTTCCGCTGACTCATCTCAGGAAGTAATCTATATATACATATACTCTGGCAGACATACACACGTCTCACCTTCACTACGTCTCGTAGTTCAGTCACCAGTGTTATCATTCTTGTAGTTGAGTGTTATCAAAGTCTCGTAATTCAGTCATCAATGTTGGCAAAGCCTCGCAATACAGTGACGATTGTTATCAAAATCTCGTAGCTCACAGCTCTCCTGTGTTTGTATATTTCCCATTAATTTTTCATATTCAATGATTATTGATGTGTTGGAATCATTCTCTTCTGGAATCATTCTGTTGGTGACCGTTGTGACTCCTCTTATTAGACTTTCTCAACCACAGATCACTTTTCTGTGGCTCTGTGTTCTTTGTCCATACCAGCACCTTTCGTGTTACCTCGGCCTCCATTGCTATCTTGTATATCATACTCTTCTAGGGTCTAGTATCACTGCCTTCTTAATGTCTCGAAATTATAGTTTGCTCACTCTTCGTTTCTTGATTTGATCTGTGTCAGTTTGTGAAGAAATATTTGCAGTTCTTCAGCCAGTTTTCGTGTCGTGTGGTAATGACCAGCATCTACAGGTTTTCTTCTAATATTTTAATATCGTTCTTATTAATTTACTAAGAATATTTTTCATGAATACTGGTCTGTAATTTATAGCCTCTTGTCTATCACCTTTCTCAAAAATTAATATTACTTTTGCTATTTTACAGTTGCCAAGAGAATCAGTGAGTATTGTTTAGTTGAAGTAATGGACAGGAAGTTTCCCCTACCAGCCTCCTCGTCCCTTATCTAACTCTGTCACTTTCTCTTCACTAAGTAAATAAATGTCTAGATAGCAGCCACTTGTTGCTATGCAAATTCTAGTTTATCCCTTCTGCCTTTGATTTAGACAGTGCAGCAATCATCCTATTATACAATGTAAAGTATTTAATACTTTGCATTACATGTTTCACAGATAAAATCTCAGCAAAACTCATCTTCATGAGTTTCTTCACAGGATAATTTCTAGATGTCAAATCCAGGAACTGTTTTCAACGTGTCACTCTGGGTCCAAGAGAAGGCATTAACGTCCCAGAAAATTATAGCATGACAAGAGTTATCTAGGATGATTGTACTTGCTGGAGTACAATCTCTCTTAGTCCTCGCTGCTGCTAGTGTTGCTCTCTCACTCACAGGCAACTGTTATGTTTCCTAAGGGTTTAATAAATGCTTCTCCATGAAGCAATAATAAAATAATAATAATAATAATAATAATAATAATAATAATAATAATAATCTATCATTGATTTTTATGGGGTTTATGAGTGTAATAGTTTTCTATGGTCATTTTGTTGTTTGGCGACTGGTTATGTATTGATGCAGCAGATAATTTAGACCTACAGTAATTGTTCCAGTTGTGAAATTTTTAGACGCTGACTGTTTCATCTCATGGAACCTCATTTATTATTATTACCAAAACTAAGCGCTAGACATATCAAGATCGATATACTATTAGACATGTCTGATTTATGTAATAAGGATTATATCTGATATTCTTTATCTTTTCTCTCATTTATGCAGTCCATATTCATGTTCAAAAATTTAATACTTGTTTTTCTCTGTTTTTTGTTTGGGTATCCCATAGCTGTTTGTTGTATGGGCGTTGTTTGTGCTGTTGGGTAGTTGAGAAGGGAGACGTGGAGTAGACCTGAGGGGGGAGCCAATTGGTTAGGGTGGACTGAGAGGATTGTGAGGCTGGGGTCCGGAAGTGGAAGAGATGGGAAGAACGACAGTGTAGTGTGTGCAGACCACTGCAGTGTGCCAGGCGCTGCTACACACAAAAAGAAGAGGTATTTTAGTAAGACAGTAACAGTATAGCTGGGCGGTGCAGTACACTTGGCACAGTACCACTCGTTCAATGGAAAAAAAGTTGCTCTCTCCTCCCTCAATATACCAAGAGACTGTGACAAAAACGCTTTGCCAACTTGACAAGGACAACCTGCTGCCCTTACAAAGCCATCCGTCCACCGTGAAAGGGCCAAGGTGGCCACCAGACTTCTAAGCAGAAGTCTGCGGTTTAAATCACTGCAGATCTGAAAAAAAATTGAATGATTTTTCGCTGTGATCCTTCTAACGTGTAGTCCCATTTAATACCTCCGTTGTAATAGATACATGGAATTACAATATAAAAAAAAAGAGTCCAGTCTACACAATGGTCTATGTTCCTATTATGAACTAACAATGATCAGAATAAAACAAAAGAAATGTACTGCAACTGCTAGACCGTATTAGACTGTAGTTTCCAGCTGCCAGGAATCTCTCTAGTTTTTATTCTACTGTTATACGCGTCTGTTGGCAGGTGATCAGAATTCATCATAGCGATGCTGAGGTTATGGATAAACTTCACAGTGAAGCATCAGTGGTCCTAACTGCCTAAATAACACGATAATATTATTTAGTCATAAGTAAACGCTAAACCCAGCAGCCTAAGATGTTTTTCTCTCGGACAACAGAGCACAAGGTATTGTAACAAGGTATTGTAACAAGGTATTGTAACAAGGTATTGTAACAAGGTATTGTAACAAGGTATTGTAACAATGTATTGTAACAAGGTATTGTAACAAGGTATTGTAACAAGGTATTGTAACAAGGTATTGTAACAAGGCATTGTAACAAGGTATTGTAACAAGGTATTGTAACAATGTATTGTAACAATGTATTGTAACAATGTATTGTAACAAGGTATTGTAACAAGGTATTGTAACAAGGTATTGTAACAAGGTATTGTAACAATGTATTGTAAGAAGACAGTAATGACGAGTCGTTTTCTCCACTGACACTCACCAGTCCAACATTGATACTCACCAGTCCAACATTGATACTCACCAGTCCAACATTGATACTCACCAGTCCAACATTGATACTCACCAGCCCAGCACTGATACTCACCAGCCCAGCATTGATACTCACCAGCCCAGCATTGATACTCACCAGCCCAGCACTGATACTCACCAGCCCAGCATCGATACTCACCAGCCCAGCATTGATACTCACCAGCCCAGCATTGATACTCACCAGTCCAGCATTGATACTCACTAGCCCAGCAGTGATACTCACCAGTCTAGCATTGATACACACCAGTCTAGCATTGATACTCACCAGTCCAGCATTGATACTCACCAGTCCAGCATTGATACTCACCAGCCCAGCATTGATACTCACAAGTCCAGCATTGATACTCACCAGTCCAGCATTGATACTCACCAGCCCAGCATTGATACTCACCAGCCCAGCATTGATACTCACCAGTCTAGCATTGATACTCACCAGTCCAGCATTGATACTCACCAGCCCAGCATTGATACTCACCAGCCCAGCATTGATACTCACCAGCCCAGCATTGATGCTCACCAGTCCAGCATTGATACTCACCAGTCCAGCATTGATACTCACCAGTCCAGCATTGGTACTCACCAGCCCAACATTGATAATCACCAGCCCAGCATTGATACTCACCAGCCCAGCATTGATACTCACCAGCCCAGCATTGATACTCACTAGCCCAGCAGCGATACTCGCCAGCCCAGCATTGATACTCACCAGCCCAGCATTGATACTCACCAGTCTAGCATTGATACTCACCAGTCCAGCATTGATACTCACCAGCCCAGCATTGATACTCACCAGCCCAGCATTGATACTCACCAGCCCAGCATTGATGCTCACCAGTCCAGCATTGATACTCACCAGTCCAGCATTGATACTCACCAGTCCAGCATTGGTACTCACCAGCCCAGCATTGATAATCACCAGCCCAGCATTGATACTCACCAGCCCAGCATTGATACTCACCAGCCCAGCATTGATACTCACTAGCCCAGCAGCGATACTCGCTAGCCCAGCATTGATACTCACCAGCCCAGCATTAATACTCACCAGCCCAGCATTGATACTCACCAGTCTAGCATTGATACTCACCAGTCTAGCATTGATACTCACCAGTCCAGCATTGATACTCACCAGTCCAGCATTGATACTCACCAGCCCAGCATTGATACTCACAAGTCCAGCATTGATACTCACCAGTCCAGCATTGATACTCACCAGCCCAGCATTGATACTCACCAGCCCAGCATTGATACTCACCAGTCTAGCATTGATACTCACCAGTCCAGCATTGATACTCACCAGCCCAGCATTGATACTCACCAGCCCAGCATTGATACTCACCAGTCCAGCATTGATAATCACCAGTCCAGCATTGATACTCACCAGCCCAGCATTGATACTCACCAGCCCAGCATTGATACTCACCAGCCCAGCATTGATACTCACCAGCCCAGCATTGATACTCACCAGCCCAGCATTGATACTCACCAGTCCAGCATTGATACTCACCAGCCCAGCATTGATACTCACCAGCCCAGCATTGATACTCACCAGTCCAGCATTGATACTCACCAGCCCAGCATTGATACTCACCAGCCCAGCATTGATACTCACCAGTCCAGCATTGATACTCACCAGCCCAACATTGATACTCACCAGCCCAGCATTGATACTCACCAGCCCAACATTAACAGAGGCCCAACATTAAATGAAGATAGCGTAGTCATCCCTTACTTCTCATTTCTCGGGAAACATTACCAGTCATTGTATCGCTACACTGGTTCCCAAGTTTACATTGAATAGTCGATAACAGTCTCATACTAATGCTCAAGAAGAAAGTAAAAATAGGTGTAGTTAATTTTACTTGATTTATTAAATTGAATTATTAATTTCTTTATTACGGTAGTAAAGGTAAGCAACCGCTCGTAGCGCAAGTACCGAGGATGCTGACCGACACACTCGGAGATGAAGAGCTGAGTGCTCATCAACAGTGCCTGGGTAATCTCTTCACTAAACTCGCGAGAATAGTCTTGACTCGGCTAAAATTATCTGAAGTAGCAGCATTGTTGGCGAGTAAAGTGCCTGCTGGTATGGCAGTGCCTGCTAGTGTGGCACTCTAGAACATACACCCCGTCTGCCTCCCTCTACCTGATGTTAAAACCTGGCTGACCAATACCTTGCTTTTCAAAGCATTCAGGTCGCGACCGAAAAATCCGGATTCGATTTCCGGGCTTCGCAAAGCGTATGGGGAAGTTTTCTTACGATTGCCGCCCCTGCTCACCTAGCAGTATAAATAGGTACAAAGTGCCAGCCAGTTCATTACCACCGTAGCTTGCTTAGCTGTCTGAGGCACAGTCCCGGGACCTGTAATGTGCCTCTCTAAACTTGTGACTACCGCCCTCAGGATGAGTATGAGGTGACTACCTCCACACGATAGGCATGGGGTGACTACCCCCCACACGATGGGCGTGGGGTGACTACCACCCACACAATGGGCATGGGGTGGCTACAGCCCACACAATGGGCATGGGGGTGACTGCAGCCCACACGATGGGCATAGGGTGGCTACCACCCACACGATGGGCATGGGGTGACTACCACCCACACGATGGGCATGGGGTGACTACCACCCACACGATGGGCATTTGGTGACTACAGCCCACACAATGGGCATGGGGGTGACTGCAGCCCACACGATGGGCATGGGGTGGCTACCAGACACACGATGGGCATGGGGTGACTACAGCCCACACGATGGGCATGGGGTGACTACAGCCCACACGATGGGCATGGGGTGACTACAGCCCACACGATGGGCATGGGGTGACTACAGCCCACACGATGGGCATGGGGTGACTACAGCCCACACGATAAACATGGGGTGACTACAGCCCACACGATGGGCATGGGGTGACTACAGCCCACACGATGGGCATGGGGTGACTACAGCCCACACGATGGGCATGAGGTGACTCCAGCCCACAGGAAGGTCATGGGGTGGCTACCACTCACACGATGGGCATGGGGTGACTACGGCCCACACGATGGGCATGGGGTGACTACCACCCACACGATGGGCATGGGGTGATTACAGCCCACACGATGGGCATGGGGTGACTACAGCCCACACGATGGGTAAGGGGTGACTACAGCCCACATGATGCGCATGGGGTGACTACAGCCCACACGATGGGCATGGGTGACTATCACCCAAACGATGGGCATGGGGTGACTACAGCCCACACGATGGGCATGGGGTGCATTATAAAGCTACTAAAATAAGTGGTAGTTGATTGTGATGGACTGCATCCTGGCAAACACTTCAACTGTATTAGAAATTCCAGTGCTATTGTGGCATCGATAAAACACGTCGCTATGTTCGTCATAAAACACGGTGTATGTCACTATGTTAGTTCTAAAACACAGTGTATGTCACTATGTTAGACATAAAACACGGTGTATGTCACTATGTTAGTTCTAAAACACAGTGTATGTCACTATGTTAGTTCTAAAACACAGTGTATGTCACTATGTTAGTTCTAAAACACAGTGTATGTCACTATGTTAGTTCTAAAACACAGTGTATGTCACTATGTTAGTTCTAAAACACAGTGTATGTCCCTATGTTAGTTCTAAAACACAGTGTATGTCACTATGTTAGTTCTAAAACACAGTGTATGTCACTATGTTAGTTCTAAAACACAGTGTATGTCACTATATTAGTTCTAAAACACAGTGTATGTCACTATGTTAGTTCTAAAACACAGTGTATGTCCCTATGTTAGTTCTAAAACACAGTGTATGTCACTATGTTAGTTCTAAAACACAGTGTATGTCACTATGTTAGTTCTAAAACACAGTGTATGTCACTATGTTAGTTCTAAAACACAGTGTATGTCACTATGTTAGACATAAAACACGGTGTATGTCACTATGTTAGTTCTAAAACACAGTGTATGTCACTATGTTAGTTCTAAAACACAGTGTATGTCACTATGTTAGTTCTAAAACACAGTGTATGTCCCTATGTTAGTTCTAAAACACAGTGTATGTCACCATGTTAGTTCTAAAACACAGTGTATGTCACTATGTTAGTTCTAAAACACAGTGTATGTCACTATGTTAGTTCTAAAACACAGTGTATGTCACTATGTTAGTTCTAAAACACAGTGTATGTCACTATGTTAGTTCTAAAACACAGTGTATGTCACTATGTTAGTTCTAAAACACAGTGTATGTCCCTATGTTAGTTCTAAAACACAGTGTATGTCACTATGTTAGTTCTAAAACACAGTGTATGTCACTATGTTAGTTCTAAAACACAGTGTATGTCACTATGTTAGTTCTAAAACACAGTGTATGTCACTATGTTAGACATAAAACACGGTGTATGTCACTATGTTAGTTCTAAAACACAGTGTATGTCACTATATTAGTTCTAAAACACAGTGTATGTCACTATGTTAGTTCTAAAACACAGTGTATGTCACTACATTAGTTCTAAAACACAGTGTATGTCACTATGTTAGTTCTAAAACACAGTGTATGTCCCTATGTTAGTTCTAAAACACAGTGTATGTCACTATGTTAGTTCTAAAACACAGTGTATGTCACTATGTTAGTTCTAAAACACAGTGTATGTCACTATGTTAGTTCTAAAACACAGTGTATGTCACTATGTTAGACATAAAACACGGTGTATGTCACTATGTTAGTTCTAAAACACAGTGTATGTCACTATGTTAGTTCTAAAACACAGTGTATGTCACTATGTTAGTTCTAAAACACAGTGTATGTCCCTATGTTAGTTCTAAAACACAGTGTATGTCACTATGTTAGTTCTAAAACACAGTGTATGTCACTATGTTAGTTCTAAAACACAGTGTATGTCACTATGTTAGACATAAAACACGGTGTATGTCACTATGTTAGACATAAAACACGGTGTACGTCACTATGTTAGTTCTAAAACATAGTGTATGTCACTATGTTAGACATAAAACACGGTGTACGTCACTATGTTAGTTCTAAAACATAGTGTATGTCACTATGTTAGACATAAAACACGGTGTACGTCACTATGTTAGTTCTAAAACATAGTGTATGTCACTATGTTAGACATAAAACACGGTGTACGTCACTGTTAGACATAAAACACAGTGTATGTCACTATGTTAATTCTAAAACACAGTGTATGTCACTATGTTAATTCTAAAACAGTGTATGTCTCTATGTTAGTTCTAAAACACAGTGTATGTCTCTATGTTAGCTCTAAAACACAGTGTATGTCACTATGTTAGTTCTAAAACACAGTGTATGTAGCTATGTTAGTTCTAAAACACAGTGTATGTCACTATGTTAGTTCTAAAACACAGTGTATGTCACTATGTTAGACAAAAAACACGGTGTATGTCACTATGTTAGACATAAAACACGGTGTATGTCACTATGTTAGTTCTAAAACACAGTGTATGTCACTATGTTAGACATAAAACACGGTGTATGTCACTATGTTAGTTCTAAAACACAGTGTATGTCACTATGTTAGACATAAAACACGGTGTATGTCACTATGTTAGTCATAAAACACGGTGTATGTCACTATGTTCGTCATAAAACACGGTGTATGTCACTATATTAATCATAAAACACGGTGTATGTCACTATATTAATCATAAAACACAGTGTATGTCACTATGTTCATCATAAAACACGGTGTATGTCACTATGTTCATCATAAAACACGGTGTATGTCACTATGTTCATCATAAAACACGGTGTATGTCACTATATTAATCATAAAACACGGTGTATGTCACTATGTTCGCCATAAAACACAGTGTATGTCACTATGTTCATCATAAAACACGGTGTATGTCACTATGTTAGACATAAAACACGGTGTATGTCACTATGTTAGACATAAAACACGGTGTATGTCACTATGTTAGACATAAAACACGGTGTATGTCACTATGTTAGACATAAAACACGGTGTATGTCACTATGTTAGACATAAAACACGGTGTATGTCACTATGTTAGACATAAAACACGGTATACGTCACTATGTTAGTCATAAAACACGGTGTATGTCACTATGTTAGACATAAAACACGGTGTATGTCACTATATTAGTCATAAAACACAGTGTATGTCACTATGCTCGTCATAAAACACGGTGTATGTCACTATGTCAGACATAAAACACGGTGTATGTCACTATGTTAGACATAAAACACGGTTTATGTCACTATGTCAGACATAAAACACGGTGTATGTCACTATGTTAACACAAAACACGGTTTATGTCACTATGTCAGACATAAAACACGGTGTATGTCACTATGTTAGACATAAAACACGGTTTATGTCACTATGTTAGACATAAAGCACGGTTTATGTCACTATGTTAGACATAAAACACGGTTTATGTCACTATGTTAGACATAAAACACGGTTTATGTCACTATGTTAGACATAAAACACGGTTTATGTCACTATATTAGACATAAAACACGGTTTATGTCACTATGTTAGACATAAAACACGGTTTATGTCACTATGTTAGACATAAAACACGGTTTATGTCACTATGTTAGACATAAAACACGGTGTATGTCACTATGTCAGACATAAAACACGGTGTTACCGAAGATCACATAGTTCCCCTGCATGTTCTTGTTCCCCTGCATGTTCTTGTTCCCCTGCATGTTCTTGTTCCCCTGCATGTTCTTGTTCCCCTGCCTGTTGTTGTTCCCCTGCATGTTCTTGTTCCCCTGCATGTTCTTGTTCCCCTGCATGTTCTTGTTCCCCTGCATGTTCTTGTTCCCCTGCATGTTCTTGTTCCCCTGCATGTTCTTGTTCCCCTGCATGTTCTTGTTCCCCTGCATGTTCTTGTTCCCCTGCATGTTCTTGTTCCCCTGCATGTTCTTGTTCCCTTGCCTGTTGTTGTTCCCCTGCATGTTCTTGTTCCCCTGCATGTTCTTGTTCCCCTGCATGTTCTTGTTCCCCTGCATTTTCTTGTTCCCCTGCATGTTCTTGTTCCCCTGCATGTTCTTGTTCCCCTGCATGTTCTTGTTCCCCTGCATGTTGTTGTTCCCCTGCCTGTTGTTGTTCCCCTGCATGTTGTTGTTCCCCTGCCTGTTGTTGTTCCCCTGCCTGTTGTTGTTCCCCTGCATGTTGTTGTTCCCCTGCATGTTGTTGTTCCCCTGCCTGTTGTTGTTCCCCTGCCTGTTCTTGTTCCCCTGCCTGTTCTTGTTCCCCTGCCTGTTCTTGTTCCCCTGCCTGTTCTTGTTCCCCTGCCTGTTCTTGTTCCCCTGCCTGTTCTTGTTCCCCTGCCTGTTCTTGTTCCCCTGCCAGCTCTTGTTCCCGTGCCAGCTCTTGTTCCCCTGCCTGTTCTTGTTCCCCTCCCTGTTCTTGTTCCCCTGCCTGTTCTTGTTCCCCTCCCTGTTCTTGTTCCCCTGCCTGTTCTTGTTCCCCTCCCTGTTCTTGTTCCCCTGCCTGTTCTTGTTCCCCTGCCTGTTCTTGTTCCCCTCCCTGTTCTTGTTCCCCTGCCTGTTCTTGATCCCCTGCCTGTTCTTGTTCCCCTGCCAGCTCTTGTTTCCGTGCCAGCTCTTGTTCCCCTGCCTGTTCATGTTCCCCTGCTTGGTCTTGCTTCCCTGCCTGTTCTTGTTCCCTGCCAGCTCTTGTTCCCATGACTGTTCTTGTTCCCCTCCCAGCTCTTGTTCCCCTGCCTGTTCTTGTTCCCTGCCAGCTCTTGTTCCCATGACTGTTCTTGTTCCCCTGCCAGCTCTTGTTCCCCTGCCTGTTCTTGTTCCCTGCCAGCTCTTGTTCCCATGACTGTTCTTGTTCCCCTGCCAGCTCTTGTTCCCATGACTGTTCTTGTTCCCCTCCCAGCTCTTGTTCCCCTGCCTGTTCTTGTTCCCTGCCAGCTCTTGTTCCCATGACTGTTCTTGTTCCCTGCCATGTTCTTGTTCCCCTGCCTGTTGTTGTTCCCCTGCCAGCTCTTGTTCCCATGACTGTTCTTGTTCCCCTCCCAGCTCTTGTTCCCCTGCCTGTTCTTGTTCCCTGCCAGCTCTTGTTCGTTCCCATGACTGTTCTTGTTCCCCTCCCAGCTCTTGTTCCCCTGCCTGTTCTTGTTCCCTGCCAGCTCTTGTTCCCATGACTGTTCTTGTTCCCCTGCCAGCTCTTGTACCCCTGCCTGTTCTTGTTCCCTGCCAGCTCTTGTTCCCCTGCCTGTTCTTGTTCCCCTGCCAGCTCTTGTTCCCCTGCCTGTTCTTGTTCCCCTGCCAGCTCTTGTTCCCCTGCCTGTTCATGTTCCCCTGCTTGGTCTTGTTCCCCTGCCTGTTCTTGTTCCCCTGCCAGCTCTTGTTCCCCTGCCTGTTCATGTTCCCCTGCTTGGTCTTGTTCCCCTGCCTGTTCAAGTTCCCCTGCCTGTTCTTGTTCCCCTGCCAGCTCTTGTTCCCCTGCCTGTTCATGTTCCCCTGCTTGGTCTTGTTCCCCTGCCAGCTCTTGTTCCCCTGCCTGTTCATGTTCCCCTGCTTGGTCTTGTTCCCCTGCCTGTTCTTGTTCCCCTGCCAGCTCTTGTTCTCCTGCCTGTTCATGTTCCCCTGCTTGGTCTTGTTCCCCTGCCTGTTCATGTTCCCCTACCTGTTCCTGATCTCCTGCCAGCTCTTGTTCCCCTGCTTGGTCTTGTTCCCCTGTCAGCTCTTGTTCCCCTGTCAGCTCTTGTTCCCCTGCCTGTTCCTGTTCCCCTGCCTGTTCTTGTTCCCCTTCCTGTTCTTGTTTCCCTGCCAGCTCTTGTTCCCCTGTCAGCTCTTGCTCCTTTCCCTGTTCTTGTTACTCTGCCTGTTCTTGTTCCCCTGCCTGTTCTTGTTCCCCTGTCAGCTCTTGTTCCCCTGCAAGCTCTTATTCTCCTGCCTATTCTTGTTCCCCTACCAGCTCTTGTTCCCCTGCCTGTTCTTGTTCCTCTGCCAGTTCTTGTTCCCCTGCCTGTTCTTGTTCCCCTGCATGCTCTTGTTCCCCTGCCTGTTCTTGTCTATCTGCCTGTTTTTGTTCCTCTGACTGTTCTTGTTCCCCTGTCAGCTCTTGTTCCCCTGCCTGCTCTTGTTCCCCTGCCTGTTCTTGTTCCCCTGCTTGTTCTTGTCTATTTGCCTGTTCTTGTTCCCCTGCCTGTTCTTGTTCCCCTGCCAGCTCTTGTTCCCCTGCCTGCTCTTGTTCCCCTGCCTGTTCTTGTTCCCCTGCTTGTTCTTGTCTATTTGCCTGTTGTTGTTCCCCTACCTGTTCTTGTTCCCCTGCCTGTTCTTGTTCCCCTGTCAGCTCTTGTTCCCCTGCCTGCTCTTGTTCCCCTGCCTGTTCTTGTTCCCCTGCCAGCTCTTGTTCCTCTGCCTGCTTTTGTTCCCCCGCCTGTTCTTGTTCCCCTGCCTGCTCTTGTTCCCCTGCCTGTTCTTGTTCCCCTGCTTGTTCTTGTCTATTTGCCTGTTGTTGTTCCCCTGCCTGTTGTTGTTCCCCTGCCTGTTCTTGTTTCCCTGCCTGTTCTTGTTTCCCAGCCTGTTTTTGTTCCCTTGCCTGTTCTTGCTCCTCTGCCTGTTTTTTCCCCTGCCTGTTCTTGTTCCCCTTACTCTTCTTGTTTTCCTGTCTGTTCTTCTTCGTCAGCCTGTTTTTGTTCCCCTTCCTGTTTTTTCCCCTGCCTGTTCTTGTTCCCCTGCCTGTTCTTGTTCCCCTGCCTGTTCTTGTTCCCCTTCCTCTTCTTGTTTTCCTGTCTGTTCTTCTTCGTCAGCCTGTTCTTGTTCCATTGCCTGTTTTTTCCCCTGCATGTTCTTGTTCTCTTGCTTGTTCTTGTTTCCCTGCCTGTTCTTGTTCCCCGTGGTGGTGAGAGGATGGATGTGGGTAGGAGCGTGGTGGTGAGGGAGTACGATGTGGGTAGGACTGTGGTGGTGAGGGAGGATGATGTGGGTAGCAGCGTGGAGGTGAGGGAGGACGATGTGGGTAGGAGCGTGGTGGTGAGGGAGTACGATGTGGGTAGGACTGTGGTGGTGAGAGAGGATGGATGTGGATAGGAACGTGGTGGTGAGGGAGGATGGATTTGGATAGGAGCGTGGTGGTGAGGGAGATAAGATAAGATAAGATTTCGTTCGGATTTTAACCCCGGAGGGTTAGCCACCCAGGATAACCCAAGAAAGTCAGTGCGTCATCGAGGACTGTCTAACTTATTTCCATTGGGGTCCTTAATCTTGTCCCCCAGGATGCGACCCACACCAGTCGACTAACACCCAGGTACCTATTTGCTGCTAGGTGAACGGGACAACAGGTATAAGGAAACGTGTCGAATGTTTCCACCCGCCGGGAATCGAACCCGGGCCCTCCGTGTGTGAAGCGAGAACTTGAGCCACCAGGCCACCGGATGGATATGGATAGGAACGTGGTAGTGAGGGAGGATGGATGTGGATAGGAATGTGGTGGTAAGGGAGGATGGATGTGGATAGGAGCGTGGTGGTGAGGTAGGATGGATGTGGGTAAGTGCAAGGTGATGAGGGAGGATGGATGTGGGTAGGTCCGTGGTGGTGAGGGAGGATGATGTGGGTAAGAACATGGTGGTGAGGGAGGATGGATGTGGGTAGGTGCGTGGCGGTGAGGAAGGATGATGTGGGTAGGACTGTGGTGGTGAGGGAGGATGGATGTTTACCTGGAGTTTACCTGGAGAGAGTTCCGGGGGTCAACGCCCCCGCGGCCCGGTCTGTGACCAGGCCTCCTGGTGGATCAGAGCCTGATCAACCAGGCTGTTGCTGCTGGCTGCACGCAAACCAACGTACGAGCCACAGCCCGGCTGATCAGGAACTGACTTTAGGTGCTTGTCCAGTGCCAGCTTGAAGACTGCCAGGGGTCTGTTGGTAATCCCCCTTATGTGTGCTGGGAGGGAGTTGAACAGTCTCAGGCCCCTGACACTTATTGTATGGTCTCTTAACGTGCTAGTGACACCCCTGCTTTTCATTGGGGGGATGTTGCATCGTCTGCCAAGTCTTTTGCTTTCGTAGTGAGTGATTTTCGTGTGCAAGTTCGGTACTAGTCCCTCTAGGATTTTCCAGGTGTATATAATCATGTATCTCTCCCTCCTGCGTTCCAGGGAATACAGGTTTAGGAACCTCAAGCGCTCCCAGTAATTGAGGTGTTTTATCTCCGTTATGCGCGCCGTGAAGGTTCTCTGTACATTTTCTAGGTCGGCAATTTCACCTGCCTTGAAAGCCGCTGTTAGTGTGCAGCAATATTCCAGCCTAGATAGAACAAGTGACCTGAAGAGTGTCATCATGGGCTTGGCCTCCCTAGTTTTGAAGGTTCTCATTATCCATCCTGTCATTTTTCTAGCAGATGCGATTGGTAGGAGCGTGGTGGTGAGGGAGGATGGATGTGGATAGGAACGTGGAGGTGAGGGAGGATGGATGTGGATAGGAGCGTGGTGGTGAGGGAGGATGGATGTTGGTAGGAGCGTGGTGGTGAGGGAGGATGGATGTTGGTAGGAGCGTGGTGGTGAGGGAGGATGGATGTGGGTAGGAGCATGGTGGTGAGAGAGGATGGATGTGCATAGGAGCGAGGTGGTGAGGGAGGATGATGTGAGTAGGATCGTTAAGGTGAGAGAGGGTGGATGTGGGTAGGAGCGTCGTGGTGAGGGAGGATGGATGTGGGTAGGAGCGTCGTGGTGAGGGAGGATGGATGTGGGTAGGAGCGTGGTGGTGAGGGAGGATGGATGTGGATAGGAGCGTGGTGGTGAGGGAGGATGATGTGGGTAGGATCGTGGTGGTGAGGGAGGATAGATTTAGGTAGGAGCGTCGTTGTGAGGGAGGATGTGGGTCGGAGCGTGGTGGTGAGGGAGGATAGCTGTGGATAGGAGCGTGGTGGTGAGGGAGGATGGATGTGGATCGGTGCGTGGTTGTGAGGGAGGATGATGTGGGTAGGATCGTGGTGATGAGGGAGGATGGATGTGGGTAGGTGCGTGGTGGTGAGGGAGGATGGATGTGGGTAGGTGCGTGGTGGTGAGGGAGGATGATGTGGGTAGGAGCGTGGTGGTGAGGGAGGATGGATGTGGATAGGATCGTGGTGGTGAGGGAGGATGGTTGTGGGTAGGTGCGTGGTGGTGAGGGAGGATGATGTGGGTAGTGGCGTGGTGGTGAGGGAGAATGGATGTGGATAAGAGCGTGGTGGTGAGGGAGGATGATGTGGGAAAGTGTGAGGTGGTGAGGGAGGATGGATGTAGATAGGAGCGTGATGGTTACCTGGAGGTTATTCCGGGATCAACGCCCCCGCGGCCCGGTCCATGACCAGGCCTCCCGATGGATCAGGGCCTGATCAACTAGGCTGTTACTGCTGGCCGCACGCAGTCCAACGTACGAGCCACAGCCCGGCTGATCCGGCACTGACTTTAGGTATCTGTCCAGCTCTCTCTTGAAGGCAGCCAGGGGGTTATTGGTAATTCCCCTAATGCTTGATGGGAGGCTGTTGAACAGTTTTGGGCCCCGGACACTTATGGTGTTTTCTCTTAGTGTACCAATGGCGCCCCTACTTTTTATTGGGGGGGGGGGTAGATGCGTGGTGGTGAGGGAGGATGTATGTAGGCAGGAGCGTGCTGGTGAGGGAGGATGGATGTGGATAGAAGCGTGGTGGTGAGGGAGGATGGATGTGGATAGAAGCGTGGTGGTGAGGGAGGATGGATGTGATTAGATGCGTGATGGTGAGGGAGGATGGATGTGGGTAGGAGCGTGGTGGTGAGGGAGGATGGAAGTGAATAGGAACGTGGTGGTGAGGGAGGATGGATGTGGATAGGAGCGTGGTGGTGAGGGAGGATGGATGTGGGTAGATGCGTGGCGGTGAGAGAGGATGGATATGGGTAGGAGCATGGTGGTGAGGGAGGATGGATGTGGGTAGTAGCGTGGTGGTGAGGGAGGATGGATGTGGTTAGGAGTGTGGTGTTGAGGGAGGATGGATGTGGATAGGAGCGTGGTGGTGAGGGAGGATGGATGTGGGTAGGAACGTGGTGGTGAGGGAGGATGGATGTGGATAGGAGCGTGGTGGTGAGGGAGGATGGATGTGGGTAGGAACGTGGGGGTGAGGGAGGATGGATGTGGATAGGAGCGTGGTGGTGAGGGATGATGGATGTGGATAGGAGCGTGGTGGTGAGGGAGAATGGATGTGGGTTGGAGCATGGTGGTGAGGGAGGATGGATGTTGGTAGGAGCACGGTTGTGAGGGAGGATGGATGTGGGTAGGAGCGTGGTGGTGAGAGAGGAAGGATGTTGGTAGGAGCGTGGTGGTGAGGGAGGATGGATGTGGGTAGGAATGTGGCGGTGAGGGAGGATGGATGTGGATAGGAGCGTGGTGGTGATGGAGGATGGATGTTGGTAGGAACATGGTGGTGAGGGAGGATGGATGTGGGTAGGAGCGTGGTGGTGAGGGAGGATGGATGTTGGTAGGAGCATGGTGGTGAGGGAGGATGGATGTGGGTAGGAGCGTGGTGGTGAGGGAGGATGGATGTTGGTAGGAGCTTGGTGGTGAGGGAGGATGGATGTACGTAGGAACGTGGTGGTGAGGGAGGATGGATTTGGGTAGGAGCGTGGTGGTGAGGGAGGATGGATGTGGGTAGGAGCGTTGTGGTGAGGGAGGATGGATGTTGGTAGGAGCATGGTGGTGAGGGAAGATGGATGTGGGTAGGAGCATGGTGGTGAGGGAGGATGTATGTAGGCAGGAGCGTGCTGGTGAGGGAGGATTGGATGTTGGTAGGAGCATGGTGGTGAGGGAGGATGCATGTAGGCAGGAGCGTGCTGGTGAGGGAGGACGGATGTGGGTAGGAGCATGGTGGTGAGGGAGGATGGATGTGGGTAGGAACATGGTGGTGAGGGAGGATGATGTGGGTAGGAGCGTGGTGATGAGGGAGGATGGGTGTGGGTAAATGTGTGGTGTTGAGGGAGGATGGATGTGGGTAGGTCGGTGGTTGGGAGGGAGGATGGATGTGGGTTGGTGCCTGGTGGAGAGGGACGATGGATGTAGATGGGAGCGTGGTGGTGAGGGAGGATGGATGTGGATAGGAGTGTGGTGGTGAGGGATGATGGATGTGGGTAGATGCGTGGTGGTGAGGGAGGATGGATGTGGGTAGGTGGGTGGTGGTGAGGGAGGATGATTTGGATAGGAGCGTGGTGGTGAGGGAGGATGGATGTGGGTTGGTGCGTGGTGGTGAGGGAGGATGGATGTGGGTAGGAGCGTGGTGGTGAGGGAGGATGGATGTGGGTAGGACCGTGGTGGTGACGGAGGATGGATGTGGGTAGGACAGTGGTGGTGACTGAGGATGGATGTGGGTAGGGTCGCATGGTATGTGTAGACACCTGTCGTCGTGGGCAGGGGAGGACAGGGGAGGCCATGGCACTCACAGATGCAGGGTGCCAGACTTCCCCACTCGTTGCTGCCTCAGTCGTTGGGGTTGTGTAGTGAGTGTTGGTGTGGTGCTGACGCGACGTCTCCTACCCACTAGGTGAGCCTCACCTCAGCTTCACCTCAGCCTCACCTCAGCCTCACCTCACCTCGCCCCTCCTTAATTTAAACCCCAGAGAAAATTCTTGCTAGTGACAGTTGTAAGACTCGTGGCATGATCTATGTGGTGACATTTTAGTGGTTGACACCTGGAAATGTGTGCAGGTGTTGCTGTAAGCTTCCACCTGTGATGCATCTTACAGACATCAGTGTTATTTTAAAAGCCGGAACATTTATTTGTAAAATAATAAAAAAAACTAAATTGCAGTGACGTCTTCTTTACTACTGCAAGGAAAACCTACCTAGAGGAGCAGCAATAAAACCTGGTGTTCAAGTAGGTGTGTGTGAACGTTGGAAGTGGGTAACCTGTAGACCATTCTTCTTACAACCGCAAGGACCCGGGTTCAATCCACGGGCAAGACGAGACGTGTTGGCAGGTCTTCTCACACCTGTTGCCCGTGTTCAGCTTTAGGTATACAGACACTAGGTGTTAGTCAACTGTTGTGGCTCGGAACCCAGTTGAGAGGAATTAAGGAAATTACGCGAAGAATTTTTCAGTGGAGTTTATCTAGACTTATTAACAATCCCAGAAACCCTAGCTAATGTATGAGATGTTGTATAATCTTAGAAGAACGTAGACTCCACTGTTAAAAGAGGATGAACGTGAGTAATTGTAGTTACTATTATTTAATAAGAACATACAAGCCAAGGTTCAAGATGCATCTCAATGTCGCTGTCATCTTAAAACAACGTGTGCTTCAGCGATAAAGATGCATGTGAATGAAGCTATCATCTTACAAGAAGCAATGCGGGTTTGGCCAGGTTGGCAGTAGTTCAATAGGAGCTGGGGAAGGTGCCTGAGCCAGTGGTAGCAGCACCTCACACACAACCTTGTATAGTTTGATACCTTAGTGGTGGCTGCCAGGCCTCTTGTATCCCACTACCACCACCACCACTGCCTCTGCTACTACTACTACTAGTACTACCTCCACCACTGCCTATACTACCACTACTACTACTACTACTACCACCAAAACTGCCTGCGTTACTACCAACACCACTACCAGTACAACTACCACGATCACCACCACTGCTTCAACTACCACCACTACTGCTGCTACCACCAACACTACCACCACTAACACCACTACCACCCCCACCACTACCACCACCACCACTACCACCATCACCACAACCACTACTACCACCACCACCACTACTCCCAGTACCACTACCACCACCGCTACCACCACAACCACCACACCCACCTTTACCACCTCTGCCACTGCCACCACTGCCACCACTACTACCACCACTACTACCACCACAACTACCATCCCTATCACCACCATCACCACCATCACAACCACCACCACTACCACAACTACCAACACCATCACTACCCACACTAGCACCACTACCACCACCACCACTGCCTCTACTACCACCACTACCACTATCAGTATCAACACTACCACCGCTACTACCAACACCAACACCACTACCACCCCTTTAACCATCACAACCACCACCACTACCAGAACTACTAGCACTAATAACGCTATCACCACCACTACCACCTCAACCACTACAACCACCACCACCACTACCACTAAGACCACTACCCCCACTACCACCACCACTACCACCATTAATACCACCACTAACACCATTACCATCACTATCACCACTACCACCAGCAGTACCACCACTACCACCACCACTACCACCACCACTAACAACACTACTACCACTACCACCATTTCTACCACTACCACCACCACTACTACCACTACTAACACTACCACCACTACCACTACTACCATCACTACCACCATTACCACCACTACCAGTACTACCACCCCCACCACTACCACCACCACCACTACCCCCACTACCACAACTACCACTCCACCACTACCACCACCACTACCCCCACTAACACCACTTCCACCATTACCACCATTACCAGTACTACCACCCCCACCACTACCACCACCACCACTACCCCCACTACCACCACTACCACTCCACCACTACCACTAGCACCACCACAACCACCACTACCACCACTATCACCACCACCACTACCCCCACTACCACCACTTCCACCATTACCACCACTACCAGTACTACCACCCCCACCACTGCCACCATCACCACAACCACCACTACCACCACCACCACTACCCCACTACCAGCACTACCAGCACTACCAGCACTACCACCTCCACCACTACCACCACTACCACTACCACCAATACCACCACCACTACCACTACTACCACCACTACTATTACCACCCCTACCACCACTACCACCACCACCACCACTACTACCACCACTACCACCACTACCACCACTACTACCACTACTACCACCACTACCACCACTACCACCACTACCACCACTACCACTACTACCACCACTACCACTACTACCACCACTACCACTACTACCACCACTACCACTACCACAACTACTACCATTACTACCACCACTACTACCACCACTACCACCACTACCACCACTACCACCACTACCACCACTACTACCACTACTACCACTACTACCACCACTACCACCACTACTACCACTACTACCACCACTACCACCACAACCACCATTACTACCACCACTACCACCACTACTACCACCACTACTACCACTACTACCACTACTACCACTACCACCACTACCACTACTACCACCACTACTACCACTACTACCACCACTACTACCACTAATACCACTACTACCATTAATACTACTACCTCCACTACTACCACTACTACCACCACTACTACCACTACTAACACTACCACCACTACTACCACCACTATTACCACTGCTACCACCACTACCACCACTACTACCACCACTACTACCACTACTACCACTACTACCACCACTACCACCACTACAACCACTACTACCACCACTACTACCACTACTACCACCACTACCACCACTACTACCACTACTACCACCACTACTACCACTACTACAACCACTACCACCACTACTACCACCACTACCACCACTACCACCACTACTACCACAACTACTACCACTACTACCACCACTACTACCACTACTACCACTACTACCACTACTACCACTACTACCACTACTACCACTACTACCACTACTACCACTACTACCATTACTACCACTACTACCACTACTACCACTACTACCACTACTACCACTACTACCATTACTACCACTACTACCACTACTACCACTACTACCACTACTACCACCACTACTACCACTACTACCACTACTACCACCACTACTACCACCACTACTACCACCACTACTACTACCACCACTACTACCACCACTACTACTACTACCACTACTACCACTACTACCACCACTACTACCACTACTACCACTACTACCACCACTACTACCACTACCACTACCACCACCACTACCACCACTTCCACTACCACCACTACTACCACCACTACCACTACCACCACTACTACCACCACTACCACTACCACCACTACCACTACCACCACTACCACCACTACCACTACCACCACTACTACCACTACCACTACCACCACTACTACTACCACCACTACCACTACCACTACCACCACTACCACTACCACCACTACTACCACCACTACCACTACCACCACTACCACCACTACCACCACTACCACTACCACCACTACTACCACTACCACCACTACCACCACTACCACTACCACCACTACCACCACTACCACTACCACCACTACCACCACTAACACTACCACTACCACCACTACCGCCACTACCACTACCACTACTACCACCACTACCACTACCACCACTACCACTACCACTACCACCACTACCACCACTACCACTACCACCACTACTACCACTACCACCACTACCACTACCACCACTACCGCCACTACCACTACCACCACTACCACCACTACCACTACAACCACCACTACCACTACCACCACTACCACTACCACCACTACTACCACCACCGTCTCACAGATTATTATTATAATAAAACATGAAGCGCTAAACCTACAAGGGTCAGACTGTCTCACAGAAAAGTCGTGTATTATAAGACTACCATACTATGGTAAGACTACCATACTATGGTAAGACTACCATACTATGGTAAGACTACCATACTATGGTAAGACTACCATACTATGGTAAGACTACCATACTATGGTAAGACTACCATACTATGGTAAGACTACAATACTATGGTAAGGCTACCATGTTATGGTAAGACTACCATGCTATGGTAAGACTACCATACTATGGTAAGACTACCATGCTATGGTAAGACTACCATACTATGGTAAGACTACCATGCTATGGTAAGACTACCATACTATAGTAAGACTACCATAATATGGAAAGACTACAATACTATGGTAAGACTACCATACTATGGTAAGACTACCATACTATGGTAAGACTACCATACTATGGTAAGTCTACAATACTATGGTAAGACTACCATGCTATGGTAAGACTACCATGCTATGGTAAGACTACCATACTATAGTAAGACTACCATACTATGGTAAGACTACCATACTATGGTAAGACTACCATACTATGGTAAGACTACCATACTATGGTAAGACTACCATACTATGGTAAGACTACTATACTATGGTAAGACTACCATACTATAGTAAGACTACCATACTATGGTAAGACTACCATACAATGGTAAGACTACCATACTATGGTAAGACTACCATACTATGGTAAGACTACCATACTATAGTAAGACTACCATACTATGGTAAGACTACCATACTATGGTAAGACTACCAAAATATGGTAAGACTACCATACTATGGTAAGACTACCATGCTATGGTAAGACTACCATACTATGGTAAGACTACCATACTATGGTAAGACTACCATACTATGGTAAGACTACCATACTATAGTAAGACTACCATACTATGGTAAGACTACCATACTATGCTAAGACTACAATACTATGGTAAGACTACCATACTATGGTAAGACTACCATGCTATGGTAAGACTACCATACTATAGTAAGACTACCATACTATGGTAAGACTACCATACTATGGTAAGACTACCATACTATGGTAAGACTACCATGCTATGGTAAGACTACCATACTATGGTAAGACTACCATGCTATGGTAAGACTATCATACTATGGTAAGACTACAATACTATGGTAAGACTACCATGCTATGGTAAGACTACCATACTATGGTAAGACTACCATACTATGGTAAGACTACCATACTATGGTAAGACTACCATACTATGGTAAGACTACCATACTATGGTAAGACTACCATACTATGGTAAGACTACCATACTATGGTAAGACTACCATACTATGGTAAGACTACCATACTATAGTAAGACTACCATACTATGGTAAGACTACCATACTATGGTAAGACTACCATACTATGGTAAGACTACCATACTATGGTAAGACTACCATACTATGGTAAGACTACCATACTATGGTAAGACTACAATACTATGGTAAGACTACAATACTATGGTAATACTACCATTCTATGGTAAGACTACCATACTATGGTAAGACTACCATGCTATGGTAAGACTACCATGCTATGGTAAGACTACCATGCTATGGTAAGACTACCATACTATGGTAAGACTACAATACTATGGTAAGACTACAATACTATGGTAAGACTACCATTCTATGGTAAGACTACAATACTATGGTAAGACTACAATACTATGGTAAGACTACCATACTATGGTAAAACTACCATACTATGGTAAGACTACCATACTATGGTAAGACTACCATACTATGGTAAGACTACCATACTATGGTAAGACTACCATGCTATGGTAAGACTACCATACTATGGTATAACTCCACAAGTGTTCCACCCTCGCCTCTAAGGTTCAAGACTTCAGCTTTAACATAAGATTCAAGACTGTAGTGAGAGATCTCACTTTAAGGTGCACGTTACTGGTATTTGCAGATTAGCTTGTTCAGCGGTAGAGAATCAGCTGACAACCGAGGACACCAGGGTTGGATTCCCGGTCTCCTAAGTTCATGCTGTTGCTAATATTCACCTTAGGTGTTGCTGGGCTGTGGTGAGTCACATCCTGGGATTATTATGATATCTGGGATAAGTATCCATCAGTACAATTATCCTGATATAAATCTTCCACGGGATACTTATCCCTGGGATACGTATCCCTCATGGTGTCTTCTACTGGGTCGAATCATTGTATATGTATACCTAAGGAGACTTATCTTGAGAAAGTATCCTGTGGGATACTTATCCTGGGTAAGTATCCTGAGGGATGCTTATCCTAGGCTAAATATGCCTCAGGATACTTATCCTGTGATGCATATCCTAGGATACGTATCTTCAGGATATTTATCCTAGGATAAGTATACCTCACGATATCTTCCAGCTGCACTCAAGAACGTGATTCATATTTCTAAATATGGTAAAAAAAATGCTTAGGTTGGTCTCTGGGTGAAATCAAAATTTTGAGGTCACTTTTACAAGTGTTTCGGTGTTGTGTTGACGTGTTTTTCACAGGTCGTGTCAGGGGAATATCTTTGGAAAGCTGACACGGGTTAGGTTAGGTCAGGTTAGGTTAGGTTAGGTTAGGTCAGGTTAGGTTAGGTTAGATTAGGTTAGGTTAGGTTAGGTTAGGTTAGGTTAGGTTAGGTTAGGTTAGGTTAGCTTAGGTTAGGTTAGGTTAGGTTAGGTTAGGCTAGGTCAGGTTAGGTTAGGCTAGGTTAGGTTAGGTTAGGTTAGGTTAGGTTAGGTTAGGTTAGGTTAGGTTAGGTTAGGTTAGGTTTGGTTAGGTTAGGTCAGGTCAGGTTAGGTTAGGTAAGGTTCGTCAGGAAACAGGACAATTGCTAACTGACGCGGGTCTTAGTCAAATGATGATCCGCCGTTGGAGCTTTGGCCATCTGACCGAGGCCTTCCGCTGGCTTACCGGTCCACCCCTTTAAAAATTAACTGACAAGCAGATATAACAGGTACCTAACAGGATATTTTGTCGAGGTAGATTGCTAGGGACTGAGAGGTGCGCACTCTTCCAGTAGTTGCTGTAGGGATCGAGTCTCAATTCCTGGTCTCGCCTTTCCGTTAGCTGCTACTGGGTTCTTCTGGCCACGTCGACCTTATCATAACTATTCTTAAAGCTATGCATAAATCCTGCCTCAATCATTTTGCTATGTAGATTGTTCCATTTCCTAACCACTCTAGGGCTAAAGAAGTATTTCCTAGCATCCACGTAACTAATCTGTGTTTTCATCCTCCAGCTCTGGCCTCATGTACCTGAGACCCGCCTCTCTAATAAACTCTCCCTGTTCTCCTGTCAATTCTCATCAGTATTTTGTACAGCGTAATCATATCACCTCTGGTCCTTTTGTTCTCTAGTGTCGTCAAGTTTAGCTCCGGTAGCTTCTCCTCATAGCTCATGTCTCTCATAGCTCATGTCTTTTATTCAGATTCTTTACTGCTTTTCGTAGATGTGGGTTGCATACTGGCGCTACGTACTCCAAGAAGAGCGAGACATATGCCGTGTATAAGGTCGTGAATGCCTCCTTGTTAAGGTTCCTGAAAGTTACTCTTAAATTTGCTAGTCTTATGTTTGCGGCAGTAGTTATTTAGTTTGTGTGAGTCAAGTGAAATGCTGGGAAATATGTCAGGAAGGTTACTGCAGCGGAGGCTGGAGTAGGGTGTGTAGTGGAGACGGATGGAAGCAGCGTGGTTAACACTGAAGGAGGGTTTGTGGTGAATAATGACAGGTTGCTCAGGTACACCACTCAAGGTAGCACTGGAACACTACTACAGGTAGCACTGGTGCACTACTGCAGGTAGCACTGGTGCACTACTGCAGGTAGCACTGGTGCACTACTGCAGGTAGCACAGGTACACTACTGCAGGTAGCACAGGTACACTACTGCAGGTAGCCCAGGTACACTACTGCAGGTAGCCCTGGTACACTACTGCAGGTATCACTGCTACACTACTGCAGGTAGCACTGGTGCACTACTACAGCTAGCACTGGTGCACTACTGCAGGAAGCACTGGTACACTACTGCAGGTAGCACAGGTACACTACTGCAGGTAGCACAGGTACACTACTGGAGGTAGCACAGGTACACTACTGCAGGTATCACAGGTACACTACTGCAGGTAGCCCTGGTACACTACTGCAGGTATCACTGGTACACTACTGCAGGTAGCACTGGTGCACTACTACAGCTAGCACTGGTGCACTACTGCAGGAAGCACTGGTACACTACTGCAGGTAGCACAGGTACACTACTGGAGGTAGCACAGGTACACTACTGGAGGTAGCACAGGTACACTACTGCAGGTATCGCAGGTACACTACTGCAGGTAGCACAGGTACACTACTGCAGGTATCACAGGTACACTACTGGAGGTAGCCCAGGTACACTACTGCAGGTAGCCCTGGTACACTACTGCAGGTATAACTGGTACACTACTGCAGGTAGCACTGGTGCACTACTACAGCTAGCACTGGTGCACTACTGCAGGAAGCACTGGTACACTACTGCAGGTAGCACAGGTACACTACTGCAGGTAGCACAGGTACACTACTGCAGGTGGCACTGGTGCACTACTGCAGGTTTCACAGGTACACTACTGCAGGTAGCACAGGTACACTACTGCAGGAAGCACTGGTACACTACTGCAGGTAGCACAGGTACACTACTGCAGGAAGCACTGGTACACTACTGCGGGTAGCACAGGTACACTACTGCAGGTGGCACTGGTGCACTACTGCAGGAAGCACTGGTACACTACTGCAGGTAGCACAGGTACACTACTGCAGGTAGCACTGGTGCACTACTGCAGGTAGCACAGGTACACTACTGCAGGTGGCACTGGTGCACTACTGCAGGTTTCACAGGTACACTACTGCAGGTAGCACAGGTACACTACTGCAGGTATCACAGGTACACTACTGCAGGTATCACAGGTACACTACTGCAGGTAGCACAGGTACACTACTGCAGGTGGCACTGGTGCACTACTGCAGGTTTCACAGGTACACTACTGCAGGTAGCACAGGTACACTACTGCAGGAAGCACTGGTACACTACTGCAGGTAGCACAGGTACACTACTGCAGGTAGCACAGGTACACTACTGCAGGTGGCACTGGTGCACTACTGCAGGAAGCACTGGTACACTACTGCAGGTAGCACAGGTACACTACTGCAGGTGGCACTGGTGCACTACTGCAGGAAGCACAGGTACACTACTGCAGGTGGCACTGGTGCACTACTGCAGGTAGCACAGGTACACTACTGCAGGTAGCACAGGTACACTACTGCAGGTATCACAGGTACACTACTGCAGGTATCACAGGTACACTACTGCAGGTAGCACAGGTACACTACTGCAGGTTTCACAGGTACACTATTGGAGGTAGCACAGGTACACTACTGCAGGTAGCCCTGCTACACTACTGCAAGTAGCCCTGGTACACTACTGCAGGTAGCCCTGGTACACTACTGCAGGTAGCCCTGGTACACTACTGCAGGTAGCCCTGGTACACTACTGCAGGTAGCCCTGATACACTACTGCAGGTAGCCCTGGTACACTACTGCAGGTAGCCCTGGTACACTACTGCAGGTAGCCCTGGTACACTACTGCAGGTAGCCCTGGTACACTACTGCAGGTAGCCCTGGTACACTACTGCAGGTAGCCCTGGTACACTACTGCAGGTAGCCCTGGTACACTACTGCAGGTAGCCCTGGTACACTACTGCAGGTAGCCCTGGTACACTACTGCAGGTAGCCCTGGTACACTACTGCAGGTAGCCCTGGTACACTACTGCAGGTAGCCCTGGTACACTACTGCAGGTACCCCTGGTACACTACTGCAGGTACCCCTGGTACACTACTGCAGGTAGCCCTGGTACACTACTGCAAGTAGCCCTGGTACACTACTGCAGGTAGCCCTGGTACACTACTGCAGGTAGCCCTGGTACACTACTGCAGGTAGCCCTGGTACACTACTGCAGGTAGCCCTGGTACACTACTGCAGGTAGCCCTGGTACACTACTGCAGGTAGCCCTGGGGACTGCAAAACTGTGTAAACAGCTTTTTTCCGTCACGTTCACAAACATTTATGATTGGTTATGTGTGTACAGGAAGGAGCTAACTTACATGTGTGTGTGTGTGTGTGTGTGTGTGTGTGTGTGTGTGTGTGTGTGTGTGTGTGTGTGTCTGTCTGTCTGTCTGTCTGTGTGTGTGTGTGTGTTTGTGTGTGTGTGTGTCTGTCTGTGTCTGTCTGTCTGTCTGTCTGTGTGTGTGTGTGTGTTTGTGTGTGTGTATGTGTACTCACCTAATTGTGGTTGCAGGGGTCGAGTCATAACTCTTGGCGCCGCCTCTTCATTGGTTGCCACTAAGTTCATGAGATTTATCTCATGGACTCCACTATCTCACTTTACAGACTAATCTACTTCCTCACAACTCTATGGCTAAAGAAATATTTCTTAACATCCCTGTGATTCATCTGAGTTTTCAACTTCCAGGTGTGACCCTTTGTTGCTGTGTCCCATCTCTGGAACATCCTTTTTCTGTCCACCTTGTCGATTCCTCTCAGTATTTTTTATGTCGTTATCATGTCTCCCCTGTCCCTCCTGTCCCTCCTGTCCTCCAGTGTGGTCAGGCTGAGTTCTCTTGAAGCGGTTTGTGACAGAGCCTACAAGGGGAAATAACCTGCTTGACTTGGTTTTGGCAAACAATGAAACCCTTGGACTGGAGTAACGAAGAGAGCTATCAGTATGACAGCTTTCTTAACACAATACATGCTGCCCAAAGGACATTTACCCCATATAAGGAAATTAGATCGAATAGAAATGACCCCAAATGGATGAATAATAGGCTCAAATATCTTTTAGGACAGAAGAAAGGAATTTATAAGCGTATCAAAAGAGGTGAGGGTCATCTTATGAATCAGTATATTGACATTAAGAGGGACGTTGGATGTTAAAAAGGGGATAAGAAAAGCTAAACGGGACTATGAAATTAAAGTTGCTAGGGATTCGAAAACTAACCCAAAAAGATTTTTCCAGGTTTATAGAACAAAAGTTGATAAATTAGACACATGTGCAACTCTTGGGTATCTTTATTGAGGAAACGTTTCGCCACACAGTGGCTTCATCAGTCCATACAAAGGAGAATCTTGAAGAATAGGAGGAGAATGAGGTAATCAGTCCCTCAACCTTGAGTCGATGTGGTCAGTCCATCAATCTTGAATAGAATACGGCATACGTGCTAAGAAGGAGCTTATAAACCGTTGGCAGGAGAGGTGAAGCAGTCAGAGGCAGTGTAACACTTGTTCAATGTTGAAGTAGGTCGTGCCCAAGAATTAGCCATTCATCTACAAACGTGTCAGACACTGCATCTTCTTGGGATCTTAATACTTGGGAATTCTTCGCTTGCCTAATTCTTGGGCACGACCTACTTCAACATTGAACAAGTGTTACACTGCCTCTGACTGCTTCACCTCTCCTGCCAACGGTTTATAAGCTCCTTCTTAGCACGTATGCCGTATTCTATTCAAGATTGATGGACTGACCACATCGACTCAAGGTTGAGGGACTGATTACCTCATTCTCCTCCTATTCTTCAAGATTCTCCTTTGTATGGACTGATGAAGTCACTGTGTGGCGAAACGTTTCCTCAATAAAGATACCCAAGAGTTGCACATGTGTCTAATTTATCAACATGTCGGTTCTCTGAACCATTCATCTAAGAACAAAAGTTAGAGATAAGATAGGTCCCCTTAAAAATAACTCTGGGCATCTTACTGACGAGGAGAATGAAATGTTCTCTATTCTTAATAATTATTTTCTCTCGGTTTTCACTCAGGAAGACACTGACAATATCCCAGTAATTAATTTTTACAGTGGACTTGAAGATGATAAATTATGCAGTATCATAATCACTAGCGAAATGGTTATCAAACAGATATGGGCCAGTAGGCCTACTGCAGTGTTCCTCCTTTCTTATGTTCTTATGTAAAGCAAAATAAATCCCCGGGCCCTGATGAACTCTTTACAAGGATTCTTAAAGAGTGTAAAATGGAACTCTGTGAACTTTTACTAACATTTTTAATTTATCTCTTCAAACAGGTGTAGTGTCTGATATGTGGAAGTTGGCTAATGTAATTCCTATTTTTAAAACAGGGGACAAGTCGTTACCGTCAAATTACCGCCCAATAAGCCTGACCTCAATTGTAGGCAAATTACTAGAGTCAATTATAGCTGATAATATAAGAAGCCATCTCGATAGGCATAATTTGATTAATGATACTCAACATGGTTTCACCAGGAGCCGTTCCTGCCTAACTAATTTATTAACCTTCTTCAGCAAAGCTTTTGAGGCCGTTGATCAGGATAAAGAATTCGATATTGTTTATTTAGATTTTAGTAAGGCTTTTGATAGAGTACCACATCAGAGACTGTTGAAGAAAGTGGCTGCTCATGGCATTGGGGGTAAAATGCTGTCATGGATCGAGTCATGGCTCACTAATAGGAAGCAGAGAGTGTGCATAAATGGGGTTAAATCTGAGTGGGGATCTGCAACAAGTGGCGTTCCGCAGGGATCAGTTTTAGGCCCATTGTTATTTATAATATATATAAACGACCTTGACCAGGGAATTACTAGTGACATAAGCAAATTTGCTGATGACACGAAGATAGGTAGGATAATCGATTCAGACGTTGATGTCTCACAACTTCAGGAGGATTTAGAAAAACTCAGTTCGTGGTCAGAAAAGTGACAGAAGCAGTTCAATGTAGATAAATGTAAAGTTCTAAAGCTCGGAAATGTCCATAACCCTGGCACCTACCAGCTTAATAATGTTGAACTTAGCCGTATAAAATACGAAAAGGATTTGGGGGTTATGGTGAGCAGCAACCTTAAACCAAGACAGCAGTGGGTAAGCGTGCGTAATAAGGCAAATCGATTGCTGGGATTTATATCAAGAAGTGTAAGCAACAGAAGTCCAGCGGTTACACTTCAGCTTTATACATCATTAGTAAGGCCTCACCTGGATTATGCAGCTCAGTTCTGGTCTCCATATTACAGAATGGACATAAATTCGTTAGAAAACATTCAGCGTAGAATGACTAAATTAATACATAGCATTAGAAATCTTCCTTATGAAGTAAGATTGAAGACCCTTAAATTACATTCACTTGTTAGACGAAGAATGAGGAGAGGCATGATCGAAGTGTATAAGTGGAAGATAGGTATTAATAAAGGAGATATGAATGAGGTCTTGAGGATGTCTCTCCAAGAGAGAACCCGCAGTAATGGATTCAAATTAGACAAGTTTAGATTTAGAAAGGATATAGGAAAGTATTGGTTTGGAAATAGGGTAGTTGATGAGTAGAACAGTCTACCTAGTTGGGTTATTGAGGCTAAAACCTTGGGTAGTTTCAAATTTAGGTTGGATAAATACATGAATGAGAGAGGTTGGATTTGAGTGGGACTTGCATGTGAGAGTGGATAGAATTATTAGAGCTTATTTCTTGGGTGGCATTGAAAATTGGGTTGGAGAAATGTTTTGTTAGTGGGATGGATTGTAAAGGACCTGCCTAGTATGGACCAACAGGCCTCCTGCAGTGTTCCTCCTTTCTTATATTCTTATGTTCCTCATAGGACATGCCCCTTAGCTCCGGGACTAATCTCGTTGCAAACCTTCGCAGTTTCTCTAGTTTCCTGACGTGCTTGGCCAGGTGAGGGTTATAAACTGGAGCTTCATACTCCAATATGGTCTTTGACTGTTGTTTTCTTCCTATGTGACTGTACAACAGCTTCGGGTCAGACTTGGCTTTCGCTGCTATGTCCTTTTCGTATTATAGCTGTGCCTCTCTCCTTACCTGTGCATATTTATTTCTTGCTCTTTGACTACTCTCCTTGTTCTCCTTGGTTCTTTGACTTCTATACTTCTTCCATTCTCTAGCACACATGGTTTTACTGTATATATGCATGTATGTGTATGTGTGTGTTTCTGTTAGTTAGTTACCATTTTGTCCTAGGCACATGTCAATTAGACACTTGGCCTGTTGTGTATGTGTGTGTGTGTGTGTGTGTGTGTGTGTGTGTGTGTGTGTGTGTGTGTGTTTGTGTGTGTGTGTGTGTGTGTGTGTGTGTGTGTGTGTGTGTGTGTGTGCACGTACGTATGTGGGTGTGTTCGTGTGTAGTGTGTGTCGGGGGGAGAGGAGAGTGTGAGTGTGTGCACTGTAGATGAATGGTTCAGAGAACCGACATGTTGATAAATTACACACATGTGCAACTCTTGGGTATCTTTACTGAGGAAACGTTTCGCCACACAGTGGCTTCATCAGTCCATACAAAGGAGAATCTTGAATCAAGATTCTCCTTTGTATGGACTGATGAAGCCACTGTGTGGCGAAACGTTTCCTCAATAAAGATACCCAAGAGTTGCACATGTGTCTAATTTATCGAGTGTGTGGATGTATAAAGGGGGTATATGGGGGGTGTCACAATCTAACAATTTCTCTGTGTGCGCTTCGTATGTACAGACGTCATGGTGTGTGCGTGTCAAGGTGTGTGCGTGTCATGGTGTGTGCGTGTGTGTACGGTTCACGCGCTGTCCTTTGACCTTCCCTGCTGTCAACCCCTCAATTTCGAATTTTGCTGCCTAATAAAATATTCCTTATTTGCATAAACTAGACTGATGTTTTCTCTGACTTTGTTACCCTGTTGACTATTTATTATACTTCCTAGTGGACACGAGTCTATAAATAAAAAGAAGACGCACCTCCTTGTCTTTAGTTTTTTAAGTACCAATACTGCTGGTTATTAACTACCTATTAACCTACTAACCTATTCAGATTACAGCTGGCAGGTACTTATAACTCACACCTGACCCCTCTTACCATATCTAAGTGAATACTTGGGTGGTTGGGAATGGTGGAGTCTTGGCCATCACTTTGGTCGTTCTGGTACTGTCCTGGGACGTACGTTCCACCTCCGTTTCTTCACTCTGTTAATTTTGTTCTCAATTACAGTACTTCTTTCATCTATCACAACACTGGATTTGCACTTTACTGTCTTAGGGTCAGTGACGTCTGGCCGCGACGAGGCCTGGGTATCGTCTTAGAAATGTCGCTCCCCAGAAGCAGCGCTCTATGCATCAGGCTTGATTATAACGCTCCCCAGAAGCAGCGCTCTATGCATCAGGCTTGATTTTAACTGAATTCACTATCATCACACAACACACTACTGAGTATCACTGTACTGTCCAGATATTCACACTTGTGTCCTTTTGGACACACTTGTTAAAGGAAACAAAAAATGCCAGAATATTACATGTTGTTATTTCTCCTGCTTGTTTTCTGCTGCTCACTGACCAGTCTTACCTGACTTGTACTTACCTCTCTAACTTGGGGTCGTACCTTATCCGGTTTGAATTTGTGATTATAATCACTTGTGGGAACACCTCCTGCACTAGGCACTAAGCACAAGGCACTAGGCACTAGGCACCAGACACCAGGCACCAGGCACCAGGCACCAGGCATCAGGCACCAGGCACTATCCACTAGGCTTGCTGCCTCTCTTTTCTGCCACTAATATCACTTTCAAACTGTCTGACAGAAACTGTGTCCATCACCTCCCTTTTATGACTTAGGTCACCTTGTAATTCACTTTGGGGTTCACTGACCCTGACACCGTCAGTGACATCTGCAGTATCTTCGGCTGGAGCAGAAAACACTAATATTCAGTGAGTACTGATGATGCTGTTTATACCGTATGCACCATGCGTGTGTGTGTACTCACCTAATTGTGGTTGCAGGGGTCGAAACTCAGCTCCTGGCCCCACCTCTTCACTGATCGCTACTAGGTCCTCTCTATCTCTGCTTCCTGAGCTTTGTCATACCTCGTCTTAAAGCTATGTATGGTTACTGCCTCCACTACATCACTCGCTAGGCTATTCCACTTCCTGACGACTCTGTGACTGAAGAAATACTTCCTAACATCCCTGTGACTCGTCTGAGTCTTCAGCTTCCAATTGTGACCCCTTGTATCTGTGTCCCCTCTCTGGAACATCCTGTCTCTGTCCATCTTGTCTATTCCACGCAGTATTTTGTATGTTGTTATCATGTCTCCCCTGACCCTCCAGTCCTCCAGTGTCGTCAGTCCGATTTCCCTCAACCTTCCTTCGTAGGACATTCCCCTGAGCTCCGGAACTAGCCTTGTTGCAAACCTTCGTACTTTCTCTAATTTCTTGACGTGCTTGATAAGGTGTGGGTTCCAAACAGGTGCTGCATACTCCAGTATGGGCCTGACATACACAGTGTACAGTGTCTTCAACGATTCCTTACTAAGGTATCGGAACGCTATTCTCAGGTTTGCCAGGCGCTCATATGCTGCAGCAGTTATCTGGTTGATGTGTGCTTCCGGAGACATGCTCGGTGTTATGCTCAACTCAAAATCTTTCTCCTTGAGTGAGGTTTGCAGTCTTTGTCCACCTAGCCTATACTTTGTCTGCAGTCTTCTTTGCCCTTCCCTAATCTTCATCACTTTGCATTTGGCAGGGTTGACTTCGAGAAGCCAGTTGCTGGACCACGTGTCCAGCCTGTCCAGGTCTCTTTGCAGTCCAGCCTGATCCTCATCCGATTTAATCCTTTTCATTAGCTTCACATCATCTATGAACAGGGACACTTCAGAGTCTATCCCTTCCATCACGTCATTCAAATACATCAAAAATAGCGCAGGTCCTAGGATTGACCCCTGTGGGACCCCGCTCGTCACAGGCGCCCACTGTGATACCTCATCACGTACCATGACTCGTTGTTGCCTCCCTGTCGGGTATTCTCTGATCCATTGCAGTGCCCTTCCTGTTATACACACCTGATCCTCCAGCTTCTGCACTAATCTCCTGTGAGGAACCGTGTCGAAGGCCTTCCTGCAGTCCAGGAAAATGCAATCAACCCACCCCTCTCTCTCATGTCTTACTTCTGTTACCTTATGATAAAACTCCAGAAGGTTTGTGACACAGGATTTGCCTTCCATGAATACGTGCTGGTTGTTGTTTATAATCTTGTTTCGTTCCAGGTGCTCCACCACTCTCCTCTTGATAATCTTCTCCATGACTTTGCATACTATACTCGTCAAAAACACTGGTTTGTAGTTTAGTTCCTCGTTTCTGTCTCATTTCTTAAAGATGGGGACTACATTTGCCGTCTTCCATAACTCAGGTAGTTGCCCAGTTTCAAGTGATGTGCTGAAGATTGTGGTTTTTGCCTCCTTACACCGTCGGGTAAACCAAGGACTCGTTCTGGTCTTCCCATTATTTCTGTTGCCCTTGGGAACAAACCTTTCCTCTGCCTCCTTGCATTTTGTTGTTATGTATTCCATCATTTCATCTACCGACTTTCCTACCAGTTCTCTGTCCCACTGGACCTTTTACAAGAAGTTCCTCAAAGCTATGTAGTCCCCCAATTTATAGTCTGGCTTTTCCCATTCAGCTCCTGTTACTCTCTCCACTTGTAACTCTACTATGTATTCAAAGCACAGAACCACGTGGTCACTAGCTCCTAGGGGCCCCTCATATGTGATGTCCTCAATGTCTGAACTGCTTAGGGTACCACCTCAGCCAGTGTGTCCACCATTGCTCTGTTACTCTCTTCATAATCCTCTCTTGGCCTCCTGCAGTTCTGTGGTGGATTATACATCACTGCAATGACTACCTTGTGCTCCCCAGACTGAAGTGTATCTACTATGTATTCTCTTTCTCCAATCTCGGCCATACCTCCCATTTCCTCAAATTTTCATCGGTGTTTTACAAGCAGTGCAACCCCTCCTCCCCCTCTGCTCCTTCTGTCTTTCCTCAGGATCTGATATCCTGGTGGGAAGATTTAATCTGTTGTCTCAGTGAGTTTCGTTTCAGTGACTGCTATGATGTCTGGGGACTTGTCATTGATTCTTTCGTGCCATTCCTCATATTTGTTCGTTATTCCATCCACATGCATGTACCAAACCTTCAACTTCTGTTCCAAAACTGTGGTCCTGGGAGGATATTGGGGTTGGGAGAGCAGGAGCCCTGGCGGGGGCCTATGGGGGGTTGTGGTGGGGGCAGAGTTCCCATAGGGGGGTTGCTGTAGGGTTGGGGTTCGTGGTGTGGGGGTGGGGACAGAGGGATCAGTGTGTGATTGTTGGCTTAGATTGTTCAGTTGCCTTGGGGTTGTCGGGGTTGGAGCCCTTCTGCGGGTGTTTCTGGGGGGTGTATTTACCCTTTCTCTGACCTTATATTTGTTACCACATAAATGTTGGAACACACGATATAGATCAACAAACTTTTGATATAACATAGGCATAGCAGAATTATTATTATTATTATTATTATTATTATTATTATTATTATTATTATTATTATTATTATTATTATTATTATCAAAAGGAAGTGCAAAACCTTTCCAGGGTCATACAGCACTGCAGGGTAGGAACTGTCACAGGATCTAAGGATAAATTAAGGTGGAGATGACAATAAAGGTAAAGTTAGGAAGGACTGTGAGGAGTTCTAAAGGAAGGATTATCAAAGTTCGTACAATAAATCAGTTGCTGTCAAAAAGTCGAAGAGGGAGTCTGTGTCAAAGTGGGTTCATCAGCAAGGAGGGAAAATAAAGTAAGGGCATTAAAGTGGTGATGCTGTCAAAGGGAGATTCTGTGTATTCATTGATAGACAGGACAGTCCAAGGGAATATGGGAAATTGAAACAGGAACTAGACAATTCTCGTAAAGTGGAACAGGACGCATCTCAATGAGATACCCATGAGTTAGACGAGTGTGTCCGATGCGAAGACGAGAGAGTGTTGTTTCCCAACCTCGGTATCGATGACTAGAAGGCGGCCTGAAACCTAAATTTGATTTGATAGAATGTAATTTGTTATGAGTCATATCAGTCCAACGTTGTTGCCAACGGTTGCAAAGGTGGGTAGAGATTTCAGCAAAATAGTCAGAGAATGGAATACCTCTATATGAAACTGGTAGGTCATGTACTGCAGATGGCGCAGCAGAGTTTGCCTGCTCATTGCTCTGAACATCAACATGACCAGGGACCTAACAGAAAAATATTTCTTTATTTATGCTAGTAATGCGGCATAACCAAAGTTGTATATGAAGAACTAGGGGATGAGGTGAATCAATTTTTAGCTTGAAAAGCACTAAAGGAGTCTGAGACGATTACAGATTTTGAAGTAGGCATAGATGCAATTACGGATAATTGCAATGAGAATGGCATACAATTCAGCTGTAAGAATACTAGCCGAGTCTGATAAATGACCTCGCACCACAATGTCAGGAAACAATGCTGCAAACCTAACATCATCAGAGGATTTAGAGCCATCAGTGTACACTGCAACGGCTTGAGAATGAGATCGAAATTGATTAAGAAAAAGAGAGCGAGTAGCAAATGTAGGGATTTGGGCTTTCGCGCACGGAAGTGGGGAAGAACAGACACTAACTGTCGGAACTTCCCAAGGGGAAGTGAACATACAAAGGGGTAACTGAAGAGAAGACAAGAGCGATTGAAGACGAAAAGGGATGGAGTAAACAGGGGCGGCGAACAAATGATGGACTTCTGCTAACGTTCGTTACTATCCTGTATGGAGAAGGATCGTGAAGGTCATGAGCGCGGACAAAACAGCAGAGGCAATGAGCATCACGACAATCGTTCAAGGATGAGACATTTGATTCTGCATAGAGGCTCTCGACAAGTGAGGAGCTAAAAACACCTAGACATAAACGTAATCCCTGATGATGGATGGGATCAAGTTTAGAAAGAGTTGCAGGAGAGGCCGCAGAATATAACTGGTCACCATAATCTAGCTTTGATAAAATTAAAGCTGAAAGATGAACGAGGGTTTTAAGGAGGTTCAGCCGACTATGGGAAGTTGCTTTCAGGGAAGTAATGTGAGGTTTCAAAGACAACCGGTGATCACACAGTAGGCCGAGAAATCTGACCGTATCACATTCAGGGATTCGTGAGTCATACAGGTACAATAGAGTATTGGGGACGATTAAACGTTTGGTGAAAGTAATTGTTTGTGTTTTAGCACTAGAAAATTTAAACTCATAAGTAGTGACCCAATGGGAAACACTGTTGACAGTGTTCTGGAGTGAGGCTGCTACTAGGCGACAGTCAACGCCTGCACAAGCTATAGCGAAATCATCAGCATAGAGTGATGACCAAATATTAGATGGGAGAACAGATGTCAGATCATTTATAGCAAGGAGAAAAAGGGTGGTGCTAAGGACACATCCCTGAGGAACACCTTCAGCTTGGACAAAGTCCGGGGAAAGCAAATTATTAACCCGAACTCGGAAATGTCTCTCAGGTAAGAGGTTGTTTGCAAGAAAAAATGGCAGATTGTCTCTGAAGCCTGTTTAAAATAAAGGAGACGCTCTGGGGTCCTATTGTAACGATATCGGCCCCGTGCAGCACGTTTCAAGCGTACTGCACGAGCACAAGTAGGAGACCTCCAAGGCACTCATTTCTGAGAATGCTTGCTGCGGTTAAAACTGAGGTGGAAAATAAGTGTAACAGCTCATCAGCAGAGGACGAAGAAGGGTCCTCACTAAAAGCAGTTTGGTGTGAACACAGATCCCAATTCGCACGTTCAAATTACCAACGTGGACTTCAAGGAAGGTGAGAATATGAATGGGAAGTAAGGAGGATAGGAAAATGATCGCTGTCATGTAAATCTGGGAGCACAGAAAAATTAGTAATGATAGCTCTATAAAAACCTGCTAAGCCTTCAAAAGATTTTACGGCTTCAACAGTTGTAGGAGCTGGAACATTCTGAACAACACTTACTTCACTCTGGTCAGTCATAACTCCTCTAGGAGTGACTACGTGACCAAGAAACTTGATCTTTGATCTTAAGAACTGACACTTAGAAAGTTTTATTTTTAAATTAGCTTCTTCAAGCTTACCTCTTTTGAGATGAGTCTCCACAATACATCACATCGTCTAAGTATATCGTATTGCTCTGAGGCTATGAAATATATTTGTCAGGAGCCTCGGCAATGTGACAGAATATCTTAACCCAAAACCCATTCTGAGAAAATTAAAATGACCTGTAGGAGTAGAAAAGGCAGTTAACTCTCGACTGTCCTTATGAAGAGGTACTTACTGAAACCATTGTAACAAATCTAGAGTTGAAAATGCTTTATCTCCTATGTTACGTAATACAATGCTAATAACTATTTTAGCATTCAGCTTCCTAAAACCAATCACCGGACGCCAAGTACTAGCTTTCTTGGGAACTAAAATCATTGGTGCATTCCATGGTGAATTTCTATGAGCAATGACTCCATCAACAAGTATCTGCTACAGCAATCTGCGAATGAGGCAAACTGTAAGCAGATACATAAATAGGTCTTGTACCGAGTTCAAGAGGAATACAATAGGACAGTAGATTCCTTAAACCCACCTGACAAAGCAATAGCACTACGATGTTTGCTTAACACACGTAACAAGCTTGTGACTTCATCTGGAAAGTCAGTAGAAGCTAAATCTTTTTCTTCTACCGGTGGAACAAACATTCTTCCCAGGAGAAATAGTACCAATCCACTGATCTGGTGACAACACTTCTATTTCCTGGACAGGATATGGATAATGAACAAGGTTAACAAAGTAATGTTTACTCTAAGGCAAACACTCTGATTAGAAGTATTTGCTAAAGAGACATGGATCTTGCGTATTGTAAGGGATCTTATCCCTTACAATACGCAAGGATGGACTGACAAACCCTTTATCCTGCATAAATCACCCAACTAATACGTTATCCCCATCTGGAATATGAGGAACAACTAACACTCTAGTGAGAGCACTTGCCGCAACAGAAACGTCTTTCTGGAAACGACCTGTGATATCAACAAGAGATGACATAACTTGTTTCAAGTAGCCGCTTTCCAACATGGCGTCCCCTGAGGAGGAATAGTACTTGAAAGAGTGGCAGTCGTAGGAATAGTTGCAGTGTCCAAGGTTGTTTGAGCATCGTCTGATATCTGAGGTAACTGTACACTATCCTGCGTTTAAGAAGTTGCAGGAGTTGGTTTCTAGACAATATGTATAGTATTTCCAGTGCCTAATTGCTGGGTTACGTTACTGGCAAATGCACAAATCTGTAAAGAATTAATCCAGATGTCAGATGTCAGATGGCAGATGTCGGATCCAAGCTGATAGCCCCCAGAATGGTACGACCAGAGTCGTCAGTTCGGGAATAGCATTGATATGGATCAAGTACAATATGTAGAGCTCTCATAGAAGCAAAACCTAGTAAAAGATAACCTGGAAAATTGATCTGATCAACTACAAGAAGCTAAAAATTCTTAACCTTGAACGGAAAATGTAAGAAAAGTCTGACCTCGGACAAACACATTTGACCCGGTCACTCCACTAAGGGTGAACAGTGGACACACAAGTAGGTTCAACAAGAACATAAAGTTACTTACCCTTAAAGAGGCTAAAGCGAATCAGAGTGCACCAAAGTCCATCAAGACATGAACGGATGCACCTGACAGAAGCTTCAACAAGTGGACCAATAGTTGCACTAGTATGTACAAACTTGTTCAAGATCTTCATTAAAGATAAGGCTATGAGGATTCATCTTTGAGACTGCATAAATCACTGGAAGAATATTGAACAGGGAAAGTATGCTGAATATTAGCTAACGTCACAACTGAATGGCTTGATTAGGGCGCGAGGCTCCAGAACATGACACTTGAGAAGGGTTCTGGGTGAGAACCTTTTTCACGGCCTATACTTCTGTTGTGACCACGGCTGTCATGGCCACGAGAAAATTCTCGGAACATTGTTTTCATGCAAGCAAAGCACTGAGAAGTTTGATGCTCATGTACATTATGGAAAGTGTAATATAGTAAGTTCATGCAAGAACTTTGGTTCTTGTAGCTCAAAGACGATTCAATAACAGGAGGATTATTTCGGTTACGGTGTTGTTTCCTAACACCCCAACAATACTTAACAATATGTCTTTTCTTGTTGCAATTTTAACATTTTCTAATATTATTTTTACTGAGACTACCGTTACTACTACCAGCTGAATGAGTACTCATTGTACTTACCCTCGAAGGACGAGAGTGAACATGTACCTTGAGACTGAGTAGTTGTTACACAGTAGCTGGACGAATGGAAGACTTAGCCGACTCTTTATCTTCTAAATCTCAAGGCAGAAAACTATACCTGGGTCAGCGAGTGATCTAGTAGAACAGCCTCATATCCACCGTAGGCTGGCTATCTGAGAATCTATGCTCAGTAACATGTAGTAATAACTGGATTACTCTGAAAGAAACGAACTTGCCTATATCGAGGGCAAACTCTTACATCCTTCACGTAAGAAGGTTGAGTGAGGACTCGAGGGATACCTTATATGATTTCAACATTTTGTCAATACTGAATGAAAACTTAGCTAGAGACTCATTAGGACTTGGTTTAGCGAGCATCAAATGACGTAACGTTACATACGGGTCAGGAACAGCAGTTGGAAAATAATACTCGCGAAGGAATTCTTCATACTGTGACCAGAGAGCTGTATAGTCCTTGTGGCTTAGCGCTTCTTATTGATTATAATAATAATAATGTGACCAGAGAGTAAACTCTTTGCAATGACGGTAGTTAATGAGAACACTGGCATCTCCAGAAGTGAGAGAGCATGAAAGACTATCCTTGGCAAGTCCAATAATACTATCCTCATATACAAAACCTCCAGACGTCTTGTTAGCGCCACTGTTAATAGGTGTTTCGAGGTGATCTGGGCAACCATCATACATGTGTACTGTATCTAATCTTTGTTGTGAATCATTAGGCAAAATATTATTATTATCCTGAGACGATATACTGGCGTCGAAAGTTGTGCTATGAGTACCGACAGCTTTACTCAGTCCATTAAGATGTGATTTACTCATTGTTACAGAAAATATTTAAAATACATAAGAAATCAGCTACAAAAATGAGAACACACGGAAATTACATGAAAACAATTAACGCTTGGCTAAGTTCTGTACAAAATCTTCATGTATTTAGAACACGATAAATGAGGAAAAGTAATGCACTTGATATTTCAATGTCAGGTGAGTAAAATTTACTTACTAGATTAAAAAAAATAGTTAGCAATTAAATGAAACAGTTGAATGTGAAAATTATAAAAATGTAAATATAAAATACGCAGGAAAATAATTTCTGAAAAATTGAAAATATATACCAGAGAAATGCAATTATATGTAAAAGAGAACTAAGATATAAAATGTTCAACGATATAACACACAAAATAAAACATTAAAATATTTATATATGGAATAATAAATCACTTGAAAACACTTGAAATCGCTACAGTAATAATAGAAGAATACAACAGACATGAAAAATTGTAGAAGAACTTACTGTAGTGGACGTCCAGAATTACACAAGTAATTCTCAGTTGCCTCAGTACAAACAAGTATAAACGACTAAATAAATCGGCAAAAATACTCACACATAAGTTTTTTAAGCAATGAAGAATACGTGTCAATAACAAAGAATAACAAGTGCACTTAGAATGAGTAAAACATTTGTTACATGTATTCGTTACACTTTAGTACATGATATGTAGAGTAAAAAACACCGTGAGAAATTTCCATTAAGTAATTTGGGTGCTGCAAGTGGAACTCAGTCACAGGTCACAGGACTGTCACTACCTCGATGTCCACTTCCTCACCACTCTCACAAAAAAAGTTTGACCTGACAGTAAATTAATAATTACAATAATAAACATCACACTTGTAGGTAGTAGGTTGGTAGACAGCAACCACCCAGGGAAGTACTACCGTCCTGCCAGATGACTGTGAAACAGAAACCTGTAACTGTTTTACATGATCGTAGGATTGCTGGTTTCTTTTTCTGTCTCATAAACACGCTAGATAACAGGGATATCTTGCTACTCCTACTTACACTTTGGTCACACTTCACAGACATGCACATGCATATATATATACATACATCTAGGTTTTTCCCCTTTTTCTAAATAGCTCTTGTTCTTCTTTATTTCTTCTATTGTCCATGGGGAAGTGGAAAAGAATCTTTCCTCCGTAAGCCATGCGTGTCGTATGAGGCGACTAAAATGCCGGGAGCAATGAGCTAGTAACCCCTTCTCCTGTAAACGTTTACTAAAAAAGAGAAGAAGAAAAACTTTATAAAACTGGGATGCTTAAATGTGCATGGACATAGTGCGGATGACAAGAAACAGATGATTGCTGATGTTATGAATGAAAAGAAGTTGGATGTCCTGGCCCTAAGCGAAACAAAGCTGAAGGGGGTAGGGGAGTTTCGGTGGGGAGAAATAAATGGGATTAAATCTTGAGTATCTGAGAGTTAGAGCTAAGGAAGGGGTAGCAATAATGTTGAAGGATCAGTTATGGAAGGAGAAAAGAGAATATGAATGTGTAAATTCAAGGATTATGTGGATTAAAGTAAAGGTTGGATGCGAAAAGAGGGTCATAATAAGCGTGTATGCACCTGGAGATGAGAGGAATGTAGAGGAGAGAGATTTTGGGAGATGTTAAGGGAATGTATAGGAACCTTTGAACCAAGTGAGAGAGTAATTGTGGTAGGGGACCTGAATGCTAAAGTAGGAGAAACTTTTAGAGAGGGTGTGGTAGGTAAGTTTGGGGTGCCAGGTGTAAATGATAATGGGAGCCCTTTGATTGAACTTTGTATAGAAAGGGTTTTAGTTATAGGTAATACATATTTTAAGAAAGAGAGGATAAATAAGTATACAAGATATGATGTAGGGCGAAATGACAGTAGTTTGAAGATTGAGACACTTATGCAGCATATGGAAATCTTTATTCAGGAAACGTTTCGCCACACAGTGGCTTCATCAGTCCAATACAAAGAGGAAGGCGTAAGGAGAGGAGGAGAATGAGGTAATCAGTCCCTCAACCTGGAGTCGATGTGTTTAGTCCATCAATCTTGTAGAATGTATGCTACATAAGTGTCTCAATCTTCAACTTGTCGGTTTTTCAAACCATTCATCACACACACATGACAGTAGTTTGTTGGATTATGTATTGGTAGATAGAAGACTGTTGAGTAGACTTCAGGATGTACATGTTTATAGAGGGGTCACAGATATATCAGATCACTTTTTAGTTGTAGCTACACTGAGAGTAAAAGGTAGATGGGATACAAGGAGAATAGAAGCATCAGGGAAGAGAGAGGTGAAGGTTTATAAACTAAAAGAGGAGGCAGTTAGGGTAAGATATAAACAGCTATTGGAGGATAGATGGGCTAATGAGAGAATAGGCAATGGGGTCGAAGAGGTATGGGGTAGGTTTAAAAATGTAGTGTTAGTGTTCAGCAGAAGTTTGTGGTTACAGGAAAGTGGGTGCAGAAGGGAAGAGGAGCGATTGGTGGAATGATAATGTAAAGAGAGTAGTAAGGGAGAAAAAGTTAGCATATGAGAAGTTTTTGCAAAGTAGAAATGATGCAAGGAGGAAAGAGTATATGGAGAAAAAGAGAGAGGTTAAGAGAGTGGTGAAGCAATGTAAAAAGAGAGCAAATGAGAGAGTGGGTGAGATGTTATCAACAAATTTTGTTGAAAATAAGAAAAAGTTTTGGAGTGAGATTAACAAGTTAAGGAAGCTTAGAGAACAAATGGATTTGTCAGTAAAAAATAGGAGAGGAGAGTTATTAAATGGAGAGTTAGAGGTATTGGGAAGATGGAGGGAATATTTTGAGGAATTGTTAAATGTTGATGAAGATAGGGAAGCTGTGATTTCGTGTATAGGGCAAGGAGGAATAACATCTTGTAGGAGTGAGGAAGAGTCAGTTGTGAGTGTGGGGGGAAGTTCGTGAGGCAGTAGGTAAAATGAAAGGGGGTAAGGCAGCCGGGATTGATGGGATAAAGATAGAAATGTTAAAAGCAGGTGGGGATATAGTTTTGGAGTGGTTGGTGCTATTATTTAATATATGTATGGAAGAGGGTAAGGTACCTAGGGATTGGCAGAGAGCATGCATAGTTCCTTTGTATAAAGGCAAAGGGGACAAAAGAGAGTGCAAAAATTATAGGGGGATAAGTCTGTTGAGTGTACCTGGTAAAGTGTATGGTAGAGTTTTTATTGAAAGAATTAAGAGAAAGACGGAGAATAGGATAGCAGATAAACAAGGAGGCTTTAGGAAAGGTACGGGGTGTGTGGACCAGGGGTTTAAGAACATAAGAACGAAGGAACACTGCAGAAGGCCTACTGGCCCATGCGAGGCAGGTCCAAGTCCCTACCGGCTTAAGCCAATGCACCCAACCTAGTCAGGTCAGGTCACATTGACTTAAGGGAGGAACACGGCAACCGACCTGTTAGCACAAGCTATCAGGTCCAACTCACACCCACCCACATCTACTCATGTATTTATCCAACCTATTTTTAAAGCTACACAACGTTCTGGCCTCTATAACGGTACTTGGGAGTTTGTTCCACTCATCCACAACTCTATTACCAAACCAGTACTTTCCTATATCCCTCCTGAATCTGAATTTTTCCAACTTAAAACCATTGCTGCGAGTCCTGTCTAGGCTAGATATTTTCAGCACACTATTTACATCCCCTTTATTTATTCCTGTCTTCCACTTATAAACCTCAATCATATCCCCCCTAATTCTACGTCTTTCTAGAGAGTGCAGTTTCAGGGCCCTTAGTCTATCCTCATAGGGAAGGTTTCTGATACATGGGATCATCTTTGTCATCCTCCTTTGTACATTTTCCAGAGAATTTATATCCATTCTGTAATACGGTGACCAAAACTGTGCAGCATAATCTAAATGAGGCCTAACCAAGGATGTATAGAGTTGAAGAACAACCTGAGGACTCCTATTATTTATGCTTCTTGATATGAAGCCAAGGATTCTATTAGCTTTATTGCGAACACTTATGCACTGTTGTCTTGGTTTCAGATTACTGCTAACCAGAACTCCTAAATCTTTTTCGCAATCCGTAATATTAAGATCTACATTATTTAGTTTATATGTGGCATGGTTATTGTCCTGTCCAACATTTAGAACTTTGCATTTGTCTATATTAAACTGCATCTGCCACTTCTCCGACCACTGCATCAGTCTATTCAAATCTTCCTGGAGTGCTCGAATGTCCTCGTCAGAATGAATTCGACGGCCTATTTTGGTGTCATCGGCAAACTTGCCGATGTCGCTCTTTATGCCCTCATCTATGTCGTAAGTGAACAGTATTTAGATAAGGCTAAAGAGGTTTTTGTGGCATTTATGGATTTAGAAAAGGCGTATGACAGGGTGGATAGGGGGGCAATGTGGCAGATGTTGCAGGTGTATGGTATAGGAGGTAGGTTACTGAAAGCAGTGAAGATTTTTTCGAGGATAGTGAGGCTCAAGTTAGAGTATGTAGGAAAGAGGGAGATTATTTCCCAGTAAAAGTAGGCCTTAGACAAGGATGTGTGATGTCACCGTGGTTGTTTAATACATTTAAAGATGGGGTTGTAAGAGAAGTAAATGCGAGGGTATTGGCAAGAGGCGTGGAGTTAAAAGATAAAGAATCACACATAAAGTGGGAGTTGTCACAGTTGCTCTTTGCTGATGACACTGTGCTCTTGGGAGATTCTGAAGAGAAGTTGAAGAGGTTGGTGGTTGAATTTGGTAGGGTATGTAAAAGAAGAAATTAAAAGTGAATACAGGAAAGAGTAAGGTTACGAGGATAACAAAAAGATTAGGTGATGAAAGATTGGATATCAGATTGGAGGGAGAGAGTATGGAGGAGGTGAATGTATTCAGATATTTGGGAGTGGACGTGTCAGCAGATGGATCTATGAAAGATGAAGTGAATCATAGAATGGATGAGGGGAAAAGAGTGAGTGGTGCACTTAGGAGTCTGTGGAGACAAAGAACTTTGTCCTTGGAGGCAAAGAGGGGAATGTATGAGAGTATAGTTTCACCAATGCTCTTATATGGGTGTGAAGCATGGGTGATGAATGTTGCAGCAAGGAGAAGGCTGGAGGCAGTGGAGATGTCATGTCTGAGGGCAATGTGTGGTGTGAATATAATGCAGAGAATTCGTAGTTTGGAAGTTAGGAGGAGGTGCGGGATTGCCAAAACTGTTGTCCAGAGGGCTGAGGAAGGGTTGTTGAGGTGGTTTGGACATGTAGAGAGAATGTAGCGAAATAGAATGACTTCAAGAGTGTATCAGTCTGTAGTGGAAGGAAGGCGGGGTAGGGGTCGACCTAGGAAAGGTTGGAGGGAGGGGGTAAAGGAGGTTTTGTGTGCGAGGGGTTTGGATTTCCAGCGGGCATGCGTGAGCGTGTTTGATAGGAGTGAATGGAGACAAATGGTTTTTAACACTTGACGTGCTGTTGGAGTGTAAGCAAAGTAACATTTATGAAGGGATTCAGGGAAACCGGCAGGCCGGACTTGAGTCCTGGAGATGGGAAGTACAGTGCCTGCACTCTGAAGGAGGGGTGTTAATGTTGCAGTTTAAAAACTGTAGTGTAAAGCACCCTTCTGGCAAGACAGTGATGGAGTGAATGATGGTGAAAGTTTTTCTTTCTCGGGCCACCCTGCCTTGGTGGGAATCGGCCAGTGTGTTAATAAAAATAAAAATAAATATTAAACATTAATACCAATAATGGTAAATTATAAAATACTGTGGACTGCATGAAAATTAAAGGAAACGATCTCCAGAGAGGATTAATGGGAACACTAATACACACAGACAGGGTAAGAATTTTCTAAGTGACACCAGGCACATATGTACCAAAAGTTAGATAATTAAGAAATTTTTATTACCACTTACCATTTATATTGTAGTTGAATCGCCCCATAATGCCTGCCTAACAAATAGAATCCTATTGACCAGTGAGAAATTTAAATGAAAGGACTAATGGCTTAGGTACTGGATGTGTTGCATGGTGATGCCTCATTATTTCCACTATCACTACCTAATTCTGGAGGCTCCACAATTTCTTTGTCCCTGTTCTTCAACAGAGGACATTCCAGTACTTATCAATTATAATTTGAGGCCGATCCATTCAATTATGGCCTCGATGACGCTTGATTACTAAGCGATTTCACCGCAACCAGTACTCATACGTTAATTCACTATGGCGTCCTCTCTCTGTATCACTCCGCGGCCGCTGCACATCAGTCTTCACACAAAATTTCTTGAAGGGTCAAATCAGCGTCACATTTTAATAAACAATTATTATATTATTCATATTTAATCATGCAGAATTTAGAAAAAATATAAAAAATTCTCCTCAAGCACACTTTAGTAAAAATTAGATGCACACAGTAAAGAACAGTGTAGATTAAGGTAAGAATTTACTAGTTTGACTTATTCACATAGCAGCTAAATTATTCAAAAGAGAAGAAAAGAATCTTGACTTTTCAAAAATAGGCTTGTTTACTATAATTGTTTACTACAACATCAATCAGACTGAAGTTGATTGAATAAACAAATTTGTATATTACAACTCACAGTATACTATAGGCTTCAGGAGAACAAATTACATAATCCTGAAGTATCTCTGTTGCGGGTAAATTAGTATAAGCATAATGAAGAATTTAAAGTAAGAAAGACTTGAAATTATCTTGCTTGTACAAATTTAGAACAGATTAACAACCTAATTAATAATCAGAAAGATTGCCACTTAGACAAAACTTAAACGCTGTTGTACAGGAATTATTGATATAAACAAGAGTAATTTTGATCAATTTAGCACAGGAAATGTTGCTATAATAATTAAATTTTGTAACACTTGAAAAATTGAATCAGATGGTAGAAATACGCTAAGTATCACAAAGAATGAATGCAAGAACTTGAAACAGCACTTAGAATTACATAGAATATATACTGAAATTTATACTACACTGAGCTGACAATACACCTAAATCAGGAAAAGTATTAAATATTAAACTGCACACAGAAATATACTGTAACATAACTGATAATAAAGTCTGATAATAAAGGCAATAACTCTTTACTGTTTAATGTCTTTAACACTTGATTGACTAATATACTGACTGACTGCTGCTGACTTACTTTACTGAGAATAAGGTCACTTGGAAGGATATTAGTTGTATCACTAGGATTAGCATACAGGTCTAAGCACTATAATTTGCAAAATCAGCTTATCATTAGTATATGAAATAATGTTACACACAGGGATATAAATTGTATAATAAACTCGGAGAACAATCAGGTAAGTGACTCACAGGTATATACACTGATATACTGAATTGTCTTAATTCAGGCTTAAGTTGTTTTTTTACTTATCAAAACAAAGTTGTGATGATACACACAGTTATATACTGTAACTTAATAGTTCATCTTAGTTTAAAAACAATTGAAATAGTTACACTTGTTAGACAATGTCTAGTACAAGTTACTAGACGACACAATTCAATAGTAATATAAACGATATTATTCATAGAAATTACTACTTATACATCCTCCATGGTAAGCATAACAGCAGAAAAACGTCTGGTAACTTTTCTTAAATTTGTAATCATGTGTGTCATGGTAACTGGCGGAAGGATATATCAGAAACGGAAATACAACATGGCAGAACAATATTGTAAAGGATCAGCTGACACGTCACTGAGACTTCGGGGAAAAAAAAGTAAACTCACCGACTTTGAACTTGTTACAAAAACCACAATGTTACTTTAAGTGAAATACAGTACTTACCCAGCGAATTTACTGGTAAAAGAATACAGGACAAGTATTCATATAAATTTATATAAACATTGAGATACTTAAGTGCAAGTGACTTGTAGAAACTATCTTCCTGGTCTGGGTTACCTTGCTCTACCTTGTACAGGAACCAGTACAGCGGCTGGAAATGACTACGCTTACAATCAGCTGCAAACTGACAAAGAGTAGACACGGTTGCATTATACAAATAAGATCAGGATGAAAAATAATTACAGACAATAGGCAGTAACACTAACGTTATACCGGAGGATGCTGAACAACAGTGGCTGGGCGACATGACAAAAAGTCTCGACTCAAGTATCACTAAGAATTTTCAGTAGTCGGTATTTTGTACCATTTATTTCCAGTCGAAAGGAAGCAGGTGGATGCTGTTGGCGTTTGCAGGAGCTGGCTGGCAATGTGGAGCAGAAGGTTGGGTGTGATGAGTGGCGTCGCTTTCACACTCAAATATCACTCTCATAACCAGAATTCAAAGAATTCCATCCATCGCTGACATCATTTTGTTGTAGGTGAAATGGGGAAGTGTGAAGGACCGGAATGATAAACATCGTTGTGCTCTGGCTGTGGTTTATGTAGTGATATCTGCGTCTGCCAAGCCGGGGTCCTACTTGAGCGGAGTTCAGTTCCTGACTGACACTCACACCTAGACGTAGGACAAGTGTTTCCTGACGCAGGCCTTAGTCATATAATGATCCACAGTTACAGCTTTTGGTCATATACTGAGGCTTTTAGCTGGCTTACCGACCCACCTCTTTAAAAATCATGTTATGATTATAACCATTTGAAGTATCTATATGACAGCTGGAAGTGTGGGGGAACACGAGTGTCAGAAGGTCACAAGGTACAAACCTACCAACTGTCATCTGTCATACGGCTCTTACCTTATACCATTATTTTACGTGGTTTATAGATAGTTACAACGTTATTGACAAGTATGTATGTATGTGTGTGTGTGTGTGTGTGTGTGTGTGTGTGTGTGTGTGTGTGTGTGTGTGTGTGTGTGTGTGTGTGTGTGTGTGTGTGTGAGTATATGTATGTGTAGTAGTTATTAGTTGTCAAAATCACTTGTCAATAGACACTTGACCTGTTTTGTGTGTGTATGTACTCACCTATTTGTAGTTACAGGGGTCAATTCATAGCTCCTGGCCCCACCTTGTGTGTGTGTGCATGGATGTGGTTAATAATACACTGGGTGTAATTTGGTTGTTATTAACACCCTACCAATATAATACATTATATTTAATTAACTAAATATCATTAATATTATGACGAAATTTGAAATTAATGTTAACTGAAGCTTGATGATGATCACTCAAGGTGTCAGTGTAGCACTCAAGGGGTCAGTGTAGCACTCAAGGTGTCAGTGTAGCACTCAAGGGGTCAGTGTAGCACTCAAGGTGTCAGTGTAGCACTCAAGGGGTCAGTGTAGCACTCAAGAGGTCAGTGTAGCACTCAAGGGGACAGTGTAGCACTCAAGGTGTCAGTGTAGCACTCAAGGGGTCAGTGTAGCACTCAAGGGGTCAGTGTAGCACTCAAGGGGTCAGTGTAGCACTCAAGGGGTCAGTGTAGCACTCAAGGTGTCAGTGTAGCACTCAAGGTGTCAGTGTAGCACTCAAGGGGTCAGTGTAGCACTCAAGGGGTCAGTGTAGCACTCAAGGTGTCAGTGTAGCACTCAAGGTGTGGGTGTAGCACTCAAGGTGTGGGTGTAGCGCTCAAGGTGTGGGTGTAGCACTCAAGGGGTCAGTGTAGCACTCAGGGGGTCAGTGTAGCACTCAAGGTGTCAGTGTAGCACTCAAGGTGTCAATGTTGCACTCAAGGGGTCAGTGTAGCACTCAAAGTGTCAGTGTAGCACTCAAGGTGTCAGTGTAGCACTCAAGGCGTCAGTGTAGCACTCAAGGGGTTAGTGTAGCACTCAAGGTGTCAGTGTAGCACTCAAGGTGTGGATGTAGCACTCAAGGTGTGGGTGTAGCACTCAAGGGGTCAGTGTAGCACTCAAGGTGTCAGAGTAGCACTCAAGGTGTCAGTGTAGCACTCAAGGGGTCAGTGTAGCACTCAAGGGGTCAGTGTAGCACTCAAGGGGTCAATGTAGCACTCAAGGTGTCAGTGTAGCACTCAAGGGGTCAGTGTAGTACTCAAGGGGTCAGTGTAGCACTCAAGGGGTCAGTGTAGCACTCAAGGAGTCAGTGTAGCACTCAAGGTGTCAGTGTAGCACTCAAGGTGTCAGTGTAGCACTCAAGGTGCCAGTGTAGCACTCAAGGTGTCAGTGTAGCACTCAAGGGGTCAGTGTAGCACTCAAGGTGTCAGTGTAGCACTCAAGGTGTCAGTGTTGCACTCAAGGGGTCAGTGTAGCACTCAAAGTGTCAGTGTAGCACTCAAGGTGTCAGTGTAGCACTCAAGGGGTCAGTGTAGCACTCAAGGTGTCAGTGTAGCACTCAAGGTGTCAGTGTAGCACTCAAGGTGTCAGTGTAGCACTCAAGGTGTCAGTGTAGCACTCAAGATGTCAGTGTAGCACTCAAGGTGTCAGTGTAGCACTCAAGGGGTCAGTGTAGCACTCAAGGTGTCAGTGTAGCACTCAAGGTGTCAGTGTTGCACTCAAGGGGTCAGTGTAGCACTCAAAGTGTCAGTGTAGCACTCAAGGTGTCAGTGTAGCACTCAAGGGGTCAGTGTAGCACTCAAGGGGTCAGTGTAGCACTCAAGGGGTCAGTGTAGCACTCAAGGTGTCAGTGTAGCACTCAAGGGGTCAGTGTAGCACTCAAGGGGTCAGTGTAGCACTCAAGGGGTCAGTGTAGCACTCAAGGGGTCAGTGTAGCACTCAAGGTGTCAGTGTAGCACTCAAGGTGTCAGTGAAGCACTCAAGGTGTCAGTGTAGCACTCAAGGGGTAAGTGTAGCACTCAAAGTGTCAGTGTAGCACTCAAGGTGTCAGTGTTACACTCAAGGGGTCAGTGTAGCACTCAAGGGGTCAGTGTAGCACTCAAGGTGTCAGTGTAGCACTCAAGGGGTCAGTGTAGCACTCAAGGTGTCAGTGTAGCACTCAAGTTGTCAGTGTAGCACTCAAGGGGTCAGTGTAGCACTCATGGTGTCAGTGTAGCACTCAAGGTGTCAGTGTAGCACTCAAGGTGTCAGTGTAGCACTCAAGGCGTGGGTGTAGCACTCAAGGTGTCAGAGCAGCACTCATGGTGTCAGTGTAGCACTCAAGGGGTCAGTGTAGCACTCAAGGTGTCAGTGTAGCACTCAAGGTGTCAGTGTAGCACTCAAGGTGTCAGTGTAGCACTCAAGGCGTGGGTGTAGCACTCAAGGTGTCAGAGCAGCACTCAAGGTGTCAGTGTAGCACTCAAGGTGTCAGTGTAGCACTCAAGGTGTCAGTGTAGCACTCAAGGTGTCAGTGTAACACTCAAGGTGCCAGTGTAGCACTCAAGGTGTCAGTGTAGCACTCAAGGTCTCAGTGTAACACTCAAGGTGTCAGTGTAGCACTCAAGGCGTCAGTGTAGCACTCAAGGTGTCAGTGTAGCACTCAAAGTGTCAGTGTAGCACTCAAGGTGTCAGTGTAACACTCAAGGTGTCAGTGTAGCACTCAAGGTGTCAGTGTAGCACTCAAGGTGTCAGTGTAGCACTCAAGGTGTCAGTGTAGCACTCAAGGTGTCAGTGTAGCACTCAAGGTGTCAGTGTAACACTCAAGGTGTCAGTGTAGCACTCAAGGTGTCAGTGTAGCACTCAAGGTGTCAGTGTAGCACTCAAGGTGTCAGTGTAATACTCAGTGTGTTAGTGTAACACTCAGTGTCAGTGTAACACTCAAGGTGTCAGTGTAACACTCAAGGTGTCAGTGTAGCACTCAATGTGTCAGTGTAACACTCAAGGTGTCAGTGTAGCACTCAAGGTGTCAGTGTAACACTCAAGGTGTCAGTGTAGCACTCAAGGTGTCAGTGTAACACTCAAGGTGTCAGTGTAGCACTCAAGGTGTCAGTGTAGCACTCAAGGTGTCAGTGTAATACTCAGTGTGTTAGTATAACACTCAGTGTCAGTGTAACACTCAAGGTGTCAGTGTAACACTCAAGGTGTCAGTGTAGCACTCAAGATGTCAGTGTAACACTCAAGGTGTCAGTGTAATACTCAGTGTGTTAGTGTAACACTCAGTGTCAGTGTAGCACTCAAGGTGTCAGTGTAGCACTCAAGGTGTCAGTGTAATACTCAGTGTGTTAGTGTAACACTCAGTATCAGTGTAGCACTCAAGGTGTCAGTGTAGCACTCAAAGTGTCAGTGAAGCACTCAAGGTGTCAGTGTAATACTCAGTGTGTCAGTGGAACACTCAGTGTCAGTGTAACACTCAAGGTGTCAGTGTAACACTCAAGGTGTCAGTGTAGCACTCAAGGTGTCAGTGTAGCACTCAAAGTGTCAGTGAAGCACTCAAGGTGTCAGTGTAGCACTCAAGGTGTCAGTGTAGCACTCAAGGTGTCAGTGTAATACTCAGTGTGTTAGTGTAACACTCAGTGTCAGTGTAACACTCAGTGTCAGTGTAACACTCAGTGTCAGTGTAACACTCTGTGTCAGTGTAACACTTGAGTCAGTATAACACTCAGTGTCAGTGTAACACTCAGTGTCAGTGTAACACTCAGTGTCAGTGTAACACTCTGTGTCAGTGTAACACTCAGTGTCAGTGTAACACTCAGTGTCAGTGTAACACTCTGTGTCAGTGTAACACTCAGTGTCAGTGTAACACTCAGTGTCAGTGTAACACTCAATGTGGCAGTTTAGCAATTTATGTGGCAGTGTAACACTCAAGGTCTTAGTGAAGCACTTAAGGCCACAGTGTAGCGCTCAAGGTCACAGTGCAGCACTCAAAGTGGCAGTGTAGCACTCAAAGTGTCAATGTAGCACTCAAGATGTCAGTGTAACATTCAATGTGTCAGTGTAGCACTCAAAGTGTCAGTGTAACACTCAGTGAGTCAGTGTAACACTCAATGTGTTAGTGTAACACTCAAGGTGGTAGTGCAACACTCAAGGTGTCAGTGTAACACTCAGGGTATCAGTGTAACACTCAAGGTGGCAGTGTAGCAATTTATGTGGCAGTGTAACACTCAAGGTCTTAGTGAAGCACTTAAGGCCACAGTGTAGCGCTCAAGGTCACAGTGCAGCACTCAAAGTGGCAGTGTAGCACTCAAAGTGTCAATGTAGCACTCAAGATGTCAGTGTAACATTCAGTGTGTCAGTGTAGCACTCAAAGTGTCAGTGTAACACTCAGTGAGTCAGTGTAACACTCAATGTGTTAGTGTAACACTCAAGGTGGTAGTGCAACACTCAAGGTGTCAGTGTAACACTCAGGGTATCAGTGTAACACTCAATGTGGCAGTGTAGCACTTAATGTGGCAGTGTAACACCCAAGGCGACAGTGTAGCATTCAAGGTGTCAGTGTAACACACAAGGGGGCAGTGTAACACTCAAGGTGTCAGTGTAACACTTTAGGTTTCAGTGTAACACTCAGTGTCAGTGTAACACTCAATGTGGCTGTGTAGCACTTAATATGGTAGTGTAACACCCAAGTGGCAGTGTAGCACTCAAAGTCTTAGTGTAGCACTCAAGGCCACAGTGTTGCACTCAAGGTCACAGAGCAGCACTCCACGTGGCAGTGTATCACTCAAGATGTCAGTGTAGCACTCAAAGGCTCAGTGTAACACTCAGTGTGGCAGTGTAACAAGCAAGGTCACAGTGTAGCACTCAAGATCGCAGTGTAACACTCAAGGTGGCACTGTAGCAAGCAAGGTCTTAGTATAGCACTTAAAGTCTCATTGTAGCACTCAAGGTCTCGTATACCATTCAAGGTCTCACAGTAGCGCTCAAGGTCATGAATACACTCAAGCGGTCAAGCGGGATTGCTTTACTTACCACGTAAAGTTTAAAATCTATCGACTACATATTACCTGTACTCAACCTTTCATGGATATTTTAATCCCTAAAATAGATTTTAAATTTTACACGTCTCCAAGTGTAGATACCTCCAAATGTATATACCTCCAAGTGTATATAACTCCAAGTGTATGTACCATCAAGTGTATATACCTTCAGATGTAAATATCTAAAAGTGTATAAACCTCCAAGTGTATATACCTTCAAATGTAAATATCTCCAAGTGTATATACCTCCAAGTGTATATATCTCTGTAAGTATATATACAACTGATGTTATTAATGAATAACACATCAAGAGAAATATACTTCATTTGCAGTGTGTGCTGACGAATACACCTTTCAGTGAATAAACACTGAGAAATACATACACCTTTCAGTGTATAAACACTGAGAAATACACACACCTTTCAGTGTATAAACACTGAGAAATACATACACCTTTCAGTGTATAAACACTGAGAAATACACACACCTTTCAGTGTATAAACACTGAGAAATACATACACCTTTCAGTGTATAAACACTGAGACATACACACACCTTTCAGTGTATAAACACTGAGAAATGCACACACCTTCCAGTGTATATGCTAAGTTGGTTAAGTGGAAACGAGTTACTTACAATAGGTTAAGTTGGGATATTTAACCTGAAGTTTTGATAATATAGTCGTTATGGAGGAAATATTTTAAGAACTAGGTATGAGAATAGTTGTGCTGGCAAAGTTTACATTTAGCTGAGGCTGCATCAGCTGCTGGTGTAAACACAGGTATTTGTGGCCCAGCCGGAGCCGGGCAGTAGTTGATATGCAAGAGTTTGTTGATTCTGTTGGATGCACATGTGGCTCTTCCTGCATGACAGTATGATGGTAACTTGATTGATGAATGTCAATCATGCTGTTTTTCAACAGTCTAGAATTCTAATGCAGCTGTTTGAATATTATTGTACACTGCCCACTTGTACACACTGCTCAAGTAATATTAAATATTTTGGTTACCTCGTCAAACATGATGACACAGTCCACACACTCGGAAAACCGTTATATTAGTCACACGTTTGGCTTCATACACGACAATGTTAGTCATGAATATTTTTTTAAGAGCAACGAGAAGCAACCTTCCTCCTGAAGTCAAACATATACGTCTCACATATGATTTTAGGCAAATTTCTCCGTGTATTTTATTGATGTTACGTTAAGTTAAGTTACATTTCGTTACGGTGCGTTACGTTGTCTTACGTTAGACTAGGTTACGTTAGATTAGGTTACGTTAGGTTACGTCACGTTAAATTAGGTTACGTTACGCTAAGTTAGGTTACGTTCCGTTAAGTTAGGTTACATTTGGTTAGGTTGCGTCAAGTTTTCTTACTTTAGGTTACATTACGCTAGGTCAGGTTTCGTTACGTTTCGTTAGGTTATGTTATAATCTGCCATGACGCCAATAATATTGCAGTAATAAAATAATGCAATAAAGGGGATATAAACTTTTCCAACGAAACCGGAAACCAATGTTAAAAACAAAGTCAGATAATTACATCTTCATTACAGTGTGAGAGTCACATATGACGCTCTTGACCAAAGTGGTATACTGACGTTGGTATACTGACGTTGGTATACTGACGTTGGTATACTGACGTTTGTATATCTGGATTTTGGGCTACGAGAATATAGGCGAATAAAAAAAAAAAGAATATTGTACCAGTATAATGAATGACCATTAAAGACATATTTTATTATGTGTGATCACCATGTTAGTGGTGACCATTGTTGTGGTGGTGATAGCAGCTGTTGTCTGCTGATAACAGATTTTCGTCATGCAAACGTTTATAGGACACAAACACTTATACGAACAAAACGTTTCCTCTACACTAACGTTTCAACGATAAACGTTTTTACGACATAAATGTTCAGACGACACAAGTGTTTCCACAAACATTTCCACAATACAAAACGTTCCCGCACTAGTGTGCAGTGGCAGTAGACTCACCTGCGTGTGGGTCATCAGACACACCTGGCACTCACAGGAAGCGGCACTGACACTTGTGAAGACTGTGTCTCACTGCCATAAGTCATATGACTCAGGGATAAGAGGCTTTACCTTGAAAATACTTAGCAGCCAAGAGATACTTTAGTGCAAGGGTTTTTAACCTTTTTACGATTACAGTCCTCATTGGATTGCCTAATATATTCCCATCAAAAAGATGTCAATAACTTTAATTTACATATCAATAGCTAGGAACAGAACAGCTGAAATATAATCATAAGGATTTTATCATGTTTAGTTACAGAAAAATGGCAAATCACAAATACAGAAGCTAGCACTTTTTGTGCAATAAAAACATGGAATCGAGGTATGGCTATTGATGATGTTACTCGCATGTCATCTGACACATCATGTCGATTTCTCCACGTTGATTTCAGGTTCAGTAATGCAGAGAATTCTGTTTCATAGAAGTCAATAGCTGTGAAGTGAACTAAACCTTTTATTGCGATCTCTTCACACCAACACTGCTTGGTATCCAGCCCAGCGTTCATATCCAGCATGATTTTAGCCATCTCCAGCTCTCAGGGCTTCATTAGGCTTTCTCCGATCGTGGGCGGCTTCTTTCTTTGGCAGTTATGTACGAAACTTTGTAGTAGGCTTCCAGACGAGGTTTCCCTGGAGGAGCACACCCACAAGATGAAAGAGTTCCTTTTTGACCATAACGAATTCTTTTCAAGTTGAAAGCATTAATTAAGGTTCCAGCATGATCACTGTACTGGGTTTCAAGATGTTCTCTCAATCCTGATGGCTTCAAATTTCCAGCGTTCGTCAAAAAATTGCAAATCATTCATTGGTGTGATTCAGCTCCACCTCGTTCTGTCACACAAGTGAAGTCAAAACTTACACATTCATCATTCCAATTTCGTTTTTTAACAGACGACATATCGCAACACATATGTGAAAAAATAAAAATAAAAAAATAAATAAACCCAAAATGGCCTGGTGGTTAACGCTCTCGCTTCAAAAAAGAGTAAATTAAATGTTCCCCATCAGTAAAATGGGTAAACTGGTGTGGGTCGCATCCTGGAAAGGCCTTCAAACCGGGCCGCGGGGGCGTTGACCCCCAAAGAAAAAGATAAACGAAGTAACAATATCCGAGAAGGATCCGTTTCATGCTCAGATTAATTTCGCCTAGAAAAAAAATAATTTCATAATTAAAATGGTTTAATTCAGAACATACGTCAACTTAAGTTTTCAAGGAGCATTAGCGTAACACACCGACGTCTCTCCTAGTGAAGACCAGACTGTGGGAAGACGTCCGTGTCCAGTGATCTGATCTCGTCGCCTCGAGCCGTACTTATAAATCTGATAATTTATTTTACTCTGTCAACAAGTTTTCTTAAATTGTTCTGAAATCAAGTTACGTATCCCCATTATTTGATTCCCATACCCCCATTATTTGATTCCCATACCCCCATTATTTGATTCCCATACCCCCATTATTTGATTCCCATACCCCCATGATTTGATTACCCCCATTATACCCCCCATTATTTGATTCCCATACCCCCATTATTTGATTCCCATACCCCCATTATTTGATTCCCATACCCCCATTATTTGATTCCCATACCCCCATAATTTGATTCCCATACCCCCATTATTTGATTCCCATACTCCCATTATTTGATTCCCATACCCCCATTATTTGATTCCAATACCCTTATTATTTGGTTTCCATAACCCCAAGGGGTATAGATACCCCCTGTTGGGAACTCACGATAATTGATTGCTTTATTGGTGAACAGAGAGTTCTAAGATTAAGAATTACAGGAAGCACTAGACTAGGCTGGGTTTTTGGTCTGCTAATCACCTCATAATAATCACGTGATAATAATTTTATTTAAGGTGTCTAGTTTATGCTCTGATTTATTATTATTATTATTATTATTATTATTATTATTATTATTATTATTATTATTATTATTATTATTATTATTATTATTATTATTATTATTATTATTATTATTATTATTATTATTATTATTATTATTATTATTATTATTATTATTATTATTATTATTATTATCGACAGTGAATACACTGGTCTGCATTTGGAATGTTTTTAATTTTTATTATTATTCACGGCTGCGATCTCACATATTCTTGGGCTGTTGATTTTAAATATTTAAACCATTTTGCTCTATCATGTAAGAATTTTGAATAAAATACATATTAATGATAATAAAAAATGTGAATTTTTAATAAATTGTTAATTTATCAAAATTAAGCAAGTAATCTGGAAAAGTACATTGTCAGTTTTAATAACATATGAATTCCAAATCAACATGAATCAAATCAAGTGATTTTCTTAAAAAAATATGCTCCTACATATTGAATCAAAGGAACTAGGACCGCTTTGATTTTCGCTTGTGCTGTGCATCGAGACCATTACGTTTCAATGACCAGCAGTAATCCACCATCATGTTGACATTCCATTTGCCCTGGTATCGAGCTTCCAGATATCTTGATGGAACCTCTCTCCCTGTTCCTCACTGTAGTCCCCACAATTGTTGGGAAAATAGTCAAGATGTGAGTGCAAAAAATGCATCTTCACACTCATTCCAGACCCAAGTTGTTGGAAACTTGAAATCAGGTCTTGGATCATTTTTTCATATTCGGGGGAGCGCCTGTTTCCCAGAAAGTTGTGGACAATCTGCTTGAATGAAAACCAGGCATTCACCTCGACACCTGCTAATGCTTCATCAAAATGCTTGTCCTTCATCAATTCCCGAATCTGTGGGCCAACAAAGATTCCTGTCTTTACCTTGCCTTCACTTATACAAGGAAACTTTGACTCCAGGTACTTGAAAGCAGTTCCATTCTTGTTCAAGGTCTTCACAAAATTTTTCATAAGCCCTAATTTGATGTGGAGTGGTGGCAGCAGAATTTTCTTGGGGTCAACTAGTGGCACAGTTTTCACGTTGTGATTTCCAGGTAAGAAGCTGGTTCTTGGTGGCCGTCTTTTTGTTCATAGTGCTGGCTGTCTGCCCTACTATCACAAAGACACAGAAAACAGGGATACTTGGTGTACCCGCCTTGAAGACCTAGTAGGAGAGCAATAACTTTTAAATCACCAAAAATGAGAAAATTATGATTCTGGTACTTGATTGTAGATACTAGTGTCTTCATATTTGTGTAAGTTTCTGACATTTGGACACTATGACCAACTGGCACAGATGCAGCTGTGTTGCCATTGTAGAGAAATACAGCCTTTAAACTTCTTTTAGAAGAATCAATGAAGAGTCTCCATTCATCTGTTGTGTATAACATCCCCATGTGCTCAATAAGGCCAGAAATATTTAAACAGAAAACTAAAGATTCCTCGTTGTCAAAAAACTGAGTGAATTCCGCTTCACGATAACGGTACCAAGCATTTTAATTGGTAATATACCACTTTCTCATTTACTTATGTTATACGAAAAGAGAAAAGTAACGTTTCCGTATAACTTGACAACCTGATGTGATAGAGATGAATAAAAAACACAAGGAATTACTATTTTCCATATATATATATATATATATATATATATATATATATATATATATATATATATATATATATATATATATATATATATATATATATATATATATATATATATATATATATGATATTATTGCATGTTGATGGTTGTGTTTAGGTCTGGTAGGAGCGTACAAGCAACACTATGTCTGCCATACTGACACTGATACTGACTTATGTCATACACACAAACACTGATGGACCTGCTGTGAAGTGGTAACACTGATGGACCTGCTGTGAAGTGGTAACACTGATGGACCTGCTGTGAAGTGGTAACACTGATGGACCTGCTGTGAAGTGGTAACACTGATGGACCTGCTGTGAAGTATTGATACTGATGGACGTGCTATGATGTGACTTGTGACCTGTATCATCAGATTATCAGTTACCTGTGTCATCAGGTCATCAGTAACCTGTATCATCAGATCATCAGTGACCTGTGTCATCAGATCATCAGTAACCTGTATCATCAGATCATCAGTGACCAGTGTCATCAGATCATCAGTGACCAGTGTCATCAGATCATCAGTGGCCAGTGTCATCAGATCATCAGTGACCTGTATCATCAGATCATCAGTGACCTAAGTCACCAGTGACCTGTGTTATCAGGTCACGGACGACCTGATGACACAGGTCACGGACGACCTGATGACACAGGTCACTGATGACCTGATGACACAGGTCACGGATAACCTGACACATGCTACACCTCTCTTTCCCATGACTCACGAAAACTTAGTAACTCGATTGCAAACCAACCAGGGAACAGGTGGGGCTTCAACCCATGAAGAGTAACTTGTGGTTTTAGAGCTCACTTGCCTTGGGTTTAAACCCTACCCGTTCCGTGGTTTGTTTCTCACTTCACAACATACGACCTTCCTCACCCTACAATGTTTTCAAATCTTATGTATCCTGTAGAGACCTGAAGAAGTTCCAGAATACAGGTTCCCCACACGTCGTATATGTGTCTTCTGGATACACTTATCGGTACCAGTTGTCATGTGTCACATACATCAGATACATTGTCTGCTTAACGTGATATTGTTTGGTATATTATAAACCCTTCCTTTGGCTAGGTTATCCTAGATTAGGTGACGATATTTTAGGTTAGATTAAAATAGAATCGGTAGTTAGGTTAGCTAAGGTTTAATTAGTTTACGTTAGGTTAGGTTATCTTAGGTTAGGTTAATTAAAGTTAGCTTAGCTTAAGTTAAATAATGTCAGGTTAGGTTAGATTAGGTTAATTAAAGTGAGATTAGCTTAGGTTAAGTCATATTATGTTAGGTTAAGTTAGGCTAGTTAAAGTTAGGTTAAAGTATGGTTACGTTATGATAAATTTAGGTTAGCTTAGGTTAAGAAAAGTTAAGTTAGGCTACGTTAGGTAAGGTTAGACTGACTTACCTAAAGATACATTAGGTTAGAGGAGGTTAGGTAAGGAGAACAGGTAAAATTAGATTAATTATAGTTAGGGTAAGTTGGACTATGTTATGTCGTTCGTATTATTTTCATTATTCTGTGTTTTGTTTACGTTGATAAGCCAATATTTTCTGATGACCTCAAGGACATGACAACACTTGTCTCAGTAACTCAGTTATCACAAATTGGAAAAGCAAAATGGACTTTTAATGCTTCAGCAACAGACGTTTTACCGAAAATAACAATGACAGCAGCGAATTGTTAATGTCGTTAACATTAAACGTTGAAAGCTCGTAATTACCAACTGCTCGAGTCCCATTGACGTGGTACGCAACCAAATTAGTGAATCACACTGTTAGAGGGATGTTCCCTGTTTATCATGTATAATGAGGAAGTACAAGAGTGGGTTGTTATGTAGGTGTCAGTCTGCCTTTGACTGTTGTCACCCATCATGGTTACCTTAATAAGTCTTAAAACTGCACTACCAACTTGCTTCAAAAATATGATGTATCTGTCTTTGTCCGTCACTCTCTCTCTCTCTCTCTCTCTCTCTCTCTCTCTCTATATATATATATATATATATATATATATATATATATATATATATATATATATATATATGTATGTATGTATGTATATATGTATGTATGTATGTATGTACACATTAATAAAAATACAATAGACAATAGAACAACATACATAACATCTCAGAGCCTACATCTCAGATACTTCGTCCAGCTCCCCAGCGGTGGGCCATGTGCCCAGAATGCTGCAGGCATTTCCACTCTGGATCGCGACATTGAGTTTCTGAAAGTGGAAGCTGGCCACTCTGTGATCTTTGGTTTGTGTGATGAGTTTTTCTCCCAGCTCTTTGAGGAACTTTAGAGCACACTTGCCCCAGGCTCCAAGGGTCTCCGACCCTACTGGGATGAAGTTATAACAACCGGGCAGGCCGCCATACCTGCGGATCTTCTGGGTCTCCCTGTAACTGGCGGCTCCACCGCTTTCAACTTCAGAGTATGGCAAGTAGGTGTCCACCAACGTGGCAGGACAGGTGTAGTCCCAGGCAATCTGCTTACCATCCTTGCTGGGTAGCATAATGGCTCCATCAAGACTATTTGACTTCCGTCGGACCTCCATACCTGGGGTTCTCGTTGACCTGGGGAACGGGCTGTGGCGAGACTTCTCTTTATGAATTCGTTAACCTCCTCTTTTCTAGCATACTTCCCTTCTGATGTATGACACACGAGACCATGAAGTCCGAATTGATCAGCCGACGCCCTGCCGCAAATATACCATTGCTCGGTGAGTATGGAGGCGGCTAGGCGAAGAGCAAAACCAATCCGAATGGCCTGTGAGTCGAGTCGAGTGCCCAGGGAGGAGTTGGGAACAACTAAAACGAAATCAGCTGAATGTTGTGCCTTCACCGCTAGGAGGCGAGTTTTGTCCTTTCCTGAAGCGTTGTTGAGTATTGTGTTGGCAATTTTTTTCATGATCGGTTTGTCCCGGTTGAACTGATTGTGCTATTTGGGAGGAGCTTGTCTGCTGAAGGAGCCTGCAAGTGTGTCCCACCGCACAGCTGCGTCAATGAACCTGGGGTCTTGAACTCCTACTGCACCTCTCAAGGGTTCGGGGACAATATCCTTGACTAGTCCATTGGAAGCCATGCACGAGTAGAGAAATTCAGTTAAGCTACTTCCGTTGCTTTGTGCACCCCTATACCTTCCAGTCGTAGTAGGAGAGTTGCTTGATCCTATTGCTGATCTTTCAGTGACAGATTCAGTGCCTTTTTAAAGATAGATCTCAGGAGTGAGTCATATTTATTAAGTGTTGGGTTGCCAAAAGAGGGTGCGCATGTCAGGAAGTGAGTCTGGGCAGAGTAAGACACCTTGTGAGGAGATACAGGGCATCATGGGCATCAAGATCACTCATTCTCTCCTCCATTCTCTTCAGGTCATTCAGTTTGTCCTTGAGTACTGTGCCGATGACCTGGTGACTCAGTGGTGCTCTTGGACGGGGTGGTAGTAGAGGCTTCAGGAAGGATTGTTCGCACAGCTGTGATTATTTCGTGGTTGGTTGTGAGGATTTCACACTTGGAGGGATTGAGGATGCTAAATGCCCTCTGACGAGGGAATTTAATGTTCGCCAAACAAAAGAATTGAGGGTTTGCTGTAGCCAACTGATACGAAGAGAAAAAGTCTGGGGAACTGATCCCGAACGACTGGCAAGACCACATCTCTTTTCACCATATTAAAGGATATATATATATATATATATATATATATATATATATATATATATATATATATATATATATATATATATATATATATATATATATATATAGATATAGAGAGAGAGAGAGAGAGAGAGAGAGAGAGAGAGAGAGAGAGAGAGAGAGAGAGAGAGAGAGAGAGAGAGAGAGAGAGAGAGAGAGAGAGAGAGAGAGAGAGAGAGAGAGAGAGAGAGAGAGAGAGAGAGAGAGAGAGAGACAGACAGAGACAGAGAGAGAGAGAGAGAGAGAGAGAGAGAGAGAGAGAGAGAGAGAGAGCGTGTGTTAGTTACAATTCTGTCATAGACACATGTCGATTAGACACTAGGCCTGTTGTATATGCGTGCATGTGTGTGTGTGTGTGTGTGTGTGTGTGTGTGTGTGTGTGTGTGTGTGTGTGTGTGTGTGTGTGTGTGTGTGTCTGTGTGTGTGTGTGTCTGTGTGTGTATGTGTGTGTGTGTCTGTGTGTGTGTTTGTGTGTGTGTGGCCAGCTGCTGTTCAGCTACTGGCCAGCTAGTGGGCAGCTACTGGCCAGTTACTGGCCAGTTACTGGCAGCTACTGGCTAGGTTCTGGCAGCTACCTGCAACTACTAGCAGCTACTGGCAGCTACTAGCAGCTACTGTTAGCTACTGGGTAGCCACTGTCACCTGCTGGGTAGCTACTGTCAGCTACTGGGTAGCTACTGGCAGCTTCTAGCAGCTACTGGCTAGTTACTGGCAGCTACTAGCAGCTATTAGCAGCTACTGGCAGTTGCTGGTCACCTACTGGCCAGCTAATTGCCAGCTACTGGACAGCTACTGGCTAGCTACTGTTCAGTTAATGGTCAGCTGCTTACCAGTGCTGGCCAGATACTGGCCAGATACTTTACAGCTAATGGCAGTTACTTGTAGTTACTGGCCAGTTCTAGTAGTTACTGGCAAGTTACTGGCAGCTAGTGGCTAGCTACTAGTAGTTACCTGCCAGTTACTGGCAGCTACTGGCCAGTTACTGATCAACTACTAGCAGCTAAAGGCAACTACTGGCTGCTACTGGCCAATTACTGGTAGCTACAGCAGCTACTGGACAGTTACTGGCAGCTATTGGCAGGTACTGGCTAGCTTGCTGTGGTCACATACTGTGCAAGAGTGCCAACACCTGACTGGCACTGCAGGTGTTATGCTACTATATGTCACAACATATTGGTTAATTTAGGTCGTAAACACGCACACAGGGTGCTTTATTAAACTGCTACCCTGGCCATACCCACTACAGTAATTTTATAGACATAAACTGCTGATAAAAATTAAATCTAAAATAACTTTTAATTTCCTAACAATATTTTAAAATTTTCCTGATTTATTTTTAATTGTGCGACTTATTAGTGATATAATAAGCTAATATTAACTCACCAGAATAATATATTACGTTAGATTGCTTTTAAAATGGCAGGACATCAAGTGCTGTGTTACTTGTTACAAGCATCACTAAGACGCATCTGTCAGGTGATCCCTCACGTGATGATCCTCTCAGTTGTTTGTTTATTAGTTGTGTTGTGAGCGAGCGCGAGCAAGCAGCTGCTGCCGCGTCATCCAACACTACCAGCCACAACACTACCAGCCACAACACTACCAGCCACAACACTACCAGCCACAACACTACCAGCCACAACACTACCAGCCACAACACTACCAGCCACAACACTACCAGCAACAACACTACCAGCCACAACACTACCAGCCACAACACTACCAGCCACAACACTACCAGCCACAACACTACCAGCCACAACACTACCAGCCACAACACTACCAGCCACAACACTACCAGCCACAACACTACCAGCCGCAACACTACCAACCGCACTGCAAGTAACAACACTGCCAGCCACAACACTACCAGCCACCAGCAACCTTGCACCAGCCACAAGCACTACCAGCCACAAGCACTACCAAGACAACAACTACCAGACCAGTACTACCAGCCACTAAGCCACTGCCAGCCTACCCTTGCAAGCACTACCCAGCCACAACACTACCAGCCACAAGCACTGCCAGCCGCAACTACCGGTCCAGCCATGACACTACCAGTACACAACACTACCAGTACACAACACTACCGGTCACCAGCCACTAACCATTTTATACCTGACAAATTCACAAGCACTACCAGGCCCACAACACTATCAGCCACCAACCACTACCAAGCCACAACACTACCAGCCGCCAAGCACTACCAGTTTGCAGCACTACCAACCTTTACAACACGACCAGCCACAACACTACCAGCCACAACACTACCAGACGCAACTCTACCAGCCACAACACTACCCGTCGCAACACTACCAGCCACAACACTGCCAGCCACAAGCACCACCAGCCTGCAAGCACTACCAGGTCACTTAACACTACCAAGCCACAAGCACTACCAGGTCCGCAAGCACTACCAGCCACAACATTACCAGCCACAACACTACCAGCCACAACACTATCAGCCACAACACTACCAGCCACAACACTACCAGCCACAACACTACCAGCCACAACACTACCAGACGCAACACTACCAGCCACAACACTACCAGTCGCAACACTACCAGCCACAACACTGCCAGCCACAACACTACCAGCCGCAACACTACCAGCCGCAACACTACCAGCCACAACACTACCAGTCGCAACACTACCAGCCACAACACTATCAGCCACAACACTACCAAGCCCTTCCTACCAAAGCCGCAACCTCCGCCAGGTCCGCAACAACACTACCAGTACAAGCACTACCAGCCTACAACTACCTTCGCAGCCACAACACTACCAGACACAACACTACCAGCCACCAACAACTACCCAGTCCGCAGCACTACCAGCCACAACACTGCCAGCCACAGCACTGCCAAGCCGCAACGCTACCAGCCTCCAAGCACTACCAGTCGCAACACTACCAGCCACAACACTACCAGTCGCAACACTACCAGCCACAACACTACAAGTCGCAACACTACCAGCCACAATACTACCAGCCACAACACTACCAGCCACAACACTACCAGCCGCAACACTACCAGCCGCAACACTACCAGTCGCAACACTACCAGCCACAACACTACCAGCCACAACACTACCAGCCACAACACTACCAGCCACAACACTACCAGCCACAACACTACCAGCCACAACACTACCAGCCACAACACTACCAGCCACAACACTACCAGCCACAACACTACCAGCCACAACACTACCAGCCACAACACTACCAGCCACAACACTACCAGCCACAACACTACCAGCCGCAACACTACCAGTCGCAACACTACCAGCCACAACACTACCAGCCACAACACTATCATGTGGGAGTTCGATACGTGGATTAGGTAAGAAATACTCACGTAGGCTGTTATTACGTATAATTGCTGTTATGTGGAGAGAGCCCTTGCCAGCCGTACCTATCTCGAGTTTACCTCACGTAATACTGACTAGCCGGCTGCCCACAGGTACCCAGTGTGAGGTCTTTTGGACAAATAGTGTCAGTTCAGCAATATGAAAGACTGTGACTCAGGGAGAGGGGAGAGCGGTTGGTCGTTGAGTCAACAGGACGGATTTACTGGTAACTGGTCTACTAACTGAAACTTAAGTAACTACTACTACCACACAGGGACCTTGGCTCCCACTGGCTTCCCAGATGAAGTCAAGCGTTTATTTGACTCTGTTGAACAAACGTGTCGTAAACCATTGCTACCAGGTGGAAGATGGGTATAACGAACTTATTGTCCCATCATTATTCCCACTTGAACCTGGTACTAGACCTATCTATATACCTGCATACAGAATGCCTCATTCTACAAAGTTGCACGTCGCAGAAGAAAATTGATCAATCAAATGCTTGACGATGGGTTAGTTGCACCTAGCAATTCCCCTTGGAATGCCACCCTTGATACTAGTACCTAAGAAGGATGGTACTTGGCGACCAGTAATTGACTTTAGGAAGTTAAGCATAAAAAGCCATTCCAGATCGCCTTTCCACCTCCCTGTACTGGGTGATCTTTTCACGTAATATCCGGAGATAACAAAGTCTTTTCAAGCCCTAGATTTGTTACAAGGGTTTTGGCAGAAGTCCCCTCTTCACGAGGACAGCCAAAGAAGCTAACTGCATTCTCCCACCCTACAGGTCATTATCACTTCCTCCATTATGGCATTTTGGATTACGCTCTTCCCCTATCACGTTCTCAAGGCTCATTGACTAATATCTTTAGAGGTCTCAGAGGTTAATGCACTTATGGTGTACTTAGATGGACCCGTAATCGTCATGTCTAAAGACGTGGATACACCCCAGAAAAGACTTGATGTAGTACCATTGGTAAGCTTGAAGAGAAGGAAGCCAATTTAAAAGATCAAACTGTCAAAATGTCCCAATTTTCAGATCAAATTAAGTTTCTTGGTCACGTAGTCACTCTAAGAGGTTACGACTGACCAAAGTAAAAGTAACTACAGTACTAAATTTTCCAACTCCCAAAACTGCTGATGCCGTAAGATCCTTTGTGGGCTTAACTTGAGGTTTTATAGATCTTTCATTGCCAATTTTTCTTCCATAGCTGCTCCTCTAACTGAGGTTGCTTAAGAAGATGCTCCTTTTGTTTTGGACCTTCCGTCAAGAAACAAGCATTCCCAAACTCTAAAAGAAAAGCTAAGCATCTGCTCCAATTTTGAAATTTCCCAGATTTTCCTAAGCCCTTCTATCGACAAGCTGATGCTCCAGTTCAAGGTTGGCACAGGATACCGTGCTAGCTCCAGAAGGGACCCGATGGCAGAGTACAAGCGCCCAGTTGCATTTTGCTAGCCGAGTCCACTTACGAAGGCTGACCGGGCGTAATTATACAGTAACTTGAGGGCAAGAAGCTTTAGCAATAGTATAGGTCTTTAAAGCACTTCTGAACATTATTTATCAGTACTCTGTTCATGTCTTGACAGATCATGCTCCACTGATACCCTTATTCCAGAACAAACAACCTACTGGAAGGTTAGCTAGATGGACCATTGACTATCCCAGAGGCTCAATCCCACCTTTGAGCATTTACCTGGCAAGTCAAATGTGATACACCAGATGCCTTATGTCGCGACATGTTAAGTTATAGTAACTAACAAGACCCTCCATTTAGTGCTGAAGATATAAAGAAATGATCCAACGAACCAGACCCACCCGATGTGGTCTGGTGTGGATTCGATTCCTGCTCCAGGAAGATCTTATTCTGGAATAATGAAGCCACCAGCACCCATCAGTGACTTTGTCATGAACCAAGAATTACTGTCGAACAGCCGGGTTAGGTTGGGCTACCTAACTGGAAGAGTATACCAGTTAGTAATTCCACAGTCACTAGTGAATGTAGCCTTACAACTAGTTCGGAGCTTGAAACGGCTGCAACAGGGCTTGCAGGCAGTAGGTTTGAGGAAGGGTAGGCGGCTGGTGGCTGGAGGTGGGTGCTTGAGGGTAGTGGGCTGGTGGGTGGCCAGGTTTTCTACCTGACCCTGGCGCTACTCACACAAACAGCCTTCTAACGCCTTAGAATTACCCTTAGCTTGCAAATTCCACCGCCCCGCCCACCGCTGTACACCATTTATCATGTAGGGAGTTCGATACGTGGATTAGGGTATGAGAAAATACTCCACGTGGAGCTGTTATTACGTATAATTGCTGTTATGTGGAAGAAGGCCCACCCTTGCCAGCCCGTACCTATCTCCATTGGTTACACTGCATAATACTTGGACCTAGCCGGCTGCCCACAGGTACCCAGTGTTGAGGGGTCTTTTGAAATAGTGTCATACCAGTTCCAGCCAATACTTAGAGAGCCGTGACTCAGGGGAGAAGCGGTTGGATCAGATTGAGTCAACGGACGGTTACTGGTAACTGGTTACTACTACTGAGACTGGTAACTACTACTACTGAGAACACTACCAGCCGCAACACTACCAGCCACAACACTACCAGCCACAACACTACCAGCCACAACACTACCAGCCTCAACAATATCAGCCTCAACACTACCAGCCACAACACTACCAGCCTCACCACTACCAGCCTCACCACTACCAGCCACAACACTACCAGCCTCAACACTACCAGCCTCAACACTACCAGCCACAACACTACCAGCCACAAGCACCTACCAATACCTAACACTACCAGCCTCAACGACTTCACCAGCCACAACACTACCAGCTACAAGCACTGACCAGCCACCACTACCAGCCACAGCACTACCAGCCACAGCACTACCAGCCTCAGCACTACCAATGCACTAACCTACCAGCAAGCAACACTACCAGCCCACAAGCACTACCGAGCCTCATCACCTACCTAGCCAACAACTACCAAGCCACAAGCACTGCCAACGGCCTCAGGCACTACCAGACCACAACACTGCCAGCCACAACACTGCCAGCCACAACACTGCCATACCAACAACTGCCAGCCACCAGCCACCTACCAATACAACACTGCCAAGCCACAAGCACTGCCAGGCCACAACACTACCATGCCACAACACTGCCAATACCAGCAACTACCTGGCCACGGCCACAACTACCGTACCAACGCCTGCCATGCAACACTACCGACCACAGCACCTACCAGCCACCAAGCACTACCCGTACGAGCAATCTTGCCAGCCACAAGCACCTGACCACGCCACAACACTGCCCAATGCCACAACCTGCCAGCCACAACACTACCAGGCCTGACCAACTGCCACCCAACAACACCAGCCAGCCAGCAACTGCCAGTTACAAGCACTGCCAGGCCACAACGCCTGCCATTAGCCAGCAACTGCCAGCACCCAACCTGACCTTACCGACCACAACACTGCCAGGCCACGGCACGATTAGGCCACGAACACTGCCAGTACCATGACACTGCCAGCCAACAACACTACCAAGCCACAAGCACTACCAATACAACACTACCAACCTGTACCAACGTGCCAATACAGCACTTACCAGGCCACAGCACTGCACCAGCCACAACACTACCAATACAGCACTACCACAACAACTGCCAGCCTACAGCACATGCCAGCCACAACTACCAGCCAATACAACACTACCAGCC
>NC_091294.1:59681064-59721064 GCF_038502225.1 Cherax quadricarinatus | reverse complement strand
TTGCAGGTGACGTACTCTGCAACAATGATGTTTGCAGGTGACGTACTCTGCAACAATGATGTTTCCAGGTGACGTACTCTGCAGCAATGATGTCTGCAGGTGACGTACTCTGCAGCAATGATGTCTGCAGGTGACGTACTCTGCAACAATGATGTTTGCAGGTGACGTACTCTGCAACAATGATGTTTGCAGGTGACGTACTCTGCAACAATGATGTGGGCAGGTGACGTACTCTGCAGCAATGATGTCTGCAGGTGACGTACTCTGCAACAATGATGTTTGCAGGTGACGTACTCTGCAGCAATGATGTCTGCAGGTGACGTACTCTGCAACAATGATGTTTGCAGGTGACGTACTCTGCAACAATGATGTCTGCAGGTGACGTACTCTGCAACAATGATGTCTGCAGGTGACGTACTCTGCAACAATGATGTTTGCAGGTGACGTACTCTGCAACAATGATGTCTGCAGGTGACGTACTCTGCAACAATGATGTTTGCAGGTGACGTACTCTGCAACAATGATGTTTGCAGGTGACGTACTCTGCAACAATGATGTTTGCAGGTGACGTACTCTGCAACAATGATGTTTGCAGGTGACGTACTCTGCAACAATGATGTCTGCAGGTGACGTACTCTGCAACAATGATGTTTGCAGGTGACGTACTCTGCAACAATGATGTTTGCAGGTGACGTACTCTGCAACAATGATGTCTGCAGGTGACGTACTCTGCAACAATGATGTTTGCAGGTGACGTACTCTGCAACAATGATGTTTGCAGGTGACGTACTCTGCAACAATGATGTTTGCAGGTGACGTACTCTGCAACAATGATGTTTGCAGGTGACGTACTCTGCAACAATGATGTTTGCAGGTGACGTACTCTGCAACAATGATGTTTGCAGGTGACATCCTCTGCAACAATGATGTTTGCAGGTGACGTACTCTGCAACAATGATGTCTGCAGGTGACGTACTCTGCAACAATGATGTTTGCAGGTGACGTACTCTGCAACAATGATGTCTGCAGGTGACGTACTCTGCAACAATGATGTTTGCAGGTGACGAACTCTGCAACAATGATGTTTGCAGGTGACGTACTCTCCAACAATGATGTTTGCAGGTGACGTACTCTGCAACAATGATGTTTGCAGGTGACGTACTCTGCAACAATGATGTCTGCAGGTGACGTACTCTGCAACAATGATGTTTGCAGGTGACGTACTCTGCAACAATGCTGTTTGCAGGTGACGTACTCTGCAACAATGATGTTTGCAGGTGACGTACTCTGCAACAATGATGTTTGCAGGTGACGTACTCTGCAACAATGATGTTTGCAAGTGACGTACTCTGCAACAATGATGTTTGCAGGTGACGTACTCTGCAGCAATGATGTTTGCAGGTGACTTATTCTGCAACAATGATGTTTGCAGGTTACTTATTCTGCAACAATGATGTTTGCAGGTGACGTACTCTGCAGCAATGATGTTGATCTTTGTTCCTTTATCCTCTGTGATTGACATTTGAGGCGGACAGAATTGAGGTGTAAATGTGTACTTGCAGAAGTTTACGTTTATAACATTCTCAGAGAATGTCTCTGAAGTGGGTGTCAGTGTGACATGTTCAAGAGTATTTGTTGCTCCAGACTTCCTAATCCTTGCAGTCCACATATCAATTTTATTACCTATCCCATAACATCAGATCAGTCAGCATCAACATTACTCGCAGTATATAAAGGCATACATTTATTTCCACACTGTAACTTGTCATATTACAATGCACTCTGCCACGGTATTACACTCAGTTAAAGTATAACTATGAGACTTTGGTATCTCCCTACAATACCTTGGATATCAGTAACAGTTTTGCAATTAATATGGGATTCCATCACTATAGAGATAAAGTGGAAGGATGTGATATCAGAAACATTAGCAATAACAGTGGAGTATTTCTACTTGCTAACTGCAACATGTTTGCCTTGCAGCATGATGATATTGTTAGCCTCTTCATGATTTGTTGTTAGGTCTTCCCTGTATGTGACCAGATCACCAGAGCCTGTTTCAACAGAAGTTTCTTCTTGTCCTGTTATAACATACTTAAGTTTCTCGGTATTCCTATGAAGTAAATCTGTACTTTGTTGAAATTATTTGCATGCGATATCTTTGACTGTTTCTTATTTACACTTATGGTGAGGATAAAATTCTGAGAACAAGAGTGTTGTCGGACTCAGCTTAAATATTCTGCAGGCTTCTTTTCCTCAGGAGATTCTTGAAATCGTTATATCTCTCATCGAGTGATTGCAACCAAATTCCAGTCTCCTTTCATCTGTTCTTCAAATTTATTCACAGATCATACAAGTATATGCTGTTTCGCTGAACTGGTTAATGGCCAAAGTGGAATCCACAAGAGAGCACAAGCACATACCACTTAGCGCCACGTCTCTGGCAAAGCATGTCTGCCACTGTCTTCAACCTTTTAATGTTTTTTTAACAAGGATTTTGACTTCGATATCCATGTTTCTCCTGAGCCCCTGAAGACTGCGGCGGTGCACTGAAGACTGCGGCGGTACACTGATGTACGCTCACACCACGAATCATTTTCAGTATCTACTTTGAACTGTTTGTTGACTTATCTCTCTTGAGTAAATGAATTAGGCATCACAGACATTTCATTTTCTTATTTTAATTGACTTATTCGTGGTTGCCATGGTTACAACATTCATTGGTATTGTGACATTCCTCCACCTGCCTCGGACCAATACCTAGTGCTCTGGTGATGGTGGATCAATCATACCGATGGTACTTCATAGATGTTACTCAGGGTCCATCGGGTCTATGTTCACATTAATTAAGTTTTCATTGTAATCCGTTGTGCTTTGGTTTAGAACATAAGAACATAAGAACGAAGGAACACTGCGGCAGGCCTACTGGCCCATGCGAGGCAGGTCCAAGTCTCCTACCGGCTTAAGCCAATGCACCCAACCTAGTCAGGTCAGATCACCTTGACTTAAGGGAGGAACAGGGCAACCGACCTGGTAGCACAAGCTAATCAGGTCCAACTCACACCCACCCACACCCACTCATGTATTTATCCAATCTATTTTTAAAGCTACACAACGTTCTGGCCTCTATAACTGTACTTGGGAGTTTGTTCCACTCATCCACAACTCTATTACCAAACCAGTACTTTCCTATACCCTTCCTGAATCTGAATTTTTCTAACTTAAAACCATTGCTGCGAGTCCTGTCTAGGCTAGATATTTTCAGCACACTATTTACATCCCCTTTATTTATTCCTGTCTACCATTTATACACCTCAATCATATCCCCCCTAATTCTACGTCTTTCTAGAGAGTGAAGATTCAGGGCCCTTAGTCTATCCTCATAGGGAAGGTTTCTGATACATGGGATCAACTTTGTCATCCTCCTTTGTACATTTTCCAGAGAATTTATATCCATTCTGTAATACGGTGACCAAAACTGTGCAGCATAATCTAAATGAGGCCTAACCAAGGATGTATAGAGTTGAAGAACAACCTGAGGACTCCTATTATTTATGCTTCTTGATATAAAGCCAAGGATTCTATTAGCTTTATTGCGAACACTTATGCACTGTTGTCTTGGTTTCAGATTACTGCTAACCAGAACTCCTAAATCTTTTTCGCAATCCGTAATATTAAGATCTACATTATTTAGTTTATATGTGGCCTGGTTATTGTCCTGTCCAACATTTAGAACTTTGCATTTGTCTATATTAAACTGCCACCTCTCCGACCACTGCATCAGTCTACTCAAATCTTCCTGGAGTGCTCTAATGTTCTCGTCAGAATGAATTCGACGGCCTATTTTGGTGTCATCGGCAAACTTGCTGATGTCGCTCTTTATGCCCTCATCTATGTCGTTTATGTAGATTGTGAACAGCAGGGGGCCCAACACCGCTCGTGACGCTTCCCCACTCTGATTTCTCCCCATTTATGCAAACTCTCTGCTGCCTATTTGTCAACCATGCCTCTATCCAGGAAAAAATTTCTCCTCCTATTCCATGTGCCTTAATTTTCCTCAATAGTCTCTGATGTGGGACCCTGTCAAAAGCCTTACTGAAGTCCATGTACACAATATCATATTCATTACCATGATCTACCTCCTCAAATACCTTAGTGAAAAAAGTTAACAAATTCGTAAGGCAGGAACGCCCCTTTGTAAAACCATGCTGAGATTCGTTGATTAATTTATGATTTTCAAGGTGGCTACGAACTGCCTCGGCAATTATTGATTCCATAAATTTTCCCACTATGGAGGTTAGGCTTATTGGTCTATAGTTTGAGGCTAAGGACCTGTCACCTGCTTTGAAAATAGGTATCACATTTGCCATTTTCCACTTATCTGGCACCATGCCAGTTTGTAGTGATATGTTGAAAAGATTAGCCAAAGGTTTGCTAAGCTCCTCTTTACATTCCTTTAGAACCCTTGCATACAGTTCATCAGGGCCTGGGGATTTGTTATGTTTTAATTTATCTATTTGCCTAAGGACCAAGTCACTTGTGACCCTAATCGTGCACAGTTTATTATCGTCCTGTTCCACATAAATTATCATTTCTGGAATATCGCTGGTATCCTCCTGTGTAAAAACTGAGAGGAAGTATGTGTTAAAACTTCTACACATTTCCTTATCACTGTCAGTGAGCTGACCCGAGGAACTTTTGAGTGGGCCTATCTTGTCCCTGATCTTACTTCTGTATACCTGAAAGAATCTTTTTGGGTTAGTCTTCGAATCTCTTGCAACTTAACCTCATAATCTCTTTTTGCTTTTCTAATTCCTTTTTTTGATTTTTGCTTTTCTAATTCCTTTTTTTTATTTCTCTCTTTAACTGAATATATCGATTTCTTAATTGCCCCTCTCCTCTTTTGATTTGCCTATATATGCCTCTCTTTTGACCAATTAGATATTTTAATCTATTGTTCATCCATTTAGGATCATTTTTGTTTGATCTGATTTCCCTATTGGGAACATAATTTGACTGAGCAGCTAGAACTATGCCCTGGAAAGCGTCATATCGGCATCCATCACCACCTACCTGACCCTTAGTCAGGTCATTCCAGTTCAGCCCACCTAAGTAATTTTTCAGTCCTATGAAATCAGCCAAGCGGAAGTCAGGGACAGAGACTTGATTGCCATTATTAGGGGAATTCCATGATATATTAAAACTGAGTGATTTGTGATCACTTTCCCCAAGCTCATCATTAACCTCAAGATTATTAATTAGTGTTTCCCTACTGGCAAGAACCAAGTCAAGGAGGTTATTTCCCCTAGTTGGCTCTGTCACAAACTGTTTTAAAAAACAATCCTGGATCGTATCAAGAAAGTCACCTGACTCTAAATTTCCTGTCAAATTGCTCCAGTCAATCTGTCTATAGTTGAAATCTCCCATTAGCACAACATTTTCGTTTGTAGATGCCTTACGAATTTCGTCCCATAGAAGTTTACTGCACTCCCTATCAAGATTTGGGGCCCTGTAAATCACACCCAAAATTAGTTTTTCTCGGCCCTCGAGAAGCTGTAACCAAACAGATTCAGTGTCTGACGCTTCTAATTTTATATCTTGTCTAACACAACAATTTAAATTGTCTCTGACATACATCGCTACTCCACCACCTTTCCTGTTGACCCTGTCAGTGTGGAATAATTTATAGCTTTGTATGTGACATTCAGAGGGCATCTCTCTATCTTTCAAATTGAGCCAGGTCTCTGTTATAGCAATAATATCTATGTTTCCTGCACTTGCAATTAATCTTAGCTCATCTATCTTATTTCTTACACTCCTGCTATTAGTATAGTAAACCTTAAGGGAGCTAGTCCCTTGCTGCCCTCTGCTGTCCCCCTTTGTTTGCTGACCTGATCGATTGTTTTTATTTATAACTTCATGCTGAATGCCTTTTATACATTTACTGTTTCGAACCCAAGTGTTGCAACCTGCTTGTTTCCCACACACACCCATACCTATATCTTCTATCAGTTTCTTCTTTGTGAATTGACCTATCACACCTTTGCAGTGCGACCTTTACTTGCAATGATTTCCAGCAGAAGCCAGAGGTGTGTCGTCCCATGGCTCAGCTGGTAGCACTCTCAGCTTGTATATCGAGTCCTAGTGATTCGATCCCCGCCACGGGTGGAACGTTGGGCTAGTTTCCTTATACTTGTAGGCACCAGAGTGTTAGTCGACTGTTGCGGGTGGCTTCCCAGAGCGTGGTAGTATACCCAAGATAGGGCTGGGCTTTGAAGTTACCTGAGGAAAGATAGCTGTTTTTAGCTTATAAATTCAATTGTGTGAGTGTGAACACGGCTCTGAGCAGCTTCTCTCTCAACATTCACATGGTTCTTATATTAATTATATACTTCCTTCTCATTCGTACTTTTTCGAACCCCCCAAATACAGATGCCACAAATCTGTGATAGGCCAGACTCTGTCATCACTGTTCGTACAGTATAGCTAAAACTCATCAGCATGTGTATTCCACCTGACACAACTGTAAACGGCAGGATGGAACCCATAGCAAGCCAGTCCTAAAACCAGCAAGCCAGTGTCCGTCCGCTTTATCAGATAATCAGATTTAGAAACATTCTTGGGTCTGTCCACTGTATTTGCACTGTAGATCCAGTTGGCAGTCTTGTAGAGGTTGGTGACCAGTTGTAATCAGTGCAATTTTTTTCCCAAGTTCCGTGGGTTAATTTATGTGCTTCGATCTCAGCAAATTGAGTATCGAACCTCCATCCTTCCTTGCGCTGAATGACTCACACGGGTTTACCGTTTTACAAAAACATTATTATTATTATTGTTATTATTATTATTATTATTATTATTATTTTTATTATTATTATTATTATTATTATTATTATTATTATTATTATTATTATTATTGTTGTTGTTTTTTATATTATTATTATTAAAATAATGCTCAGAGTCAGGGTGGTGACCATATGCGCTGTTGGCACATTAGTCAATTATATACAGATTAGTTATGTGCTGAAGTGATTTCCAGTTTCCACCACACAAACATGCATTGTAACCATTAAACTCACAATAGTCTTCACACCTGACATCTTTCAGGAAAGAGATGTTACTCTCACTCTGTTGTGACACAGAACGTGGAATATTGTTGGATAAGTCTGTTTCATCAACAACTGGATAAACATCTCTGGCTTTTTAGGGTCATTGTACATAATGTTCTCCAGCACAGTCTATCCTTCTTGACATTTCAGTTTTTTAGGACTTGGTAAAGTTGTCTCGGCGCAGCATATGGGTGAGTCAAGAGAAATATCGAGGAATGGGTTGGCAAATTTACTGTTCTGAGATGTTAATATCTGCATCAAAATTATCTGCCATAAACTGCACCAAGTCATCTTCAATTTTGGAAATTGTTGTCGGCTCAGTGCTGTTGGCTGCTGCTACAACCACTGACAAAGGAAAAACAACCACGGTATAATGCATAATAAAAAATAAACAAGAAGATCGTCATAAACACTGATCTAGGAAGGATTTAGTGGTCCTTGGTTTTAGCTCACTATGAGGCGGGTCAAAACAACATGGGTTCGAATCCTTGGCTAGTCACAGTGTTGTTATTGATCAATAAGTGTCATGTGGCACTAGCGGGCACTCACTAGCAGTGTTATGTGACACTTTAGGAGGCATTCACCAGCAGGTGCCATGTGACACTAGAAGGCACTCTCCGACAGGTGTCATGTGATTCTAGCATGCACACTAGCAGTGCCATGTGGAACTTTAGCAGCACTCACCAGCAGGTGCCAAGTGACACTAGCAGGCACTCAGCGGTAGGTGCCATGTGACACTAGCAGGCAATCACTAGCAGTGTCATGAGATACTCTGGCAGGCATTTACTAGCAGTGTCATGCGACATTAACATGCATTAGCCAAAAGATGCCATGTGACACTAGCAGGAACTCACCAACAGGTACCATGTGACATTAGCATGCACTCACCGGAAGGTGCCATGTGACACTAGCAGGCAGTCATCAACAGGTCCCATGTGACACTAGAAGGCACTCATCAACAGGTGTCAAGTGACACTTGCAGGCACTCAGTAGTACCATGTGACTTTCTAGCAGGTACTTACCAGCACGTGCCATGTGACACGAGTAGGCAATCAACAGCAGGTGCCATGTGACACTAGCAGTCACCCACTAGCAGTGTCATATGACTCAGGCATGCACTCACTAGCAGTGTCATGCGACACTCTAGCAGGCACTTACCAGCATTATCATATGACACTAGCCGGTTGACATCAACAGGTGCCATGTGACACTAGCAGGTACTCACTAGTAGTGTCATGTGACAATAGCAGGCAGTCACTAGCAGTGTCAAGTGACACTAGGAGATATTTGTAGTATCGTATGACACTAGCAGGCACTAACCATCCGCGTCATGTGACACTGACAGATACTCAATAGCAGTGTCATGTGAAACTAGTTGGCACTCTCCAACAGGTATCATTTGACACTAACAGGCACTCACTAGTAGGAATCATGTGACACTAGCAGGCGCTCAGCAACAGGCTCATTTGACACTAGCAGGTACTCACTTGCAATGTCATGTGATACTCTAGCAGGCACTCACCAGCAGTGTCATATGACACTAGTAGGTGCTCACCAGCAGCGTCGTGTGACACTAGCAGGCACCCACTTGCAGTGTCATGGGACACTAGCAGGTGCTCACTAGCAATGCCATGTGACGCTAGAAGGTACTCACAGACAGGTGTCATGTGACACTCTAGTAGGCACTCACTAGCAGTGTCATGTGACACTCTAGCAGGCACTCTCACAATTTTTTTTCTCTTTTAGCTACGCAATAAGATAGAATCTATCGTATTTTCTTATATTTTTATTGTCACAAGTAAAGGGTAATCCGGTGTGTCTGGGGTTCTCCAAGTCAGGTGTGTCCGCCCCTTCGAGTACTGGAAGGGATTTGCAGTTGTACTGTTATTGTCATTATTAACTTATTAAGCTGATTTATTCATAATCAGTATTCTAGTTGCAAGTGTAATTCTCAAATACTGAGATAACTTTCTTTAATAGAAGTATTTAAGTGTTACGTCAGTGTCAGTGTGACATGTTATCCAAGAACTCTCCACATTCTTCATGTATGAGAAATTCTTCATGGAAAAATGTGTGTGCATGCACGACTGATGGCACACCAACTATGCTCGGCATTCACTCGGGATTTACAGAGTGAAAGAAATAAGACTGGGAAACCTGAAGCGTGATTCATGGATATTCTTTGGCATCCAAGATACTGCCACTTATACCCAGGGCGGTTCTTGATGATGGAGTCAATATGTTAAATGCCATTAAGTGTTGTGAATAGTTGGCTCTGTTGTCTTTTGTGTAAAATTTTAACGCTGAAGTCAAGGCACAACTTCACACTGAAGTGCATTGGCTCTAACTAGGGAACGTAGTTGTTAGAATTGAATTCCTTAGAGAAGAGGTGGTTGAATTCTCTTCTCGAGATGGCATGAGACCACTTATCACAAAACTAACATTAACTAAAGTCTGGTCAAAAATGAGCCGGTCATACCCCTTAGTGTTAAATATGGCCAAAACTTTCCTTTAACATTTTCAACACAGTATCTTAGAGAAAACTGAACCTCTATTATGAGCATCATTGAGACCAAATGATGTGTTTGACTCCTTGTGGAGGATAAGTTCGGGAGGGCTCTCAAAAACATCGCCTCTCAGAACTGAATCCCTGGCGTCTTTCACACTGAATCTTCCAGGAGCTAAAAGAAAATTAAAATATATAACTTTCTGCATAACTGTTTGCAGTTTATGTGCTAATTATCTTTATTTCAATAACGTCAAATGGTACACGATCTACTGACGCAGAAGTTATACAATGCATGGGAAATGGGAGGTAATCAAGTTTGATCCGAGGAAGCAGAAAGTAGTTTCAGTTCCATGGATCCACAACCATTCAAAATAACTGACAGATCTCCAAGCACGTTCTGTTGGCCTTAAAACATAAAACGATCAGCAGCTGTTGTAACCATCACTGTCTAATCTTGCAGATGTTGCAACCATTACTGTCTTATCTTGCAGTGTTGCAACCACCACTGTCTTATCTTGCAGATGTTGCAACAATTACTGTCTCATCTTGCAGATGTTGCAACCATCACTGTCTTATCTTGCAGATGTTGCAACCATTACTGTCTCATCTTGCAGATGTTGCAACCATTACTGTCTCATCTTGCAGATGTTGCAACCATCACTGTCTCATCTTGCAGATGTTGCAACCATCACTGTCTCATCTTGCAGATGTTGCAACCATCACTGTCTCATCTTGCAGATGTTGCAACCATCACTGTCTCATCTTGCAGATGTTGCAACCATCACTGTCTCATCTTGCAGATGTTGCAACCATCACTGTCTCATCTTGCAGATGTTGCAACCATCACTGTCTCATCTTGCAGATGTTGCAACCATCACTGTCTCATCTTGCAGATGTTGCAACCATCACTGTCTCATCTTGCAGATGTTGCAACCATCACTGTCTCATCTTGCAGATGTTGCAACCATCACTGTCTCATCTTGCAGATGTTGCAACCATCACTGTCTCATCTTGCAGATGTTGCAACCATCACTGTCTCATCTTGCAGATGTTGCAACCATCACTGTCTCATCTTGCAGATGTTGCAACCATCACTGTCTCATCTTGCAGATGTTGCAACCATCACTGTCTCATCTTGCAGATGTTGCAACCATCACTGTCTCATCTTGCAGATGTTGCAACCATCACTGTCTCATCTTGCAGATGTTGCAACCATCACTGTCTCATCTTGCAGATGTTGCAACCATCACTGTCTCATCTTGCAGATGTTGCAACCATCACTGTCTCATCTTGCAGATGTTGCAACCATCACTGTCTCATCTTGCAGATGTTGCAACCATCACTGTCTCATCTTGCAGATGTTGCAACCATCACTGTCTCATCTTGCAGATGTTGCAACCATCACTGTCTCATCTTGCAGATGTTGCAACCATCACTGTCTCATCTTGCAGATGTTGCAACCATCACTGTCTCATATTGCAGATGTTGCAACCATCACTGTCTCATCTTGCAGACGTTGCAACCATCACTGTCTCATCTTGCAGATGTCTCACCAGGAAAAAAAATGATTAAAAAATCGTTTTTTTTTTCCTTAAAATAAAAGTACATAATTTAAGGATTTTGTTAGTTAAGTTTCGTTTTCACGATTTTTCTAACTTGAGTTATCGAAGTTACGAATTTTGCAGGAAAACAGTTTCGTACATCACTAATAATACAACATTTTATGTAATTTTGGAATATAGAGGACAATGTGCCTATTATTTCTCTATTTTTTTTGTTTTAATATATAAAAACATTATAATGGAGGTGTGTGAGGCAGTAATGGAGGTGTGTGAGGGAGTAATGGAGGTGTGTGAGGCAGTAATGGAGGTGTGTGAGGGAGTAATGGAGGTGTGTGAGGCAGTAATGGAGGAGTATGAGGCAGTAATGGAGGTGTGTGAGGGAGTAATGGAGGTGTGTGAGGCAGTAATGGAGGAGTATGAGGCAGTAATGGAGGTGTGTGAGGCAGTAATGGAGGTGTGTGAGGGAGTAATGGAGGTGTGTGAGGCAGTAATGGAGGAGTATGAGGCAGTAATGGAGGTGTGTGAGGCAGTAATGGAGGTGTGTGAGGCAGTAATGGAGGAGTGTGAGGCAGTAATGGAGGTGTGTGAGGCAGTAATGGAGGTGTGTGAGGCAGTAATGGAGGTGTGTGAGGCAGTAATGGAGGTGTGTGAGGCAGTAATGGAGGTGTGTGAGGCAGTATTGGAGGAGTATGAGGCAGTAATGGAGGTGTGTGAGGCAGTAATGGAGGTGTGTGAGGCAGTAATGGAGGAGTGTGAGGCAGTAATGGAGGTGTGTGAGGCAGTAATGGAGGTGTGTGAGGCAGTAATGGAGGTGTGTGAGGCAGTAATGGAGGTGTGTGAGGCAGTAATGGAGGTGTGTGAGGCAGTAATGTAATGGAGGCAGTAATGGAGGTGTGTGAGGCAGTAATGGAGGTATGTGAGGCAGTAATGGAGGTGTGTGAGGCAGTAATGGAGGTGTGTGAGGCAGTAATGGAGTGAGGCAGTAATGGAGGAGTATGAGGCAGTAATGGAGGTGTGTGAGGCAGTAATGGAGGTGTGTGAGGCAGTAATGGAGGTGTGTGAGGCAGTAATGGAGGTGTGTGAGGCAGTAATGGAGGTGTGTGAGGCAGTAATGGAGGTGTGTGAGGCAGTAATGGAGGTGTGTGAGGCAGTAATGGAGGTGTGTGAGGCAGTAATGGAGGTGTGTGAAGCAGTAATGAAGGTGTGTGAGGCAGTAATGGAGGTGTGTGAGGCAGTAATGGAGGTGTGTGAGGTAGTAATGGAGGTGTGTGAGGCAGTAATGGAGGTGTGTGAGGCAGTAATGGAGGTGTGTGAGGCAGTAATGGAGGTGTGTGAGGCAGTAATGGAGGTGTGTGAGGCAGTAATGGAGGTGTGTGAGGCAGTAATGGAGGTGTGTGAGGTAGTAATGGAGGTGTGTGAGGCAGTAATGGAGGTGTGTGAGGCAGTAATGGAGGTGTGTGAGGCAGTAATGGAGGTGTGTGAGGCAGTAATGGAGGTGTGTGAGGCAGTAATGGAGGTGTGTGAGGCAACAATGGAGGTGTGTGAGGCAGTAATGGAGGTGTGTGAGGCAGTAATGGAGGTGTGTGAGGCAGTAATGGAGGTGTGTGAGGCAGTAATGGAGGTGTGTGAGGTAGTAATGGAGTTGTGTGAGGCAGTAATGGAGGTGTGTGAGGCAGTAATGGAGGTGTGTGAGGCAGTAATGGAGGTGTGTGAGGTAGTAATGGAGGTGTGTGAGGCAGTAATGGAGGTGTGTGAGGCAGTAATGGAGGTGTGTGAGGCAGTAATGGAGGTGTGTGAGACAGTAATGGAGGTGTGTGAGGCAGTAATGGAGGTGTGTGAGGCAGTAATGGAGGTGTGTGAGGCAGTAATGGAGGTGTGGGAGGCAGTAATGGAGGTGTGTGAGGCAGTAATGGAGGTGTGTGAGGCAGTAATGGAGGTGTGTGAGGCAGTAATGGAGGTGTGTGAGGCAGTAATCGAGGTGTGTGAGGCAGTAATGGAGGTGTGTGAGGCAGTAATGGAGGTGTATGAGGCAGTAATGGAGGTGTGTGAGGCAGTAATGGAGGTGTGTGAGGCAGTAATGGAGGTGTGTGAGGTAGTAATGGAGGTGTGTGAGGCAGTAATGGAGGTGTGTGAGGCAGTAATGGAGGTGTGTGAGGCAGTAATGGAGGTGTGTGAGGCAGTAATGGAGGTGTGTGAGGCAGTAATGGAGGTGTGTGAGGCAGTAATGGAGGTGTGTGAGGCAGTAATGGAGGTGTGTGAGGCAGTAATGGAGGTGTGTGAGGCAGTAATGGAGGTGTGTGAGGCAGTAATGGAGGTGTGTGAGGTAGTAATGGAGGTGTGTGAGGCAGTAATGGAGGTGTGTGAGGCAGTAATGGAGGTGTGTGAGGCAGTAATGGAGGTGTGTGAGGTAGTAATGGAGGTGTGTGAGGCAGTAATGGAGGTGTGTGAGGCAGTAATGGAAGTGTGTGAGGCAGTAATGGAGGTGTGTGAGGCAGTAATGGAGGTGTGTGAGGCAGTAATGGAGGTGTGAGGCAGTAATGGAGGTGTGTGAGGCAGTAATGAAGGTGTGTGAGGCAGTAATGGAGGTGTGTGAGGCAGCAATGGAGGTGTGTGAGGCAGTGATGGAGGTGTGTGAGGCAGTAATGGAGGTGTGTGAGGCAGTAATGGAGGTGCGTGAGGCAGTAATGGAGGTGTGTGAGGCAGTAATGGAGGTGTGTGAGGCAGTAATGGAAGTGTGTGAGGCAGTAATGGAGGTGTGTGAGGCAGTAATGGAGGTGTGTGAGGCAGTAATGGAGGTGTGTGAGGCAGTAATGGAGGTGTGTGAAGCAGTAATGGAGGTGTGTGAGGCAGTAATGGAGGTGTGTGAGGTAGTAATGGAGGTGTGTGAGGCAGTAATGGAGGTGTGTGAGGCAGTAATGGAGGTGTGTGAGGCAGTAATGGAGGCGTGTGAGGCAGTAATGGAGGTGTGTGAGGCAGTAATGGAGGTGTGTGAGGCAGTAATGGAGGTGTGTGAGGTAGTAATGGAGGTGTGTGAGGCAGTAATGGAGGTGTGTGAGGCAGTAATGGAGGTGTGTGAGGCAGTAATGGAGGTGTGTGAGGCAGTAATGGAGGTGTGTGAGGCAGTAATGGAAATGTGTGAGGCAGTAATGGAGGTGTGTGAGGCAGTAATGGAAGTGTATGAGGCAGTAATGGAGGCGTGTGAGGCAGTAATGGAGGTGTGTGAGGCAGTAATGGAGGTGTGTGAGGCAGTAATGGAGGTGTGTGAGGCAGTAATGGAGGTGTGTGAGGCAGTAATGGAGGTGTGTGAGGCAGTAATGGAGGTGTGTGAGGCAGTAATGGAGGTGTGTGAGGCAGTAATGGAGGTGTGTGAGGCAGTAATGGAGGTGTGTGAGGTAGTAATGGAGGTGTGTGAGGCAGTAATGGAGGTGTGTGAGGCAGTAATGGAGGTGTGTGAGGCAGTAATGGAGGTGTGTGAGGCAGTAATGGAGGTGTGTGAGGCAGTAATGGAAGTGTGTGAGGCAGTAATGGAGGTGTGTGAGGCAGTAATGGAGGTGTGTGAGGCAGTAATGGAGGTGTGTGAGGCAGTAATGGAGGCGTGTGAGGCAGTAATGGAGGTGTGTGAGGCAGTAATGGAGGTGTGTGAGGCAGTAATGGAGGTGTGTGAGGTAGTAATGGAGGTGTGTGAGGCAGTAATGGAGGTGTGTGAGGCAGTAATGGAGGTGTGTGAGGCAGTAATGGAGGTGTGTGAGGCAGTAATGGAGGTGTGTGAGGCAGTAATGGAAGTGTGTGAGGCAGTAATGGAGGTGTGTGAGGCAGTAATGGAGGTGTGTGAGGCAGTAATGGAGGTGTGTGAGGCAGTAATGGAGGTGTGTGAGGCAGTAATGGAGGTGTGTGAGGCAGTAATGGAGGTGTGTGAGGCAGTATTGGAGGTGTGTGAGGCAGTAATGGAGGTGTGTGAGGTAGTAATGGAGGTGTGTGAGGCAGTAATGGAGGTGTGTGAGGCAGTAATGGAGGCGTGGGAGGCAGTAATGGAGGTGTGTGAGGCAGTAATGGAGGCGTGTGAGGCAGTAATGGAGGTGTGTGAGGCAGTAATGGAGGTGTGTGAGGCAGTAATGGAGGTGTGTGAGGCAGTAATGGAGGTGTGTGAGGCAGTAATGGAGGTGTGTGAGGCAGTAATGGAGGTGTGTGAGGCAGTAATGGAGGTGTGTGAGGCAGTAATGGAGGTGTGTGAGGCAGTAATGGAGGTGTGTGAGGTAGTAATGGAGGTGTGTGAGGCAGTAATGGAGGTGTGTGAGGCAGTAATGGAGGTGTGGGAGGCAGTAATGGAGGTGTGTGAGGCAGTAATGGAGGCGTGTGAGGCAGTAATGGAGGTGTGTGAGGCAGTAATGGAGGTGTGTGAGGCAGTAATGGAGGTGTGTGAGGCAGTAATGGAGGTGTGTGAGGTAGTAATGGAGGTGTGTGAGGCAGTAATGGAGGTGTGTGACGCAGTAATGGAGGTGTGTGAGGCAGTAATGGAGGTGTGTGAGGCAGTAATGGAGGTGTGTGAGGCAGTAATGGAGGTGTGTGAGGTAGTAATGGAGGTGTGTGAGGCAGTAATGGAGGTGTGTGACGCAGTAATGGAGGCGTGTGAGGCAGTAATGGAGGTGTGTGAGGCAGTAATGGAGGTGTGTGAGGCAGTAATGGAGGTGTGTGAGGTAGTAATGGAGGTGTGTGAGGCAGTAATGGAGGTGTGTGAGGCAGTAATGGAGGTGTGTGAGGCAGTAATGGAGGTGTGTGAGGCAGTAATGGAGGTGTGTGAGGCAGTAATGGAGGTGTGTGAGGCAGTAATGGAGGTGTGTGAGGCAGTAATGGAGGTGTGTGAGGCAGTAATGGAGGTGTGTGAGGCAGTAATGGAGGTGTGTGAGGCAGTAATGGAGGTGTGTGAGGCAGTAATGGAGGTGTGTGAGGCAGTAATGGAGGTGTGTGAGGCAGTAATGGAGGTGTGTGAGGCAGTAATGGAGGTGTGTGAGGCAGTAATGGAGGTGTGTGAGGCAGTAATGGAGGTGTGTGAGGCAGTAATGGAGGTGTGTGAGGCAGTAATGGAGGTGTGTGAGGCAGTAATGGAGGTGTGTGTGTAATGGTCAGAAGAAATATTTCAGATGTTTGAAGATACAAAATTCATTATTTTTTATCATCGATTTTTGTTGTATTTAATTTCCTTGTCGTTATGTTTAGCTTCAATATTTATTGATGAATCATAAAAATTATTTCTGATATAACACAAAAAAATCATTGTTCTATATTTACGTTTTCTGATTTTTATCAGATTCACTCTCAAAATATTTTATGGGTTTATATTGAAAATTAAAAAAATCAAATTTTTTCATATTTTTCATAAGAAATACAAGATGATGGATTTTTATAGTTGCAGCAACGAAAATATTGACGTAACGTGTTAATGGTGCGCAGTTATCTCCTACACTCTCACTAATGTGTTAATGGTGCGCAGTTATCTCCTACACTCTCACTAATGTGTTAATGGTGCGCAGTTATCTCCTACACTCTCACTAATGTGTTAATGGTGCGCAGTCATCTCCTACACTCTCACTAAAGTGTTAATGGTGCGCAGTTATCTCCTACACTCTCACTAACATGCTAATGGTGCGCAGTCATCTCCTACACTCTCACTAATGTGTTATTGGTGCGCAGATATCTCCTACACTCTCAATAATGTGTTATTGGTGCGCAGTCATCTCCTACACTCTCACTAATGTGTTATTGGTGCGCAGTTATCTCCTACACTCTCACTAATGTGTTATTGGTGCGCAGTTATCTCCTACACTCTCACTAACATGTTAATGGTGCGCAGTCATCTCCTACACTCTCACTAATGTGTTATTGGTGCGCAGTCATCTCCTACACTCTCACTAATGTGTTATTGGTGCGCAGATATCTCCTACACTCTCACTAATGTGTTAATGGTGCGCAGTTATCTCCTACACTCTCACTAATGTGTTATTGGTGCGCAGTTATCTCCTACACTCTCACTAAAGTGTTAATTGTGCGCAGTTATCTCCTACACTCTCACTAATGTGTTAATGGTGCGCAGTTATCTCCTACACTCTCACTAATGTGTTATTGGTGCGCAGTTATCTCCTACACTCTCACTAATGTGTTAATGGTGCGCAGTCATCTCCTACACTCTCACTAATGTGTTATTGGTGCGCAGTTATCTCCTACACTCTCACTAATGTGTTAATGGTGCGCAGTTATCTCCTACACTCTCACTAATGTGTTAATGGTGCGCAGTTATCTCCTACACTCTCACTAATGTGTTAATGGTGCGCAGTTATCTCCTACACTCTCACTAATGTGTTATTGGTGCGCAGTTATCTCCTACACTCTCACTAATGTGTTAATGGTGCGCAGTTATCTCCTACACTCTCACTAATGTGTTAATGGTGCGCAGTTATCTCCTACACTCTCACTAATGTGTTATTGGTGCGCAGTTATCTCCTACACTCTCACTAATGTGTTATTGGTGCGCAGTTATCTCCTACACTCTCACTAATGTGTTAATGGTGCGCAGTTATCTCCTACACTCTCACTAATGTGTTAATGGTGCGCAGTTATCTCCTACACTCTCACTAATGTGTTAATGGTGCGCAGTTATCTCCTACACTCTCACTAATGTGTTAATGGTGCGCAGTTATCTCCTACACTCTCACTAATGTGTTAATGGTGCGCAGTTATCTCCTACACTCTCACTAATGTGTTAATGGTGCGCAGTTATCTCCTACACTCTCACTAATGTGTTAATGGTGCGCAGTTATCTCCTACACTCTCACTAACGTGTTAATGGTGCGCAGTCATCTCCTACACTCTCACTAATGTGTTAATGGTACGCAGTTATCTCCTACACTCTCACTAATGTGTTAATCGTGCGCAGTTATCTCCTACACTCTCACTAATGTGTTAATGGTGCGCAGTTATCTCCTACACTCTCACTAATGTGTTATTGGTGCGCAGATATCTCCTACACTCTCACTAATGTGTTATTGGTGCGCAGTCATCTCCTACACTCTCACTAATGTGTTATTGGTGCGCAGTTATCTCCTACACTCTCACTAATGTGTTATTGGTGCGCAGTTATCTCCTACACTCTCACTAACATGTTAATGGTGCGCAGTCATCTCCTACACTCTCACTAATGTGTTATTGGTGCGCAGTCATCTCCTACACTCTCACTAATGTGTTATTGGTGCGCAGATATCTCCTACACTCTCACTAATGTGTTAATGGTGCGCAGTTATCTCCTACACTCTCACTAATGTGTTATTGGTGCGCAGTTATCTCCTACACTCTCACTAATGTGTTATTGGTGCGCAGATATCTCCTACACTCTCACTAATGTGTTAATGGTGCGCAGTTATCTCCTACACTCTCACTAATGTGTTATTGGTGCGCAGTTATCTCCTACACTCTCACTAATGTGTTATTGGTGCGCAGTTATCTCCTACACTCTCACTAATGTGTTATTGGTGCGCAGTTATCTCCTACACTCTCACTAATGTGTTAATGGTGCGCAGTTATCTCCTACACTCTCACTAATGTGTTATTGGTGCGCAGTTATCTCCTACACTCTCACTAATGTGTTATTGGTGCGCAGTTATCTCCTACACTCTCACTAATGTGTTATTGGTGCGCAGTTATCTCCTACACTCTCACTAATGTGTTATTGGTGCGCAGTTATCTCCTACACTCTCACTAATGTGTTATTGGTGCGCAGTTATCTCCTACACTCTCACTAATGTGTTATTGGTGCGCAGTTATCTCCTACACTCTCACTAATGTGTTAATGGTGCGCAGTTATCTCCTACACTCTCACTAATGTGTTATTGGTGCGCAGTTATCTCCTACACTCTCACTAACGTGTTATTGGTGCGCAGTTATCTCCTACACTCTCACTAACATGTTATTGGTGCGCAGTTATCTCCTACACTCTCACTAATGTGTTATTGGTGCGCAGTTATCTCCTACACTCTCACTAATGTGTTATTGGTGCGCAGTTATCTCCTACACTCTCACTAATGTGTTATTGGTGCGCAGTTATCTCCTACACTCTCACTAATGTGTTATTGGTGCGCAGTTATCTCCTACACTCTCACTAATGTGTTAATGGTGCGCAGTTATCTCCTACACTCTCACTAATGTGTTATTGGTGCGCAGTTATCTCCTACACTCTCACTAATGTGTTATTGGTGCGCAGTTATCTCCTACACTCTCACTAATGTGTTATTGGTGCGCAGTTATCTCCTACACTCTCACTAATGTGTTATTGGTGCGCAGTTATCTCCTACACTCTCACTAATGTGTTATTGGTGCGCAGTTATCTCCTACTAATGTGTTATTGGTGCGCAGTTATCTCCTACACTCTCACTAACTAATGTGTTATTGGTGCGCAGTTATCTCCTACACTCTCACTAATGTGTTAATGGTGCGCAGTTATCTCCTACACTCTCACTAATGTGTTATTGGTGCGCAGTTATCTCCTACACTCTCACTAATGTGTTAATGGTGCGCAGTTATCTCCTACACTCTCACTAATGTGTTATTGGTGCGCAGTTATCTCCTACACTCTCACTAATGTGTTATTGGTGCGCAGTTATCTCCTACACTCTCACTAATGTGTTATTGGTGCGCAGTTATCTCCTACACTCTCACTAATGTGTTAATGGTGCGCAGTTATCTCCTACACTCTTACTAATGTGTTAATGGTGCGCAGTTATCTCCTACACTCTCGCTAATGTGTTAATGGTGCGCAGTTATCTCCTACACTCTCACTAATGTGTTATTGGTGCGCAGTTATCTCTTACACTCTCACTAATGTGTTATTGGTGCGCAGTTATCTCCTACACTCTCACTAATGTGTTATTGGTGCGCAGTTATCTCTTACACTCTCACTAATGTGTTAATGGTGCGCAGTTATCTCCTACACTCTCACTAATGTGTTAATGGTGCGCAGTTATCTCCTACACTCTCACTAATGGGTTAATGGTTCGAAGTTATCTCCTACACTCTCACTAATGTGTTAATGGTGCGCAGTTATCTCCTACACTCTCACTAACGTGTTAATGGTGCGCAGTCATCTCCTACACTCTCACTAATGTGTTAATGGTACGCAGTTATCTCCTACACTCTCACTAATGTGTTAATGGTGCGCAGTTATCTCCTACACTCTCACTAACGTGTTATTGGTGCGCAGTTATCTCCTACACTCTCACTAATGTGTTAATGGTGCGCAGTTATCTCCTACACTCTCACTAACGTGTTAATGGTGCTCAGTTATCTCCTACACTCTCACTAATGTGTTAATGGTACGCAGTTATCTCCTACACTCTAACTAATGTGTTAATGGTGCGCAGTTATCTCCTACACTCTCACTAATGTGTTATTGGTGCGCAGTTATCTCCTACACTCTCACTAATGTGTTATTGGTGCGCAGTTATCTCCTACACTCTCACTAATGTGTTATTGGTGCGCAGTTATCTCCTACACTCTCACTAATGTGTTAATGGTGCGCAGTAATCTCCTACACTCTCACTAATGTGTTAATGGTGCGCAGTTATCTCCTACACTCTCACTAACATGTTAATGGTGCGCAGTCATCTCCTACACTCTCACTAATGTGTTATTGGTGCGCAGTCATCTCCTACACTCTCACTAATGTGTTATTGGTGCGCAGTCATCTCCTACACTCTCACTAATGTGTTATTGGTGCGCAGTTATCTCCTACACTCTCACTAATGTGTTATTGGTGCGCAGTTATCTCCTACACTCTCACTAACATGTTAATGGTGCGCAGTCATCTCCTACACTCTCACTAATGTGTTATTGGTGCGCAGATATCTCCTACACTCTCACTAATGTGTTAATGGTGCGCAGTTATCTCCTACACTCTCACTAATGTGTTATTGGTGCACAGTTATCTCCTACACTCTCACTATTGTGTTATTGGTGCGCAGATATCTCCTACACTCTCACTAATGTGTTAATGGTGCGCAGTTATCTCCTACACTCTCACTAATGTGTTATTGGTGGGCAGTTATCTCCTACACTCTCACTAATGTGTTATTGGTGCGAAGTTATCTCCTACACTCTCACTAATGTGTTATTGGTGCGCAGTTATCTCCTACACTCTCACTAATGTGTTAATGGTGTGCAGTTATCTCCTACACTCTCACTAATGTGTTATTGGTGCGCAGTTATCTCCTACACTCTCACTAATGTGTTATTGGTGCGCAGTTATCTCCTACGCTCTCACTAACATGTTATTGGTGCGCAGTTATCTCCTACACTCTCACTAATGTGTTATTGGTGCGCAGTTTTCTCCTACACTCTCACTAATGTGTTATTGGTGCGCAGTTATCTCCTAGACTCTCACTAATGTGTTATTGGTGCGCAGTTATCTCCTACACTCTCACTAATGTGTTAATGGTGCGCAGTCATCTCCTACACTCTCACTAATGTGTTAATGGTGCGCAGTTATCTCCTACACTCTCACTAACATGTTAATGGTGCGCAGTCATCTCCTACACTCTCACTAATGTGTTATTGGTGCGCAGATATCTCCTACACTCTCACTAATGTGTTATTGGTGCGCAGTCATCTCCTACACTCTCACTAATGTGTTATTGGTGCGCAGTTATCTCCTACACTCTCACTAATGTGTTATTGGTGCGCAGTTATCTCCTACACTCTCACTAACATGTTAATGGTGCGCAGTCATCTCCTACACTCTCACTAATGTGTTATTGGTGCGCAGATATCTCCTACACTCTCACTAATGTGTTAATGGTGCGCAGTTATCTCCTACACTCTCACTAATGTGTTATTGGTGCACAGTTATCTCCTACACTCTCACTATTGTGTTATTGGTGCGCAGATATCTCCTACACTCTCACTAATGTGTTAATGGTGCGCAGTTATCTCCTACACTCTCACTAATGTGTTATTGGTGGGCAGTTATCTCCTACACTCTCACTAATGTGTTATTGGTGCGAAGTTATCTCCTACACTCTCACTAATGTGTTATTGGTGCGCAGTTATCTCCTACACTCTCACTAATGTGTTAATGGTGTGCAGTTATCTCCTACACTCTCACTAATGTGTTATTGGTGCGCAATTATCTCCTACACTCTCACTAATGTGTTATTGGTGCGCAGTTATCTCCTACGCTCTCACTAACATGTTATTGGTGCGCAGTTATCTCCTACACTCTCACTAATGTGATATTGGTGCGCAGTTATCTCCTACACTCTCACTAATGTGTTAATGGTGCGCAGTTATCTCCTACACTCTCACTAATGTGTTATTGGTGCGCAGTTATCTCCTACACTCTCACTAATGTGTTATTGGTGCGCAGTTATCTCCTACGGTCTCACTAACATGTTATTGGTGCGCAGTTATCTCCTACACTCTCACTAATGTGTTATTGGTGCGCATTTATCTCCTACACTCTCACTAATGTGTTATTGGTGCGCAGTTATCTCCTACACTCTCACTAATGTGTTATTGGTGCGCAGTTATCTCCTACACTCTCACTAATGTGCTAATGGTGCGCAGTTATCTCCTACACTCTCACTAATGTGTTATTGGTGCACAGTTATCTCCTACACTCTCACTAATGTGTTATTGGTGCGCAGTTATCTCCTACACTCTCACTAATGTGTTATTGGTGCGCAGTTATCTCGTACACTCTCACTAATGTGTTATTGGTGCGCAGTTATCTCCTACACTCTCACTAATGTGTTATTGGTGCGCAGTTATCTCTTACATTCTCACTAATGTGTTAATGGTGCGCAGTTATCTCCTACACTCTCACTAATGTGTTAATGGTGCGCAGTTATCTCCTGGAGTGGAACCACAGTCGATGGCCTCCACTCCAAACCAACAGATACAGATACTAATGCCGGAAAAAAAAATCCCCCCCCAGTACCAACAATACCACCAGTCCGATAACATTCTTCTTTGCAAATATACAGGGTCTAAAGCCAGCAACAAACAACAAAATACCTTTCATCCGTGGACTGCTTGCAGAGGCAAAGGCAATGTTCGCGGCTTTCACTGAGACCCACATAAAGGATCACTTGGACAATGAAATATGGATCCCAGGTTACAACCTATACAGATGTGACAGAGTGAACAGGCAAAAGGGGGGGGTTGGCCTGTACATTGCAGAGTCACTTGTTTGCACAGAACTGCTTAATGCCTCAAATGACGTAGTGGAAGTTTTAGCAGTAAAGGTCGAGAACCAAAACCTAGTCATTGTGGTAGTCTACAAGCCTCCGGATGCAACTTCCCAGCAATTCCAGGAACAGCTGTTAAAAATTGACCACTGTCTGGAAAATCTTCCAGCTCCTGCACCCAACATCTTGCTCCTGGGGGATTTCAACTTAAGGCACCTAAAATGGAGGAATATAGCAAATAATATTGTTGCAGAAATAACACCAGGAGGCAGCTCTGATGAAAACTCACACTCACACGAGCTTTTAAATCTCTGCACAAAATTCAATTTAAACCAGCAAATAATAGAGCCTACTAGACTGGAGAATACACTAGACCTCATATTCACTAACAATGATGATCTGATAAGAAATGTCACCATATCAAAAACAATATACTCAGATCACAACATAATTGAGGTTCAGACATGTATGCGTGGAGCCCCAGACCGACAAAATGAGACTAGTCACGAGGGAGCATTCACCAAATTCAACTTCAATAACAAAAACATAAAGTGGGACCAAGTAAACCAAGTCCTAACCGATATAAGCTGGGAAGATATACTAAGCAACACAGACCCAAACTTATGCCTAGAACAGATTAACTCGGTGGCACTCGATGTATGCACAAGGCTTATTCCTCTAAGAAAAAGGAGGAGTAGATGTAAAATAGAAAGAGACAGGCGCTCCCTTTACAGGCGACGGAAAAGAATAACAGAGCGGCTAAAAGAGGTCAATATATCTGAAATGCGCAGGGAGACACTGGTCAGAGAAATAGCAAGCATCGAACTTAAGCTAAAAGAATCCTTTAGGAGTCAGGAATCGCGGGAAGAACTAAAAGCCATAAATGAAATCGAAAGAAACCCAAAGTATTTCTTCTCCTATGCCAAATCAAAATCGAGAACAACGTCCAGTATTGGGCCCCTACTTAAACAAGATGGGTCCTACACAGATGACAACAAGGAAATGAGTGAGCTACTCAAGTCCCAATATGACTCAGTTTTTAGCAAGCCGCTAACCAGACTGAGAGTCGAAGATCAAAATGAATTTTTTATGAGAGAGCCACAAAATTTGATTAACACAAGCCTATCCGATGTTATCCTGACGCCAAATGACTTCGAACAGGCGATAAATGACATGCCCATGCACTCTGCCCCAGGGCCAGACTCATGGAACTCTGTGTTCATCAAGAACTGCAAGAAGCCCCTATCACGAGCCTTTTCCATCCTATGGAGAGGGAGCATGGACACGGGGGTCGTCCCACAGTTACTAAAAACAACAGACATAGCCCCACTCCACAAAGGGGGCAGTAAAGCAACAGCAAAGAACTACAGACCAATAGCACTAACATCCCATATCATAAAAATCTTTGAAAGGGTCCTAAGAAGCAAGATCACCACGCATCTAGAAACCCATCAGTTACACAACCCAGGGCAACATGGGTTTAGAACAGGTCGCTCCTGTCTGTCTCAACTATTGGACCACTACGACAAGGTCCTAAATGCACTAGAAGACAAAAAGAATGCAGATGTAATATATACAGACTTTGCAAAAGCCTTCGACAAGTGTGACCATGGCGTAATAGCGCACAAAATGCGTGCTAAAGGAATAACAGGAAAAGTCGGTCGATGGATCTATAATTTCCTCACTAACAGAACACAGAGAGTAGTCGTCAACAGAGTAAAGTCCGAGGCAGCTACGGTGAAAAGCTCTGTTCCACAAGGCACAGTACTCGCTCCCATCTTGTTCCTCATCCTTATATCCGACATAGACAAGGATGTCAGCCACAGCACCGTGTCTTCCTTTGCAGATGACACCCGAATCTGCATGACAGTGTCTTCCATTGCAGACACTGCAAAGCTCCAGGCAGACATCAACCAAATCTTTCAGTGGGCTGCAGAAAACAATATGAAGTTCAACGATGAGAAATTTCAATTACTCAGATATGGTAAACATGAGGAAATTAAATCGTCATCAGAGTACAAAACAAATTCGGGCCACAAAATAGAGCGAAACACCAACGTCAAAGACCTGGGAGTGATCATGTCGGAGGATCTCACCTTCAAGGACCATAACATTGTATCAATCGCATCTGCTAGAAAAATGACAGGATGGATAATGAGAACCTTCAAAACTAGGGAGGCCAAGCCCATGATGACACTCTTCAGGTCACTTGTTCTATCTAGGCTGGAATATTGCTGCACACTAACAGCACCTTTCAAGGCAGGTGAAATTGCCGACCTAGAAAATGTACAGAGAACTTTCACGGCGCGCATAACGGAGATAAAACACCTCAATTATTGGGAGCCCTTGAGGTTCCTAAACCTGTATTCCCTGGAACGCAGGAGGGAGAGATACATGATTATATACACCTGGAAAATCCTAGAGGGACTAGTACCGAACTTGCACACGAAAATCACTCATTACGAAAGCAAAAGACTTGGCAGACGATGCACCATCCCCCCAATGAAAAGCAGGGGTGTCACTAGCACGTTAAGAGACCATACAATAAGTGTCAGGGGCCCGAGACTGTTCAACTGCCTCCCAGCACACATAAGGGGGATTACCAACAGACCCCTGGCAGTCTTCAAGCTGGCACTGGACAAGCACCTAAAGTCAGTTCCGGATCAGCCGGGCTGTAGCTCGTATGTTGGCTTGCGTGCAGCCAGCAGCAACAGCCTGGTTGATCAGGCTGTGATCCACCAGGAGGCCTGGTCTCAGACCGGGCCGCGGGGGCGTTGACCCCCGGAACTCTCTCCAGGTAAACTCCAGGTAAACACTCTCACTAATGTGTTAATGGTGCGCAGTTATGTCCTACACTCTCACTAATGTGTTATTGGTGCGCAGTTTTCTCGTACACTCTCACTAATGTGTTATTGGTGCGCAGTTATCTCCTACACTCTCACTAATGTGTTATTGGTGCGCAGTTATCTCTTACACTCTCACTAATGTGTTAATGGTGCGCAGTTATCTCCTACACTCTCACTAATGTGTTAATGGTTCGCAGTTATCTCCTACACTCTCACTAATGTGTTAATGGTGCGCAGTTATCTCCTACACTCTCACTAATGTGTTAATGGTGCGCAGTTATCTCCTACACTCTCACTAATGTGTTAATGGTGCGCAGTTATCTCCTACACTCTCACTAATGTGTTAATGGTGCGCAGTCATCTCCTACACTCTCACTAATGTGTTATTGGTGCGCAGTTATCTCCTAGACTCTCACTAATGTGTTATTGGTGCGCAGTTATCTCCTACACTCTCACTAATCTGTTAATGGTGCGCAGTCATCTCCTACACTCTCACTAATGTGTTAATGGTGCGCAGTTATCTCCTACACTCTCACTAACATGTTAATGGTGCGCAGTCATCTCCTACACTCTCACTAATGTGTTATTGGTGCGCAGATATCTCCTACACTCTCACTAATGTGTTAATGGTGCGCAGTTATCTCCTACACTCTCACTAATGTGTTATTGGTGCACAGTTATCTCCTACACTCTCACTATTGTGTTATTGGTGCGCAGATATCTCCTACACTCTCACTAATGTGTTAATGGTGCGCAGTTATCTCCTACACTCTCACTAATGTGTTATTGGTGGGCAGTTATCTCCTACACTCTCACTAATGTGTTATTGGTGCACAGTTATCTCCTACACTCTCACTAATGTGTTATTGGTGCGCAGTTATCTCCTACACTCTCACTAATGTGTTAATGGTGTGCAGTTATCTCCTACACTCTCACTAATGTGTTATTGGTGCGCAGTTATCTCCTACACTCTCACTAATGTGTTATTGGTGCGCAGTTATCTCCTACGCTCTCACTAACATGTTATTGGTGCGCAGTTATCTCCTACACTCTCACTAATGTGTTATTGGTGCGCAGTTATCTCCTACACTCTCACTAATGTGTTATTGGTGCGCAGTTATCTCCTACACTCTCACTAATGTGTTATTGGTGCGCTTTTATCTCCTACACTCTCACTAACATGTTATTGGTGCGCAGTTATCTCCTACACTCTCAGTAATGGATTTAAATTAGATAAGTTTAGATTTAGAAAGTACATAGGAAAGTATTGGTTTGGAAATAGGGTAGTTGATGAGTGGAACAGTCTACCTAGTTGGGTTATTGAGGCTAGGACTTTGGGTAGTTTCAAATTTAGGTTGGATAAATACATGAGTGGGATGGGTTGGATTTAAGTGGGACTTGCACATCAGAGCTTATTTCTTGGGTAGCATTGAAAATTGGGTAGGTCAAATGTTTGTTAGTGGGATGAATTGTAAAGGACCTGTCTAGTATGGGCCAACAGGCCTGCTGCAGTGTTCCTCCTTTCTTATGTTCTTATGTTCTTATGAGTGGGAGGGGCTGGGTTTGATTGGTGTCAAGGGGTACAGGAGTTATTTCTTGAGTAGCTTTAGGTAGATGTCGTTTTGATAAGGACATGCCTCGTATGGGCCAGTAGGCCTTCTGCAGTGTTCCTACATTCTTATGTTCTTATGTTCTTAATGTGTTATTGGTGCGCAGTTATCTCCTACACTCTCACTAATGTGTTAATGGTGCGCAGTTATCTCCTACACTCTCACTAATGTGTTATTGGTGCGCAGTTATCTCCTACGGTCTCACTAACATGTTATTGGTGCGCAGTTATCTCCTACACTCTCTCACTAATGTGTTATTGGTGCGCAGTTATCTCCTACACTCTCACTAATGTGTTATTGGTGCGCAGTTATCTCCTACACTCTCACTAATGTGTTATTGGTGCGCTTTTATCTCCTACACTCTCACTAACACGTTATTGGTGCGCAGTTATCTCCTACACTCTCACTAATGTGTTATTGGTGCGCAGTTATCTCCTACACTCTCACTAATGTGTTATTGGTGCGCAGTTATCTCCTACACTCTCACTAATGTGTTATTGGTGCGCAGTTACCTCCTACACTCCCACTAATGTGTTATTGGTGCGCAGTTATCTCCTAAACTCTCACTAATGTGTTATTGGTGCGCAGTTATCCCCTACACTCTCACTAATGTGTTAATGGTGCGCAGTTATCTCCTACACTCTCACTAATGTGTTATTGGTGCGCAGTTATCTCCTACACTCTCACTAATGTGTTATTGGTGCGCAGTTATCTCCTACACTCTCACTAATGTGTTATTGGTGCGCATTTATCTCCTACACTCTCACTAATGTGTTATTGGTGCGCAGTTATCTCCTACACTCTCACTAATGTGTTATTGGTGCGCAGTTATCTCCTACACTCTCACTAATGTGTTATTGGTGCGCAGTTATCTCCTACACTCTCACTAATGTGTTATTGGTGCGCAGTTATCTCCTACACTCTCACTAATGTGCTAATGGTGCGCAGTTATCTCCTACACTCTCACTAATGTGTTATTGGTGCACAGTTATCTCCTACACTCTCACTAATGTGTTATTGGTGCGCAGTTATCTCCTACACTCTCACTAATGTGTTATTGGTGCGCAGTTATCTCGTACACTCTCACTAATGTGTTATTGGTGCGCAGTTATCTCCTACACTCTCACTAATGTGTTATTGGTGCGCAGTTATCTCTTACATTCTCACTAATGTGTTAATGGTGCGCAGTTATCTCCTACACTCTCACTAATGTGTTAATGGTGCGCAGTTATCTCCTACACTCTCACTAATGTGTTAATGGTGCGCAGTTATGTCCTACACTCTCACTAATGTGTTATTGGTGCGCAGTTATCTCGTACACTCTCACTAATGTGTTATTGGTGCGCAGTTATCTCCTACACTCTCACTAATGTGTTATTGGTGCGCAGTTATCTCTTACACTCTCACTAATGTGTTAATGGTGCGCAGTTATCTCCTACACTCTCACTAATGTGTTAATGGTTCGCAGTTATCTCCTACACTCTCACTAATGTGTTAATGGTGCGCAGTTATCTCCTACACTCTCACTAATGTGTTAATGGTGCGCAGTTATCTCCTACACTCTCACTAATGTGTTAAGGGTGCGCAGTTATCTCCTACACTCTCACTAATGTGTTAATGGTGCGCAGTCATCTCCTACACTCTCACTAATGTGTTATTGGTGCGCAGTTATCTCCTAGACTCTCACTAATGTGTTATTGGTGCGCAGTTATCTCCTACACTCTCACTAATGTGTTAATGGTGCGCAGTCATCTCCTACACTCTCACTAATGTGTTAATGGTGCGCAGTTATCTCCTACACTCTCACTAACATGTTAATGGTGCGCAGTCATCTCCTACACTCTCACTAATGTGTTATTGGTGCGCAGATATCTCCTACACTCTCACTAATGTGTTATTGGTGCGCAGTTATCTCCTACACTCTCACTAATGTGTTATTGGTGCGCAGTTATCTCCTACACTCTCACTAATGTGTTAATGGTGTGCAGTTATCTCCTACACTCTCACTAATGTGTTATTGGTGCGCAGTCATCTCCTACACTCTCACTAATGTGTTATTGGTGCGCAGTTATCTCCTACACTCTCACTAATGTGTTATTGGTGCGCAGTTATCTCCTACACTCTCACTAATGTGTTAATGGTGTGCAGTTATCTCCTACACTCTCACTAATGTGTTATTGGTGCGCAGTTATCTCCTACACTCTCACTAACATGTTATTGGTGCGCAGTTATCTCCTACACTCTCACTAATGTGTTATTGGTGCGCAGTTATCTCCTACGCTCTCACTAACATGTTATTGGTGCGCAGTTATCTCCTACACTCTCACTAATGTGTTATTGGTGCGCAGTTATCTCCTACACACTCACTAATGTGTTATTGGTGCGCAGTTATCTCCTACACTCTCACTAATGTGTTATTGGTGCACAGTTATCTCCTACACTCTCACTATTGTGTTATTGGTGCGCAGATATCTCCTACACTCTCACTAATGTGTTATTGGTGCACAGTTATCTCCTACACTCTCACTATTGTGTTATTGGTGCGCAGATATCTCCTACACTCTCACTAATGTGTTAATGGTGCGCAGTTATCTCCTACACTCTCACTAATGTGTTATTGGTGTGCAGTTATCTCCTACACTCTCACTAATGTGTTATTGGTGCGCAGTTATCTCCTACACACTCACTAATGTGTTATTGGTGCGCAGTTATCTCCTACACTCTCACTAATGTGTTATTGGTGCGCTTTTATCTCCTACACTCTCACTAACATGTTATTGGTGCGCAGTTATCTCCTACACTCTCAGTAATGGATTTAAATTAGATAAGTTTAGATTTAGAAAGGACATAGGTAAGTATTGGTTTGGAAATAGGGTAGTTGATGAGTGGAACAGTCTACCTAGTTGGGTTATTGAGGCTAGGACTTTGGGTAGTTTCAAATTTAGGTTGGATAAATACATGAGTGGGATGGGTTGGATTTGAGTGGGACTTGCACATCAGAGCTTATTTCTTGGGTAGCATTGAAAATTGGGTAGGTCAAATGTTTGTTAGTGGGATGAATTGTAAAGGACCTGTCTAGTATGGGCCAACAGGCCTGCTGCAGTGTTCCTCCTTTCTTATGTTCTTATGTTCTTATGAGTGGGAGGGGCTGGGTTTGATTGGTGTCAAGGGGTACAGGAGTTATTTCTTGAGTAGCTTTAGGTAGATGTCGTTTTGATAAGGACCTGCCTCGTATGGGCCAGTAGGCCTTCTGCAGTGTTCCTACATTCTTATGTTCTTATGTTCTTAATGTGTTATTGGTGCGCAGTTATCTCCTACACTCTCACTAATGTGTTAATGGTGCGCAGTTATCTCCTACACTCTCACTAATGTGTTATTGGTGCGCAGTTATCTCCTACGGTCTCACTAACATGTTATTGGTGCGCAGTTATCTCCTACACTCTCACTAATGTGTTATTCTTGCGCAGTTATCTCCTACACTCTCACTAATGTGTTATTGGTGCGCAGTTATCTCCTACACTCTCACTAATGTGTTATTGGTGCGCTTTTATCTCCTACACTCTCACTAACATGTTATTGGTGCGCAGTTATCTCCTACACTCTCACTAATGTGTTATTGGTGCGCAGTTATCTCCTACACTCTCACTAATGTGTTATTGGTGCGCAGTTATCTCCTACACTCTCACTAATGTGTTATTGGTGCGCAGTTATCTCCTACACTCTCACTAATGTGTTATTGGTGCGCAGTTATCTCCTAAACTCTCACTAATGTGTTATTGGTGCGCAGTTATCCCCTACACTCTCACTAATGTGTTAATGGTGCGCAGTTATCTCCTACACTCTCACTAATGTGTTATTGGTGCGCAGTTATCTCCTACACTCTCACTAATGTGTTATTGGTGCGCATTTATCTCCTACACTCTCACTAATGTGTTATTGGTGCGCAGTTATCTCCTACACTCTCACTAATGTGTTATTGGTGCGCAGTTATCTCCTACACTCTCACTAATGTGTTAATGGTGCGCAGTTATCTCCTACACTCTCACTAATGTGTTATTGGTGCGCAGTTATCTCCTACACTCTCACTAATGTGTTATTGGTGCGCAGTTATCTCCTACACTCTCACTAATGTGTTATTGGTGCGCAGTTATCTCCTACACTCTCACTAAATTGTGCGCAGTTATCTCCTACACTCTCACTAATGTGTTAATGGTGAGCAGTTATCTCCTACACTCTCACTAATGTGTTATTGGTGCGCAGTTATCTCCTACACTCTCACTAATGTGTTATTGGTGCGCAGTTATCTCCTACACTCTCACTAATGTGTTATTGGTGCGCAGTTATCTCCTACACTCTCACTAATGTGTTATTGGTGCGCAGTTATCTCCTACACTCTCACTAATGTGTTATTGGTGCGCAGTTATCTCCTACACTCTCACTAATGTGTTATTGGTGCGCAGTTATCTCCTACACTCTCACTAATGTGTTATTGGTGCGCAGTTATCTCCTACACTCTCACTAATGTGTTATTGGTGCGCAGTTATCTCCTACACTCTCACTAATGTGTTATTGGTGCGCAGTTATCTCCTACACTCTCACTAATGTGTTATTGGTGCGCAGTTATCTCCTACACTCTCACTAATGTGTTATTGGTGCGCAGTTATCTCCTACACTCTCACTAATGTGTTATTGGTGCGCAGTTATCTCCTACACTCTCACTAATGTGTTATTGGTGCGCAGTTATCTCCTACACTCTCACTAATGTGTTATTGGTGCGCAGTTATCTCCTACACTCTCACTAATGTGTTATTGGTGCGCAGTTATCTCCTACACTCTCACTAATGTGTTAATGGTGCGCTAATGTGTTATGGTGCGCAATTATCTCCTACACTCTCACTAATGTGTTATTGGTGCGCAGTTATCTCCTACACTCTCACTAATGTGTTATTGGTGCGCAGTTATCTCCTACACTCTCACTAATGTGTTATTGGTGCGCAGTTATCTCCTACACTCTCACTAATGTGTTATTGGTGCGCAGTTATCTCCTACACTCTCACTAATGTGTTAATGGTTATTGGTGCGCAGTTATCTCCTACACTCTCACTAATGTGTTAATGGTGCGCAGTTATCTCCTACACTCTCACTAATGTGTTAATGGTGCGCAGTTATCTCCTACACTCTCACTAATGTGTTATTGGTGCGCAGTTATCTCCTACACTCTCACTAATGTGTTATTGGTGCGCAGTTATCTCCTACACTCTCACTAATGTGTTATTGGTGCGCAGTTATCTCCTACACTCTCACTAATGTGTTATTGGTGCGCAGTTATCTCCTACACTCTCACTAATGTGTTAATGGTGCGCAGTTATCTCCTACACTCTCACTAATGTGTTATTGGTGCGCAGTTATCTCCTACACTCTCACTAATGTGTTAATGGTGCGCAGTTATCTCCTACACTCTCACTAATGTGTTATTGGTGCGCAGTTATCTCCTACACTCTCACTAATGTGTTAATGGTGCGCAGTCCTACATCTCCTACACATCTCCTACACTCTCACTAATGTGTTATTGGTGCGCAGTTATCTCCTACACTCTCACTAATGTGTTATTGGTGCGCAGTTATCTCCTACACTCTCACTAATGTGTTATTGGTGCGCAGTTATCTCCTACACTCTCACTAATGTGTTATTGGTGCGCAGTTATCTCCTACACTCTCACTAATGTGTTAATGGTGCGCAGTTATCTCCTACACTCTCACTAATGTGTTATTGGTGCGCAGTTATCTCCTACACTCTCACTAATGTGTTATTGGTGCGCAGTTATCTCCTACACTCTCACTAATGTGTTATTGGTGCGCAGTTATCTCCTACACTCTCACTAATGTGTTATTGGTGCGCAGTTATCTCCTACACTCTCACTAATGTGTTATTGGTGCGCAGTTATCTCCTACACTCTCACTAATGTGTTATTGGTGCGCAGTTATCTCCTACACTCTCACTAATGTGTTATTGGTGCGCAGTTATCTCCTACACTCTCACTAATGTGTTATTGGTGCGCAGTTATCTCCTACACTCTCACTAATGTGTTAATGGTGCGCAGTTATCTCCTACACTCTCACTAATGTGTTATTGGTGCGCAGTTATCTCCTACACTCTCACTAATGTGTTATTGGTGCGCAGTTATCTCCTACACTCTCACTAATGTGTTATTGGTGCGCAGTTATCTCCTACACTCTCACTAATGTGTTATTGGTGCGCAGTTATCTCCTACACTCTCACTAATGTGTTATTGGTGCGCAGTTATCTCCTACACTCTCACTAATGTGTTATTGGTGCGCAGTTATCTCCTACACTCTCACTAATGTGTTATTGGTGCGCAGTTATCTCCTACACTCTCACTAATGTGTTATTGGTGCGCAGTTATCTCCTACACTCTCACTAATGTGTTATTGGTGCGCAGTTATCTCCTACACTCTCACTAATGTGTTATTGGTGCGCAGTTATCTCCTACACTCTCACTAATGTGTTATTGGTGCGCAGTTATCTCCTACACTCTCACTAATGTGTTATTGGTGCGCAGTTATCTCCTACACTCTCACTAATGTGTTAATGGTGTGCAGTTATCTCCTACACTCTCACTAATGTGTTATTGGTGCGCAGTTATCTCCTACACTCTCACTAATGTGTTATTGGTGCGCAGTTATCTCCTACACTCTCACTAATGTGTTATTGGTGCGCAGTTATCTCCTACACTCTCACTAATGTGTTATTGGTGCGCAGTTATCTCCTACACTCTCACTAATGTGTTATTGGTGCGCAGTTATCTCCTACACTCTCACTAATGTGTTATTGGTGCGCAGTTATCTCCTACACTCTCACTAATGTGTTATTGGTGCGCAGTTATCTCCTACACTCTCACTAATGTGTTATTGGTGCGCAGTTATCTCCTACACTCTCACTAATGTGTTATTGGTGCGCAGTTATCTCCTACACTCTCACTAATGTGTTATTGGTGCGCAGTTATCTCCTACACTCTCACTAATGTGTTAATTGGTGCGCAGTTATCTCCTACACTCTCACTAATGTGTTATTGGTGCGCAGTTATCTCCTACACTCTCACTAATGTGTTATTGGTGCGCAGTTATCTCCTACACTCTCACTAATGTGTTATTGGTGCGCAGTTATCTCCTACACTCTCACTAATGTGTTAATGGTGCGCAGTTATCTCCTACACTCTCACTAATGTGTTAATGGTGCGCAGTTATCTCCTACACTCTCACTAATGTGTTATTGGTGCGCAGTTATCTCCTACACTCTCACTAATGTGTTAATGGTGCGCAGTTATCACTAATGTGTTAATGGTCGCAGTTACACTCTCACTAATGTGTTATTGGTGCGCAGTTATCTCCTACACTCTCACTAATGTGTTATTGGTGCGCAGTTATCTCCTACACTCTCACTAATGTGTTATTGGTGCGCAGTTATCTCCTACACTCTCACTAATTTGTTATGTGTTACTCTCAATAATGGTGCGCAGTTATCTCCTACACTCTCACTAATGTGTTATTGGTGCGCAGTTATCTCCTACACTCTCACTAATGTGTTATAATGGTGCGCAGTTATCTCCTACACTCTCACTAATGTGTTATTGGTGCGCAGTTATCTCCTACACTCTCACTAATGTGTTAATGGTGCGCAGTTATCTCCTACACTCTCACTAATGTGTTATTGGTGCGCAGTTATCTCCTACACTCTCACTAATGTGTTATTGGTGCGCAGTTATCTCCTACACTCTCACTAATGTGTTAATGGTGCGCAGTTATCTCCTACACTCTCACTAATGTGTTTTTGGTGCGCAGTTATCTCCTACACTCTCACTAATGTGTTATTGGTGCGCAGTTATCTCCTACACTCTCACTAATGTGTTATTGGTGCGCAGTTATCTCCTACACTCTCACTAATGTGTTATTGGTGCGCAGTTATCTCCTACACTCTCACTAATGTGTTATTGGTGCGCAGTTATCTCCTACACTCTCACTAATGTGTTATTGGTGCGCAGTTATCTCCTACACTCTCACTAATGTGTTATTGGTGCGCAGTTATCTCCTACACTCTCACTAATGTGTTATTGGTGCGCAGTTATCTCCTACACTCTCACTAATGTGTTATTGGTGCGCAGTTATCTCCTACACTCTCACTAATGTGTTAATGGTGCGCAGTTATCTCCTACACTCTCACTAATGTGTTATTGGTGCGCAGTTATCTCCTACACTCTCACTAATGTGTTATTGGTGCGCAGTTATCTCCTACACTCTCAATAATGTGTTGTTGGTGCGCAGTTATCTCCTATACTCTCACTAATGTGTTAATGGTGCGCAGTTATCTCCTACACTCTCACTAATGTGTTAATGGTGCGCAGTTATCTCCTACACTCTCACTAATGTGTTATTGGTGCGCAGTTATCTCCTACACTCTCACTAATGTGTTACTGGTGCGCAGTTATCTCCTACACTCTCACTAATGTGTTATTGGTGCGCAGTTATCTCCTACACTCTCACTAAATGGTGCGCAGTTATCTCCTACACTCTCACTAATAATGGTGCGCAGTTATCTCCTACACTCTCACTAATGTGTTATTGGTGCGCAGTTATCTCCTACACTCTCACTAATGTGTTAATTGGTGCGCAGTTATCTCCTACACTCTCACTAATGTGTTATTGGTGCGCAGTTATCTCCTACACTCTCACTAATGTGTTATTGGTGCGCAGTTATCTCCTACACTCTCACTAATGTGTTAATGGTGCGCAGTTATCTCCTACACTCTCACTAATGTGTTATTGGTGCGCAGTTATCTCCTACACTCTCACTAATGTGTTATTGGTGCGCAGTTATCTCCTACACTCTCACTAATGTGTTATTGGTGCGCAGTTATCTCCTACACTCTCACTAATGTGTTATTGGTGCGCAGTTATCTCCTACACTCTCACTAATGTGTTATTGGTGCGCAGTTATCTCCTACACTCTCACTAATGTGTTATTGGTGCGCAGTTATCTCCTACACTCTCACTAATGTGTTATTGGTGCGCAGTTATCTCCTACACTCTCACTAATGTGTTATTGGTGCGCAGTTATCTCCTACACTCTCACTAATGTGTTATTGGTGCGCAGTTATCTCCTACACTCTCACTAATGTGTTATTGGTGCGCAGTTATCTCCTACACTCTCACTAATGTGTTATTGGTGCGCAGTTATCTCCTACACTCTCACTAATGTGTTATTGGTGTGCAGTTATCTCCTACACTCTCACTAATGTGTTATTGGTGCGCAGTTATCTCCTACACTCTCACTAATGTGTTATTGGTGCGCAGTTATCTCCTACACTCTCACTAATGTGTTATTGGTGCGCAGTTATCTCCTACACTCTCACTAATGTGTTATTGGTGCGCAGTTATCTCCTACACTCTCACTAATGTGTTATTGGTGCGCAGTTATCTCCTACACTCTCACTAATGTGTTATTGGTGTGCAGTTATCTCCTACACTCTCACTAATGTGTTATTGGTGCGCAGTTATCTCATATCTCACTACACTCTCACTCTCAATAATGTGTTGTTGGTGCGCAGTTATCTCCTAGACTCTCACTAATGTGTTAATGGTGCGCAGTTATCTCCTACACTCTCACTAATGTGTTAATGGTGTGCAGTTATCTCCTACACTCTCACTAATGTGTTATTGGTGCGCAGTTATCTCCTACACTCTCACTAATGTGTTACTGGTGCGCAGTTATCTCCTACACTCTCACTAATGTGTTATTGGTGCGCAGTTATCTCCTACACTCTCACTAATGTGTTATTGGTGCGCAGTTATCTCCTACACTCTCAATAATGTGTTATTCCTGCGCAGTTATCTCCTACACTCTCACTAATGTGTTATTGGTGCACAGTTATCTCCTACACTCTCACTAATGTGTTATTGGTGCGCAGTTATCTCCTACACTCTCACTAATGTGTTATTGGTGCGCAGTTATCTCCTACACTCTCACTAATGTGTTATTGGTGCGCAGTTACCTCCTACACTCTCACTAATGTGTTAATGGTGCGCAGTTATCTCCTACACTCTCACTAATGTGTTATTGGTGCGCAGTTATCTCCTACACTCTCACTAATGTGTTATTGGTGCGCAGTTATCTCCTACACTCTCACTAATGTGTTATTAGTGCGCAGTTATCTCCTACACTCTCACTAATGTGTTATTGGTGCGCAGCTATCTCCTACACTCTCACTAATGTGTTATTGGTGCGCAGTTATCTCCTACACTCTCACTAATGTGTTATTGGTGTGCAGTTATCTCCTACACTCTCACTAATGTGTTATTGGTGCGCAGTTATCTCCTACACTCTCACTAATGTGTTATTGGTGCGCAGTTATCTCCTACACTCTCACTAATGTGTTATTGGTGCGCAGTTATCTCCTACACTCTCACTAATGTGTTATTGGTGCGCAGTTATCTCCTACACTCTCACTAATGTGTTATTGGTGCGCAGTTATCTCCTACACTCTCACTAATGTGTTATTGGTGTGCAGTTATCTCCTACACTCTCACTAATGTGTTATTGGTGCGCAGTTATCTCATACACTCTCACTAATGTGTTATTGGTGCGCAGTTATCTCCTACACTCTCACTAATGTGTTATTGGTGCGCAGTTATCTTATACACTCTCACTAATGTGTTATTGGTGTGCAGTTTTCTCCTACACTCTCACTAATGTGTTATTGGTGCGCAGTTATCTTATACACTCTCACTAATGTGTTAATGGTGCGCAGTTATCTCCTACACTCTCCCTATACACAAATAACCCGCACATAAAAGAGAGGAGCTTACAACGACGTTTCGGTCCGACTTGGACCATTTACAAAGTCACACTAACCAGAAGTGGAGCAGGACGGCTATATATAGGCAGGAAGAGGTGGTGGTAGTACTAGTAGTAGTACAAGAATGGTATATAATACCGACAAGATGAAATTAAGACACATGCGCAACACCCGAGCATCACTAATGTGTTAATGGTGCGCATTCATCTCCTACACTTTCACTAACATGTTAATGGTGCGCAGTCATCTCCTACACTCTCACTAACATGTTAATGGTGCGCAGTCATCTCTTACACTCTCACTAATGTGTTAATGGTGCGCAGTCATCTCCTACACTCTCACTAACATGTTAATGGTGCGCAGTCATCTCCTACACTCTCACTAACATGTTAATGGTGCGCAGTCATCTCCTACACTTTCACTAATGTGTTAATGGTGCGCAGTCATCTCCTACACTCGCACTAACATGTTAATGGTGCGCAGTCATCTCCTACACTCTCACTAACATGTTAATGGTGCGCAGTCATCTCCTACACTCTCACTAATGTGTTAATGGTGCGCAGTCATCTCCTACACTCTCACTAACATGTTAATGGTGCGCAGTCATCTCCTACACTCTCACTAATGTGTTAATGGTGCGCAGTCATCTCCTACACTCTCACTAACATGTTAATGGTGCGCAGTCATCTCCTACACTCTCACTAATGTGTTAATGGTGCGCAGTCATCTCCTACACTCTCACTAATGTGTTAATGGTGCGCAGTCATCTCCTACACTCTCACTAATGTGTTAATGGTGCGCAGTCATCTCCTACACTCTCACTAACATGTTAATGGTGCGCAGTCATCTCCTACACTCTCACTAATGTGTTAATGGTGCGCAGTCATCTCCTACACTCTCACTAATGTGTTAATGGTGCGCAGTCATCTCCTACACTCTCACTAACATGTTAATGGTGCGCAGTCATCTCCTACACTCTCACTAATGTGTTAATGGTGCGCAGTCATCTCCTACACTCTCACTAATGTGTTAATGGTGCGCAGTCATCTCCTACACTCTCACTAACATGTTAATGGTGCGCAGTCATCTCCTACACTCTCACTAATGTGTTAATGGTGCGCAGTCATCTCCTACACTCTCACTAACATGTTAATGGTGCGCAGTCATCTCCTACACTCTCACTAATGTGTTAATGGTGCGCAGTCATCTCCTACACTCTCACTAATGTGTTAATGGTGCGCAGTCATCTCCTACACTCTCACTATATTCA
>NC_091294.1:59526064-59673564 GCF_038502225.1 Cherax quadricarinatus | reverse complement strand
GGAGCGAGACTCAGCTCCTGGCCCCCGCCTCTTCGTTGATCGCTACCAGGTCCTCTCTTTCCCTGCTCCATGAGCTTTATCATACCTCGTCTTGAAGCTATGTATGGTTCCTGCCTCCACTACATCACTTGCTAGGCTATTCCACTTCCTGACTACTCTGTGACTGAAGAAATACTTCCTAACATCCCTTTGACTCATCTTGGTCTTCAACTTCCAATTGTGACCCCTTGTTGCTGTGTCCCATCTCTGGAACATCCTGTCTCTGTTCACCTTGTCTATTCCACGCAGTATTTTGTATGTCGTTATCATGTCTCCCCTAATCCTCCTGTCCTCCAGTGAAGTCAGGCCGATTTCCCTTAACCTTTCTTCGTAGGACATTCCCCTTAGCTCTGGAACTAACCTTAAAGCAAACCTTTGCACTTTTCTAATTTCTTGACGGGCTTGATCAAGTGCGGGTTCCAAACAGGTGCTGCATACTTCAGTATGGGCCTGACGTAAACGGTGTACAGTGTCTTGAACGATTCCTTACTAAGGTATCGGAACGCTATTCTCAGGTTTGCCAGGCGCCCATATGCTGCAGCAGTTATCCGGTTGATGTGTGCTTCCAGAGACGTGCTCGGTGTTATACTCACTCCAAGATCTTTCTCCTTGAGTGAGGTTTGCAGTCTTGCCTATACTCTGTCTGTGGTCTTTTTTGCCCTTCCCTGATCTTCATGACTTTGCATTTGGCAGGATTAAATTCGAGAAGCCAGTTGCTGAACCAGGTGTCCAGCCTGTCCAGGTCCCTTTGAAGTCCTGCCTGATCCTCATCTGATTTAATTCTTCTCATTAACTTCACATCATCTGCGAACAGGGACAATTCTGAGTCTGTCCCTTCCATCGTGTCATTGACATATACCAAAAATAGCACTGGTCCTAGGACCGACCCCTGTGGAACACCACTCGTCACAGGTGCCCACTGTGATACCTCATCACGTACCATGACTCCTCATTGCCTCCCTGTCAGGTATTCTCTGATCCATTGCAGTGCCTTTCCTGTTATATGCACCTGGTCCTCTAGCTTCTGCACTAATCTCTTGTAAGGAACTTTGTCAAAGGCCTTCTTGCAGTCCAAGAGAATGAGATCATCTTAACCCTCTCTCTCTCGCGTCTTACTTCTGTTACTTTATCATAAAACTCCAGTAGGTTTGTGACACATGATTTGCCTTCCATGAATCCGTGCTGGTTGCCATTTATAATCTTGTTCCGTTCCAGGTGCTCCACCACTCTCCTCCTGATAATCTTCTCCATGACTTTGCATACTATACACGTCAGTGACACTGGTCTATAGTTTAGTGCTTCGTTTCTGTCTCCTTTCTTAAAAATGGGTATTACATTTGCCGTCTTCCAAACCTCAGTTAGTTGCCCAGTTTCAAGGGATGTGTTGAAGATTGTGGTTAGTGGCACACACAGCGTTTCTGCTCCTTCTCTAAGGACCCACGGGGAGATGTCCAGTCCCATTGCCTTTGAGGTATCAAGGTCACTTAGTAGCTTTTTCACCTCCTCCTCAGTTGTGTATGTCATCCAACACTTGTTGGTATTTTTCCTTTTCGGTGTCCCCCTATGTTCTGTCTTCCCAGAGTCCTTCCTGTCTCTATTGAAAATTCTTCCTTAAATCTCGTGTTGAGCTCCTTGCATACCTCATGATCATTTCTTGTGAGTTCCCCACCTTCTTTCCTCAGCCTGATCACCTGGTTTTTGACTGTTGACTTCCTCCTAATGTGGCTATACAGCAGTTTCGGGGCAGACTTGACTTTCGATGCTATGTCGTTTTCATACTGTCGCTGGGCCTCCCTTCTTATCTGTGCATACTCGTTTCTGGCACTTCGACTTATTTTTCTAGGTCCTTTGCCTTCTGTACCTTGTCCATTCTCTAGTGCACTTAGTTTTTGCCTCCCTACACCTTCAGGTAAACCAAGGACTCACTTTGGTCTTTTCATTATTTCTGTTGCCCTCGGGAGCAAACCTTTCCTCTGCCTCCATGCATTTTCTTGTTACTTATTCCATCATTTCGTTTACTGACTTTCCTACCAATTCTCTCTCCAACTGAACCTCCTGCAGGAAGTTCCTCATACCTGTGCAGTCCCCCCTTTTATAATTTGGCTTTTCCCATTCAACTCCTGTTACCCTCTCCACTTGTAACTCTATGTATTCGAAGCTCAGAACCACGTGATAACTAGCTCCAAGGGGCTTCTCATATGTGATGTTCTTAATGTCTGAACTGCTCACGGTGAACACAAGGTCCAGTCTTGCTGGTTCATCATCCCCTCTCTCTCTGGTAGTGTCTCTGACATGAGGTTTTCCAGTACCACGTCCATCATCTTGGCTCTCCATGTTTCTGAACCCCCGTGTGGCTCCAGGTTTTACCAGTTAATCTCCCTCTGGTTGAAATCGCCCATAACCAGTAACTTTGTTCTGCACGAGTGAGGTCTTCTTGCCACCTCAGACAGTGTATCCACCATTGCTCTGTTGTTCTCTTTGTATTCCTCTCTTGGCCTCCTGCAGTTCTGTGGTGGATTATACATCACTGCAATGACTACCTTATGTTCCCCAGACTGAATTGTACCTACTATGTAATCCCTTTCTCCAATCTCGTCCATGCCTTCCATTTCCTAAAATCTCATCGCTTTTTTATGAGCAGTGCAACCCCTCCCCCCCCTCTGCTCCTTTTATCTTTCCTCAGGATCTGATATCCTGGCGGGAAGATTGCATCTGTTATTGTCTCAGTGAGTTTCGTTTCTGTGACTGCTATGATGTCTGGGGACTTCTCATTGATTCTTTCATGCCGCTCCTCATATTTATTCATTATTCCATCCGCGTTTGTGTACCAAACCTCCAGCTTCTTCTCTATCACTGTGGCCCTGTGAGAATATTGAGATTGGGGGAGTGGGAGCCCTGGTGGAGGTCTATGGGGGAAGGTTGCAGTGTGGGTGAGGTTTTCGATGAGGGGGTGGGGGGCAGAGTGCCCATAGGGAGCTGCTGTAGGGGTGGAGTTTGTGATGTGGAAGGTGGGGACAGAGGGAACAGTGTACGGGTTATGGTTTAGATTGTTCGTGGTTGGAGTCCTTCTGTGGGTGTTTCTATGGGGTGTGTTTTCCCTTACCCCTTGGTCTGGATCCTGCTCATCTTCATCATTGCCTCTCGTTCCTCCTTTCGTATTTGTACCTTCTCTTTCAGTATCGTCCTTACTTCTTGTGTTCTGTCTCGATGAAGGTACACTCTCCAGTAATCTGGTTTGTCCCTCAGTCGTGCTTTCTTGTGCAGGATCCTGGCTCGAGCTGATTCTGCCTTGAAAATTACTTTGACAGGCCGTTTCCTTCCACTTGCAAACCACCCAATTCTCCGAAAATTTGTCACCTGGGTTATGTCACCCTCACCTATTGCTTTCATGATGTCTTCAATTGCTTTTTACTTCTCCTGTTTTCTTTCATAGTAGGTTCCCCCTTTGACTTCCTGGAGCCTGTAGACAAAAACTGATCTCTCCCTTTCATCCTCCCACCATGTCTCCCATTGCATCCTCTGAGGTGTTTAACTTCCTTCCATTGAAACGTTCCTGCCTTCAGTCCCTGCCCTGGCTGAAGCTCCTATGCTCAGTGGACTGTCTCTCATGCTCAGCTGTTCCTGGCCACTGCAGTTGTCTGTTAGAGTCTCTGCATACATCATTGCTCCTTCCTTGTCTTCAGACCTTTTATTTGTTCTTAGTGTTCTCCTCGTCTTTTCCTTGGCCCCATATGCCTTTGCATATGGCATAGCTCATTTTCTCACTGCAGTCCCTTTGTCTATGACTAATAGAAGTTCCTGATGTCATGTCTGTGCTGTCATTTGTCTCTTTAAGCTGTTTCGGGTTTTTTAGTTCCTCTTCTAAGCACTGTATCTTAGCTTCTGCTGCTATTTGTAGTCTCCACTTCCTGCTCTCTTCAGTTATCCTCTCCTCCATTTTCTTGCCAAGCTCTTCTAGCTTCCTTCCCCAGTGTTCCTCCCATTTTTTTAAGCTTGAACTCCCAATCTTCCCTCCTAGGTTCTTCCCCCAGGTTTGTCCACCAGACCCCTGGTTCTCTGCCCTCTTGGGTAACCCATTTTTTGCCACAGAAATAAGCTTATGTATTTTCAGAGTGTGTGTGTGTGTGTGTGTGTGTGTGTGTGTGTGTGTGTGTGTGTGTGTGTCTGTGTGTCTGTGTGTATGTATGTGAAGAGTAAGAGGAGAGGTAGAGAGAGGGAGAGAGAGAGAGAGAGAGAGAGAGAGAGAGAGAGAGAGAGAGAGAGAGAGAGAGAGAGAGAGAGAGAGAGAGAGAGAATGGAAGGTAAGGGAGTAAGAGGGAGACAGAGATGAGAGGAGGGAGGGAGAGAGAGGGATAGGGAGGAGAGAGAGTGTGGGTTAGTGCCTGGGTTATGGGATGGAGTGGGGTGTATGGCTATGGGGGGAGAGAGGGAAAAGGAAAAAAAGGAAGATGAATGGAAGATGAAGAGGAAGAGAGAGGGGGTAGATAGACAGCTAGGTAGGTAAGTAAAGAGAGAGAGAGAGAGAGAGAGGAGAAGGATGGAATCGCGGTCACTATTTACAGTGCCTGCTGTGTATGGAATCTGTGCATGGGGTTCAACAACAATAAACCATCTCAGACCACTAATCACCCAACAAAAGGCTGCAGTCAGAATGATAACAAATTCCCGCTATAGACAGCACACTCCACCAATATTCAAAACTCTAAACCTACTCACAATACAAAACATCCATACTTATTACTGCACCTACTACATACATAGAACACTTAACTCTGACATAAACCCTCCCCTCAAACGTCTCCTTACCAACCTCAACAGAACACATGACCATAACACAAGGCACAGATCACTCTTTGATGTTCCTCGTGTCCATCTCACGCTATGCAAAAACTCAATGCACATAAAAGGCCCTAAAATCTGGAATTCACTGTTTGTTTATAAATTCAAGTCTCTTCTCAAAAATCACTTACTCACCCACAACTAAATAAATACTGAATAATTGTATCTCATAAATTGTGTCTCATATATGTATCTCATTATTGTATCTCATAAATATCAACCTGTGACCCAATCAAACTTTGTTACTATTTAACTTCATTACCTAACATAATACTCCATTCTACTGATTACACAGCAACACAGTAAATGACCATATGACCTGTCTTTGTAATACTCATTTGTGCTTAATTGTTATCTGTTTACAATAATTTTTTACCACTGAATACTTCATTGCTTAGTTAATCTTAAGTTAATTTTAAGCCAGCCCGTAATGCTCTGCAGTCAAGTGGCTTTGGCATGTTGCATTTAACTGTATTCTTTTGTACTTCTCTGTATCATGTTCAAATTAATAAATAAATAAATAAATAAATAAATAAATAAATAAATAAATATGCTGTGTGTGTGTGTGTGTGTGTGTGTGTGTGTGTGTGTGTGTGTGTGTGTGTATGTGTTTTGGTTGTGGCAGTTAAGTGTTGAGTCCTACCTTAATTTAGCAATAAGTCCCTCTGTCTGGCTTTCCAGTTATCCTAGGTTCTCCACACGTATGCTACTCTGTATGATATTCTCTGCACTGTAAGCTTGTATACCTGAATAAACTTGCTCACTTACCATGTTAGTGTATTTGTCTGACCTTAGCGTGTGCACGTTCGCTGTGTGACACTAGCATGTAGCCCTTCCTAAGTCCCTTCCCCAGCTTCTCTCCCTTACTGTGTGTTAAGTGCTCTATTTGTGATAATCAGCTCTCAAGAGCAGGGATTATGACCCTCAGCTGTCAGTAATGCAGGGCCAGATCCCTCACGCAACCACAAAAAGGCCTTTGTACATTACGTCCGGCAGAACTGTTGTCTGGATTCTGCTCAGTTGCCGCTGCATGATGTTTCCTCTCGGATTCTTGCTCCTCCTTCATTCCTTTTTAACTTTACGCACTGTATTCACTGTATTCAATGACACACCTATCCTTATCCCTTATCTCTCTGTCCTGGGTAACACGTATTCTTCAGCATACACAGCGACGTAGTGTGGCACCACCTTTAGGCCTAGTTCCCAACCGCTTCCCTGTTCCTGTCCCGTCTCTTACACTTATCTTATTTTTTTTCCTGTGATTGTGTTAATATTTTTCTTTTATTTTCTTTACTTTTCTGCTCTGGAAATATGCTAGCCCCTGAACTTTATTGATTCTCCTTAATGATCTATCTACTTTCACTGCTAGTCACAACCCACTTCCTGTATGGCACCATCCAGTAACGGTCTTATTCTGGGCCGGCACTGTCCACTTTGGCACTATTATCTGTATTTTTCTCTTCTGTGATCACTTACATTTCTCTTTTGTGGGATTTAAATGATTATATGCACTTTAAGATTTGCACACGCCTATCTGCCGCGCGTTCTGTTCCCCCCTGGATCCGTCAGGTACAACGCAAATTTATGGAGCACAACGCGCGTGACTATAACACCTTGTGTGTGTGTCTGTGTGTGTGTGCGTGTGTGTGTGTGTACTCACCTAGTTGTGGTTGCATGAATCGAGTCACAGCTCCTGGTCCCGCCTCTTCACTGGTCGCTACTAGTTCACACTTCTTGCTCCATGAGCTTTATCATACCTCTTTTTAAAGCTATGTATGGATCCTGCCTCCACTACATCACTTCCCAGACTATTCCACTTCCTGACGACTCTGTGACTGAAGAAATACTTCCTAACATCCCTGTGAGTCATCTGAGTCTTAAATTTCCAACTGTGACCCCTTGTTACTGTGTCATGTATGTGTATGTACTCACCTCACCTAATTGTGGTTGCAGGGGTCGAGACTCAGCTCCTGGCCCCGCCTCTTCACTGATCGCTACTGGATCCTCTCTCTCTCTGCTTCCTGAGCAGCCAGGCTGCTGGCGCTCCTCCTCCCCATACAGTGAAGACGTCAATATCTTCCTCACTGCCTCACTGCCTAACAGATTGCTGTAACAATCTTGTTACATCAGATTGGACACTTGACCTGTTACAATCCTATGATGAATTCACAGGATTTTGAGTACTGGTTTTGAGACAGTCAGAATGTGCAGAGGCGAGCTGAGGCAGCGTCTGTGTTGAAGACTGAGTCAAGCAGTCTCAGGGAAAGCTACCTCCTTCAGGAAACAGGAAGGTGTCTCCTGACACCAACCACCGTCAGACGATGACTCGTTCAGTGGTTCAATAGTCACTGCCTTACCAGTCCTGGATGTCAATAATTTAATCACATGCTGGTTTATAGGCACGCTTAACCCATGGTTAAGTATCCGCTAGCTTACAGAAGCATGGTTTCAACCCCCATATAAAAGCAAAGAATAAGTTTTTCTACGATAAGGAACCTCAGTCATGATTACAGGAATTTCAGGAAGCAGCAGAGAAGTTGCATGGTAATCGTCTCTACAGAGTACTCTTTAAGAGTACAAAGAGGCCATCGTACAGAGCGACTACTTGAAATCGTACATGAAAAAGATAAGAAATTTCAAAAGACGACATGGAACAGGGCAAGAATGAGTTAGAAGCGAACTAGAGTAAAAGAAAGGAGAATGAAAACATGTGACAGTAAATGTCTTTATATACTGTAAGTTGCTTTATGTGTAAAGCCTGGCTGCTTGGTGGCTTATGTCTGCACCTTATTTATACATCAATGTTTTCTTCTTCACATTTCAATATTAATAATATTAATAATAATAATCTTGCACGACGGTTATTGTAATGTTATGGTGGCAAGAGATGCTGCATGGATGGTTATTATGGTGCTGTGGCCAAAGATGCTGCAGGGATGGTTATTGTGTTGTGGTGGCCAAAGATACGGCAGGGATGGTTATTCTGGTGCTGTGGACAAAGATGCTGCAGGAACAGTTATTTATGGTGCTGTGGCCAGAGATGATGCATGGATGGTTATTGTATTGCGGTGGCCAAAGATATTGCAGGGATGGTTTTTGTGTTGTGGGGGCCAGAGATGCTGCACGGACGATTATTGAGGTGACATGGTGGCCAGAGATTCTGCACAGACGGGCCATATCTCTGCCTAACTTACCAGGTCCTGAGAGATTCAGAGTGAAGGGGAGAGATGGAGGCTGCCAAGTTACTTCTTGTAGGTAACTATTTTAGATGCGAGTGTGAGCGTCTGTAGCGCACCTAGCAACCCAGACACTTACCATACTGTAGCGCACCTAGCAACCCAGACACTTACCATACTGTAGCGCACCTAGCAACCCAGACACTTACCATACTGTAGCGCACCTAGCAACCCAGACACTTACCATACTGTAGCGCACCTAGCAACCCAGACACTTACCATACTGTAGCGCACCTAGCAACCCAGACACTTACCATACTGTAGCGCACCTAGCAACCCAGACACTTACCATACTGTAGCGCACCTAGCAACCCAGACACTTACCATACTGTAGCGCACCTAGCAACCCAGACACTTACCATACTGTAGCGCACCTAGCAACCCAGACACTTACCATACTGTAGCGCACCTAGCAACCCAGACACTTACCATACTGTAGCGTACCTAGCAACCCAGACACTTACCATACTGTAGCGCACCTAGCAACCCAGACACTTACCATACTGTAGCGCACCTAGCAACCCAGACACTTACCATACTGTAGCGCACCTAGCAACCCAGACACTTACCATACTGTAGCGCACCTAGCAACCCAGACACTTACCATACTGTAGCGCACCTAGCAACCCAGACACTTACCATACTGTAGCGCACCTAGCAACCCAGATACTTACCATACTGTCTACGCTACACGCACCATTCTCTCTGCGCCACACCCCCTCAAGGGAGGTTCCTTGACGCTGGTGAGGGGCTCTTGATCTAAGGAATTGGATCTGTGCTCCAGTTCCCTGAATTGAGCCTGAATACCTTCCATCCCTCCCCCCACATGCGTTGTATAATCCTAAGGGTTTAGCGCTCCCACATGATTATAATAATAATAATCTGCGCCACACGCACCATACTGTCTGCGCCACACGCACCATACTGTCTGCGCTACACGCACCATACTGTCTGCGCTACACGCACCATGCTGTCTGCGTTACACGCACCATACTGTCTGCGCTACACGCACCATACTGTCTGCGTTACACGCACCATACTGTCTGCGTTACACTTACCATACTGTCTGCGCTACACTTATGTCACTAAACTGCTAAATCTTGGGAAAGAAGACCAAAGGAACCCAATGGAAATAAGTCACATTATTTGGTTTGCTTAGGTTATCCGTCGGTAATAACCATCTGTGAGTTAATGGCTCTTAGAGGAGTAACACACGTTTGAGTTTTTTCTTTTTATTGTTCAAACTTTTCACCTACACAGTAGGCTTCTTCAGTCGAATGCAGAAGAGACAGCAGAAGCAGTGGAGATGGAGAGACGATGTAATCAGTCCATCACTCTCGAAGACATAGTTTTGAGGTAGTCAGTCCCTCAGCATGGAGCAGAGTATTTCTCCATAGTCTGGATCAGTGTGAAGCTCACGCAGCGCACACAGAGATATATTCTGCCAAATGTGAGCCACGTTATTATTATTAAAAAGTGGAACATAATCTACAATAACCCAAGATAACGTAACAAACACTAATGTAACGTAATGTAACTTAACCTATTAATAAATTATCTTAAAGAAGGATTCACATTGGACGTTCAAAATTATTTTGAATTAAGTCGTAAAACGTGATTTTATATATATCAGCCACAAGGAGAAATTACTCCATGATGGTGTCTTGGGAGTGGTCGTGTTTGTTTATGTTGGCTGTGATTGGCCAGGCACGTCACGTGACTTATGTGTGATTGGCCAGGCACGTCACGTGACTTATGTGTGATTGGTCAGGCATATCACATGACTGATTACTAACTGCTGATTGGCCCTTGCATGCCGCATTCTGAAAAGAATATTTTATTTTGTTTTACTTATTTCTCCGATAAAAACAAATTGTATAAGAAATAATCATATATTAAAAGGAAAAGGGGGCTTCTTCCAGAAAAAAAACAGATTTTTGAAATATATTTGAGAAGAATTCAAGGAACATTCTGGTGTTTAAATATTATTTTTCCCTTTTTCTAAGAAGAGTTTATTTAAAATTCGTATTTCTCGGAATACAGTTTCGTGCCCATAACATTATTATATTTTATGATTTTCTGTGGACAGCTGTGGCATTAATTTTGATTGTTTTTGTTCTATTTTATAACAATCATTTTTGTTTAACTGGCTGAGGCAAAATGGATGTAAGTAAGTAAGTAAGTAAGTAAGTAAGTAAGTATGTAAGTAAGCAAGTGGTTAGAAGGTAAATGGATGTAGATACGTATGTGAACATACTGACTGATGTTGTAGTGGTCAGGCTTAGGCTTGGTTACAAGTACTGACTGATGTTGTAGTGGCCAGGCTTAGGCTCGGTTACAAGTACTGACTGATGTTGTAGTGGCCAGGCTTAGGCTTGGTTACAAGTACTGACTGATGTTGTAGTGGCCAGGCTTAGGCTTGGTTACAAGTACTGACTGATGTTGTAGTGGCCAGGCTTAGGCTTGGTTACAAGTACTGACTGATGTTGTAGTGGCCAGGCTTAGGCTTGGTTACAAGTACTGACTGATGTTGTAGTGGCCAGGCTTAGGCTTGGTTACAAGTACTGACTGATGTTGTAGTGGCCAGGCTTAGGCTTGGTTACAAGTACTGACTGATGTTGTAGTGGCCAGGCTTAGGCTTGGTTACGAGTACTGACTGATGTTGTAGTGGCCAGGCTTAGGCTTGGTTACAAGTACTGACTGATGTTGTAGTGGCCAGGCTTAGGCTTGGTTACGAGTACTGACTGATGTTGTAGTGGCCAGGCTTAGGCTTGGTTACAAGTACTGACTGATGCAGTAGTGGCCAGGCTTAGGCTTGGTTACGAGTACTGACTGATGTTGTAGTGGCCAGGCTTAGGCTTGGTTACGAGTACTGACTGATGTTGTAGTGGCCAGGCTTAGGCTTGGTTACAAGTACTGACTGATGTTGTAGTGGCCAGGCTTAGGCTTGGTTACGAGTACTGACTGATGTTGTAGTGGCCAGGCTTAGGCTTGGTTACAAGTACTGACTGATGCTATAGTGGCCAGGCTTAGGCTTGGTTACAAGTACTGACTGATGTTGTAGTGGCCAGGCTTAGGCTTGGTTACAAGTACTGACTGATGCAGTAGTGGCCAGGCTTAGGCTTGGTTACGAGTACTGACTGATGTTGTAGTGGCCAGGCTTAGGCTTGGTTACAAGTACTGACTGATGTTGTAGTGGCCAGGCTTAGGCTTGGTTACAAGTACTGACTGATGTTGTAGTGGCCAGGCTTAGGCTTGGTTACGAGTACTGACTGATATTGTAGTGGCCAGGCTTAGGCTTGATTACAAGTACTGACTGATGTTGTAGTGGCCAGGCTTAGGCTTGGTTACGAGTACTGACTGATGTTGTAGTGGCCAGGTTTAGGCTTGGTTACAAGTACTGACTGATGCAGTAGTGGCCAGGCTTAGGCTTGGTTACGAGTACTGACTGATGTTGTAGTGGCCAGGCTTAGGCTTGGTTACGAGTACTGACTGATGTTGTAGTGGCCAGGCTTAGGCTTGGTTACAAGTACTGACTGATGCTGTAGTGGCCAGGCTTAGGCTTGGTTACAAGTACTGACTGATGTTGTAGTGGCAAGGCTTAGGCTTGGTTACAAGTACTGACTGATGCAGTAGTGGCCAGGCTTAGGCTTGGTTACGAGTACTGACTGATGTTGTAGTGGCCAGGCTTAGGCTTGGTTACAAGTACTGACTGATGTTGTAGTAGCCAGGCTTAGGCTTGGTTACAAGTACTGACTGATGTTGTAGTGGCCAGGCTTAGGCTTGGTTACGAGTACTGACTGATGTTGTAGTGGCCAGGCTTAGGCTTGGTTACAAGTACTGACTGATGTTGTAGTGGCCAGGCTTAGGCTTGGTTACGAGTACTGACTGATGTTGTAGTGGCCAGGCTTAGGCTTGGTTACAAGTACTGACTGATGCTGTAGTGGCCAGGCTTAGGCTTGGTTACGAGTACTGACTGATGTTGTAGTGGTCAGGCTTAGGCTTGGTTACAAGTACTGACTGATGTTGTAGTGGTCAGGCATAGGCTTGGTTACAAGTACTGACTGATGTTGTAGTGGCCAGGCTTAGGCTTGGTTACAAGTACTGACTGATGTTGTAGTGGCCAGGCTTAGGCTTGGTTACAAGTACTGACTGATGTTGTAGTGGCCAGGCTTAGGCTTGGTTACGAGTACTGACTGATGTTGTAGTGGTCAGGCTTAGGCTTGGTTACAAGTACTGACTGATGCTGTAGTGGCCAGGCTTAGGCTTGGTTACGAGTACTGACTGATGCTGTAGTGGTCAGGCTTAGGCTTGGTTACAAGTACTGACTGATGTTGTAGTGGTCAGGCTTAGGCTTGGTTACAAGTACTGACTAATGCTGTAGTGGCCAGGCTTAGGCTTGGTTACGAGTACTGACTGATGCTGTAGTGGTCAGGCTTAGGCTTGGTTACAAGTACTGACTGATGTTGTAGTGGCCAGGCTTAGGCTTGGTTACAAGTACTGACTGATGTTGTAGTGGCCAGGCTTAGGCTTGGTTACAAGTACTGACTGATGCTGTAGTGGCCAGGCTTAAGCTTGTTTACAAGTACTGACTGATGCTGTAGTGGCCAGGCTTAGGCTTGGTTACGAGTACTGACTGATGCAGTAGTGGCCAGGCTTAGGCTTGGTTACAAGTACTGACTGATGCTGTAGTGGCCAGGCTTAGGCCTGGTTACAAGTACTGACTGATGTTGTAGTGGCCAGGCTTAGGCTTGGTTACAAGTACTGACTGATGCTGTAGTGGCCAGGCTTAGGCTTGGTTACAAGTACTGACTGATATTGTAGTGGGCCAGGCTTAGGCTTGGTTACGAGTACTGACTGATGCAGTAGTGGCCAGGCTTAGGCTTGGTTACAAGTACTGACTGATGCTGTAGTGGCCAGGCTTAGGCTTGGTTACAAGTACTGACTGATGCTGTAGTGGCCAGGCTTAGGCTTGGTTACAAGTACTGACTGATGTTGTAGTGGCCAGGCTTAGGCTTGGTTACAAGTACTGACTGATGCTGTAGTGGCCAAGCTTAGGCCTGGTTACAAGTACTGACTGATGTTGTAGTGGCCAGGCTTAGGCTTGGTTACAAGTACTGACTGATGCTGTAGTGGCCAGGCTTAGGCTTGGTTACAAGTACTGACTGATGTTGTAGTGGCCAGGCTTAGGCTTGGTTACGAGTACTGACTGATGCAGTAGTGGCCAGGCTTAGGCTTGGTTACAAGTACTGACTGATGCTATAGTGGCCAGGCTTAGGCTTGGTTACAAGTACTGACTGATGTTGTAGTGGCCAGGCTTAGGCTTGGTTACGAGTACTGACTGATGCTGTAGTGGCCAGGCTTAGGCTTGGTTACAAGTACTGACTGATGCAGTAGTGGCCAGGCTTAGGCTTGGTTGTAAGTACTGACTGATGCTGTAGTGGCCAGGCTTATGCTTGGTTACAAGTACTGACTGATGCTGTAGTGGCCAGGCTTAGGCTTGGTTACAAGTACTGACTGATGTTGTAGTGGCCAGGCTTAGGCTTGGTTACAAGTACTGACTGATGCTGTAGTGGCCAGGCTTAGGCTTGGTTATAAGTATGACTAATGTTGTAGTGGCCAGGCTTAGGCTTGGCTACGAGTACTGACTGATGCTGTAGTGGCCAGGCTTAGGCTTGGTTACAAGTACTGACTGATGTTGTAGTGGCCAGGCTTATTCTTGGTTACAAGTACTGACTAATGTTGTAATGGCCAGGCTTAGGCTTGGTTACAAGTACTTCTGGCAGTTTGGGAGACACACAGATGATGATCAAACTAAATGTAAATTATGTGATCAGGCATATGGTCACTGTCTTGAACACTATGTGCTTAATTGTCCACTTATTGAGGAATACAGAGACACACAGTATAATAACCTATGTGACATGTCAAGATATCTTATTAATTAACATAAGATACCAGATATACCAAGCAAATTTCCTAAATTTCCTAAATTTCCTAAATTTTCTTGTAACAGATAAGTGAATTGTAGGTATAAATCCAAATGTACACTTGTAACCCTTTTGGGGCCTAGTTCCTAGGCCTTTTGTGTATCCATATGCTCTTGTGCTACCGTCCACAGGATGGAAATGGGGTGTGCAATAAACTAGCCACTTCGGTGGTAAAATCTAAAAACATATAATCTCCCTCTCTCTCTCTCTCTCTCTCTCTCTCTCTCTCTCTCTCTCTCTCTCTCTCTCTCTCTCTCTCTCTCTCTCTCTCTCTCTCTCTCTTGCTTTCTCTCCATCCTCCTTGATGGTACACACAGTAAAAAGTGAGATTGGTGTAATTCTTCCCCAGAAAACTTACGACCCAGGTAAAATTTCTAATCTCAATCTCACCTGTCCTGGTCCCAGGTTCACTCACCTCTCCTGGTCCCAGGTTCACTCACCTCTCCTGGTCCCAGGTTCACTCACCTGTCCTGGTCCTAGGTTCACTCACCTCTCCTGGTTCCAGGTTCACTCATCTGTCCTGGTCCCAGGTTCACTCATCTGTCCTGGTCCCAGGTTCACTCACCTGTCCTGGTCCGAGGTTCACTCACCTGTCATGGTTCTAGGTTCACTCACCTGCCCCGGTCCCTGGTTCACTCACCTGTCCAGGTCCCTGGTTCACTCACCTGTCCTGGCCCTTGATTCATTCACCTGTCATGGTCCCTGGTTCATTTACGTGTCGTGGTCCCTGGCTCACCAACCTGTCCTGGTCCCTGGTTCTTCAATCTGTCCTGGTCCCTGGTTAACTAACCTGTCCTGGTCCCTGGTTCACTAACTTGTCATGGGCCCTGGTTCACCAATCTGCCCTGCTCCCTGGTTCACTCACCTCTCCTGGTGCCTGGTTCGCTCCAACATCCTGGTCCCTGGTTCACTCACCTGTCGTAGTTCTTACTTCTCTCAACTGCCCTGGTTCACTAACCTGTCCTGGTACATTAACTGCCCTGGTCTCTGGCTCACTCACCTTCCCTGGGTCCTGGTTCAATAACCTTTCCTGGTCCCAGGTTCACTAACCTGCCTTGGTCCCTGGTTAACTAACCTGCCCTGGTCCTTAGTTCACTAGCCTGTCCTGGTCCCTGGTTCAGTGACTTGTCATGGTTCCTAGTTCACTAACATGCCCTGGTCCATAGTTTACTTACCTGCTCTGGTCCCTGGTTCACTAACCAATCCTGGTCCCTGGTCACTAACATGCCCTGGTCCCTAATTCCTAACCTGGCATAGTCCCTGGTTCAACCTTTCCTGGTCACTGATTCACTAAGCTGTCATGGTCCCTGGTTTACTCACCTGCTCTGTTCCCTGGTTCACTAACCTGTTTCTAGTTCACTAACCTGTCCTAGTCCCTAGTTCACTAACCTCTTCTGGTCCCTATTTCACTAACCTGTCCTAGTCCATGGTTCACTCACCTGCCTTTATCCCTAGTTCACTAACCAGTCCTGGTTCTGGTTCACTAACCTGTTCTGGTCCCTGGTTCACTCACCTATCCTGGTCCCTGGTTCCCTAATCTGTCCTGGCTCTGGTTCACTAGCCTGTCCTGGTCCCTGGTTCACTAACTTGTCCTGATTCCTGGTTCTTTAATCTGTTCTGGTCTCTGGTTAACTAACCTGCCTTGGTCCCTGGTTCACTAACATGTCCTGGTCCCCGGTTCACCAGTCTGCCCTGGTCCCTGGTTCACTCACCTCTCATGATATCTGGTTCGCTCCAATGTCCTGGCTCCTGGTTCACTAACCTGTCCTTGTCCCTAGTTCCATACATCTGTCCTGGTCCCAAGTTGACTAACCTGTTCTGGTCCCTAGTTTACTAATCAGTCCTGGTCCCTGGTTCACTCACCTGTCGTAGTCCCTGCTCCTCTCACCTGCCCTGGTTCACTAACCTGTCCTGGTTCATTAACTGCCCTGGTTCCTGGTTCAATAACCTTCCCTACTCCCGGGTTCACTAACATTCCCTGGTCTCTGGTTCACTCACCTTCCCTGGGTCCTGTTCCAATAACCTCTCCTGGTCCCCGGTTAACTAACCTGCCCTGGTCCCTGGCTCACTAACCTGCCCTGGTCCCTAGTTCACTAACCTGTCCTGGTCCCTGGTTCACTAACCAGTCTCTTAGTGTACTCGTTGCGCCCCTGCTTTTCATTGGGAGAATGTTGCATCTCCTGCTGAGTCTTTTGCTTTCATAGGGAGTGATTTTCGTGTGCAGGTTTGGTACCAATCCCTCCAGGACCTTCCAAGTGTATATTATCATGTATCTCTCTCGCCTGCGTTCGAGGGAATGAAGATCAAATACCTTCAACTGTTCCCAGTAGTTTAGGTGCCTTATCGTAGCTATGTGTGCCGTGAAATTCTTTGTACACTCTCCAGGTCTGCAATGTCGCCAGCCTTGAAGGGGGCTGTTAGTGTACAGTAGTATTCCAGCCTACAGAGCACAAGCGATTTGAAGAGAATCATCATGGGCTTGTCGTCCCTAGTTCTGAAGTTTCTAATTATCCATCCTATCATTTTCCTAGCAGATGAGGTAGATACATTGTTGTTGTCTTCGAAGGCGAGATCCTCTGACATTATCACTCCCAGGTCCTTCACATTACTTTTCTGCTCTATTGTATATTTAGAATTTGTTGTATACCCTGACACATTTTTAATTTTTTCACGTTTCCCATATCTGAGTAGTTGATATTTCTCCTCGTTGAACTTCATATTGTTTTGAGTGGCCCATTCGAAGATTTGGTTGATGTCTGCTTGGAGTCTCGCGGTGTCTTTGATGGAGGTCACTGCCATGGCGATCCGGGTGTCATCCGCAAAGGAAGACACAGAGCTATGGCTTACATCTCTGTCTATGTCAGAAATGAGGATGAGGAATAGAGCTTTTTACCGTGGCTGCCTGGGACTTTACTCGGTTTACTCTTTGTGTTCTATTTGTCAGGAAGTTGTAGATCCATCTACCAACTTTTCCCGTTATTCCTTTATCACGCATTTTGTGTGCTATTACACCATGGTTACACTTGTCGAAAGCTTTTGTAAAGTCTGTGTATACTACATCTGCATTTTGTTTATCCTCTACAGCATCCAGAACCTTGTCATAGTGGTCCAGTAGCTGGGACAGGCAGGAGCGACCTGCTCTAAACCCGTATTGCCCTGGGTTGTGTAACTGATGGGTATCTATGTGGTTGGCGATCTTGCTACTTAGAACCCTCTCAAAGATTTTTATGATATGGGATGTTAGTGATATCGGTCTGTAGTTCTTGGTAATTGCTTTACTGCCACCTTTGTGGCGTGGGGCTAGGTCTGTTGTTTTTAGTGTGTGTGAGATGACCCCTGTGTCCATGCTCCCTCTCCATAAAATGCTGAAGGCACGCGATAGGAGCAGTATCACCATCTGGAACACAAGGAACAACAGCAGACACTAGTGAGGGCACTAGCCGCGACAGAAACACCTTTCTGCAGACGGCATGTGACATCAACAAGAGATGGCATTACTAGTTACAAGTAATCGTTGTCTGACAAGGCGTCCCCTGTGGAGAAACTACTACTTGAACTAGCAGACATTACAGGGATAGGCTCAGTGCTCAAGGTAGTCTGAGGTTCCTCGGACAGTTGAGGCAACTGGACACTATCTTGCATGCCTGAATTTGTAGGTGGAACACAGACAGGAGTGACAGGATCACCAGTGCCTGACCGCTTGGGTACACTACTGGAAAATCCACTGGCTTGTAAGGACTTAAGCCAAACTTTGCACTCTGCGGCAGCATGGTAGATCTCAGATCCAAGCTGGTAACCCCAAAATGGTATGATCAACTCATCAATTTGGGCATGCCATCGATAAGGGTCGAGCACAATGCGTAAATCTCTCATAGAAGCAAATCCCAGTAGAAGATCACCAGGGAAAATAATCTGGTCGATAACAAGGAAGGAAGGTGAGGGAAGTCCGACCTCGGACACGCAGGCGAGAACCAGCTACTCTACTAAGGGAGGACACATGAGTCGGTTCTACGAGAAGGACATGTCGTAACTGATTATCCTTAAACAAACTAGACCTGATAATATTGACTTGCGCACCAGAGTCCATGAACAAATGAACGGGCACATTAAAAACAGATGCTTGCACTATGGCAGCTATAGTTGCAATGAAAGTTATGTAGAAACAAAAAGGAGGGTTGTCATCAGAAAAGATTTGTTCCACTTCATCCCCAAAATCATCAACATCAGAGACGTGTGAAGCAACATAATCAGTGAGATTGTCGTTCTCGAGACTGCTTAAGGCATCAAAGGAATTGTGAACGGGGATGGTGTACTCATTATCACCTACTGTCACCACGTTACGGTTTGACTGGGGTGCTCGAATTTCACCGAATTGGAAGAATGAGTCTGGTTCTGGTTAGTCTGAGAACCACGACGTCTGTTTCCTCTCCTGGTTCTGCGATTGGAACAGCCACGGAATGATCGAGAGTACTGAAGGTTGTAGAGAGCATTGCACTCAGATGTGTCATGTCCATGTATTCTATGATAAGTACAGTAGGGAAGATCTGACTGGTACTCATCATCAGTACGACGCCTCTTAGGGTGACTGATTATCAAGACAATTAACTGCAATATGGCTACGGTAACCACAGTTGTAACAAGTCCGCTGACTATGGTTACTGAATGAACTACAAATACTACGAGGGTTATAACGACTCGATACACTGGTCTTAGGCCATCGCTGCAATGGTTGTCTACCACGATTTGTCGCTGTGGCACAAACAAGAGGTGGCGCAGACTGAGGCATAGGTGTGAAATTACTTTTGATACACGGGAAAGAACCCTGGGGACACAAGGAACGTACATGATTTAGCGCTGTAAGCGGTTCCATCTTCACAGTTGGAGGATTAGCCTCATAAACACACACTGAAGAAGGCAGCATAAGTTCTTTGATTACCCCAAAAGCTGCAATTTTAGCAAACGACGCTGTGGATCGTTTATCCTGTCAGGAACAAAGACTGTGGACTGGACTGCGTTGATATGAGATGATAAAAGTTTATCTAATCTAACAGCAAATGCACTCAACGATTCAAGTTCCCTAAGAACGACATATGGATCAGCTGTTTTCAGTGCTACGAGGAAAGAACGAATCAGCTCTTCATATTGTGGCCACTTAGTAAAATTCCCGAAGTCGCGCATTTCGAGATCGACAACGTGAATAGCAGCAGGCAACCGATGAAGAACTTCTTTCGCCAGTCTGATAAGACTTTCCTATGATGGAGTTCACCAGGGCATTAACACGAGAACGAATGGCAGTAAACCACGCTTCAAGATTATGTACATGGTCATTGAATAAAGGTAAAGCAACAAGAGAATCACGAGTAAAACTATAGTGTCTCAGTGTCTAGGTCGGTCTGTCAGACGACAAGGAACTATTAGGAATGGTCTCAGAGACAGCAGTAACCTGAGAGGCCTGATTGACGCCATTCACCAAATTAGCACTCGAAGATATGCGAGACATAATGACAGAGAAGGTGCACAAAACAAATAAGACAATAATAATGAATAATAAAAATGACACAATTATGACACAAATGCTAAAATGGAAATTAAAGGTGATGTAACTAATTCTGAAAAATAAAAAAAAATGTTTGAGGTACACTGCCAGAGGAAGGATAACTCATTGAAATGGACTGAGCACGATAAAGAATAACACTGAATTACAAGAAAGTAAAAATATTACTGTAGGCTGAATTAATTGCAAAATGAGCTGTCAGTACTCTTACGTTAATAAAGAAATTTACGAATAAAATTGTAAATCAATGCAAAAAGTATAAAACAAAATCACTAATTTATATGCAAAGAAACATAACTGGGAAAATAAATATTTTCTAAGAGTGCATAAACAAAATAACACAATAACAACATCAAGGAAAAGAATAAAATGAAAAACAGGAAATTCAAACAATATTAAACGAGGATCAATCCACTGATTACTTAATATAACACAAGAATAACAAGATACAAAAATATCAATGAAAAGAAAATAAATTACTGCAGAACAAGATGCAAAATAAAATAAGTTACAGAATTAATGAATGTAGCAGTAAAAGTTACACTGGGAATATACAGGTTAAATTTAATAATAAAAATATGAAGAAAGACTGGTGGAACACTAATTCTTAACTGCAAATGAGGAAAATAATTTACTCAGAGGAAAGACAAAACTTTAATTTAAAAAGAAGTTAAAATTCCACTAAGAGTAAATTTGTTCAAAGAAATATGAATAAAAATGACACAAGATGCAACACGAGAAAAGGCAACACTTACAGGCTGCAGGAACACACAGAAAATGGTTCACAGGTATACTCGAGGTATACTCTGCATATATAAATTCTCACTAGAAACTGTCTTCAACAGAAAGGAATAAGTGTCTTGCTAGGCACTCAAGAGGATATTGCAGTCTGCTAAGGTCAAATACATTAGGCACTGTTTAGCATAGAAAAATGGTGCACACAGAAATAAATGGGTAATTTAGTATACTGGGGTAAATAGCACTGCATGAATATATGCATAGAATTAGCAGAAAACACAAGGAAAATGCTGGGTGAAAAAATTGTAATAATAATATAACTACTGAAGAAAATGAATAATACACAACACTGAAATATTGGGCAGAATACAACACTGAAGAACACTAGTAAAAATAATTTAATCACTTCACAGGGAGTGAATGACTGACAATGAGCACAATACTGTACACAAGAGACAAATCATAAATGTTGACACAAGTAAATATGCCTACTTCAGGCGGAGAATTAACACAAAATAACAGAGACATAAATATATAAAAGTGAAACACGGAAGGTGAACGATAACACTGGGAAAATGATGTAAAATAATGAGTCAATTCAATTCAATTCAATTCAAAGTTTATTCTCTATAAGGATTACAATGCTGAGTTTACAGAATTTGGTTATTGTGTGGTTTACATGTAGTAAAATAATAATTACAGAGTGTACCACTAGAACACCTAGCATGGCTAGGCATTTCGGGCAGACTTAGATTAAATCTTAAGTTTAAAATATTACAAAATTATGAGGTAAGTTGGTATTATGGCTAAGTGACTAAATACTAGTTTGTGAGTTTAGCAATGTGAATGCCTTTGTTTTGGCACTATACATAGTTTCAGTACTGGAGTATCACAGGCCAACTTATGACTAGTTAAGATTCATTATTTTAAGATTGAGATTGATATTTCTGTTTATGGTCAAATGGATGAGTGAGTGTAAGTGTGAACCACCAGGTGGTATTCGTGTAATTAGTTGACAGGGTGTATCAGAGAGATAAGATGTTTTCTAATGGTAGTTTTGAAGGTGATGAATGTGTCTGCAGTTCTAGAGTTTTCAGGTAGGGTGTTCCAGATTTTAGGGCCTTTGACATACATTGAATTTTTGTAAAGGTTTAGTCGGACACGCGGAATGTTGTAGAGATGTTTTTGTCTGGTGTTATGCCTGTGGGTTCTGTCACAACTATCAAGAAAGCGTTTTAGGTCAAGGTTAATATTGGAATTTAAGGTCCTGTAGATGTAGATTGCACAGTAGTAAGTGTGGATGTACTGAACAGGGAGTAAGTTTAGATCTATGAAGAGTGGGGGGGGGGGGTGTTGCCAGGGATGGGATTTAGTGATTATTCTTACTGCGGCTTTTTGTTGGGTTATTATTGGCTTTAGGTATGTTGCTGCAGTTGAACCCCAAGCACAGATAGCATAGGTGAGGTATGGATATATAAGTGAATGGTATAGTGTGAGAAGGGCAGTTTGCGGCACGTAGTACCATATCTTGGAGAGGATCCCAACCGTTTTGGATACTTTTTTGGTTATGTGTTGGATATGGGTGCTGAAATTCAGGTTGTTGTCGAGGTATAGGCCTAGGAATTTGCCCTCATTATGTCTGGCAATTAGAGTGTTGTCGATCTTAATGTTAAGTTGCACAACACCTGCTCTGCTACCAAACATAATGTAGTAGGTTTTGTCAGTGTTAAGTGTAAGTTTATTGGCTGTCATCCAAGTCGATATTTTGATCAGCTCCTCGTTAACAATGGTGTTGAGGGTGGCAAGATTAGGGTGAGAGATGACATAAGTCGTGTCGTCAGCAAAGAGAATGGGTTTCAGGTGTTGGGATACGTTTGGAAGATCATTGATGTATATGAGGAAGAGCAGGGGTCCAAGGACACTTCCCTGTGGAACTCCAGTATCAAGTGGCCGTGTTGTTGATGCTGTGTCTTTAATGGTAACATACTGATACCTATTAGTAAGGTAAGATTTGAAATATGCAAGCGCATGGCCTCTTATACCATAGTGGTCAAGTTTGTGGAGTAGGATGCCGTGGTCTACTGTGTCAAAAGCTTTTCTTAGGTCAATAAAAATTCCTAGTGGATATTCCTTATTTTCCAATGTTGTGTAAAGCAGATCTAGCATTTTTATAATTGCATCATTAGTGCTTTTATTTTTCCTGAATCTAAACTGGCAGGGGTTGAGTATGTTTTGTGCCGTTATAAATGAATATAGTCTCCTGTGCATGAGTTTCTCGAAAATTTTGGATACCAATGGTAAGTTTGATATTGGCCTATAGTTGTTTACGTCTGTAGGGTCACCACCTCTATGTATTGGTGTAACCCTTGCTGTCTTGAGTAGTGTCGGGAAGGTTTCTAGTGACTTGTTAAAAAGTAATGAGATAGCATGCGAGAGGACATGGGCCGCTCGCTTGTACAATAATGGTGGGACGTGAGACAGATTCCCTGAGTTATTTTTGAGTGATTTTATAATCTCGGTGACTTCCGTGGGCTCAGTTGGTGCAAGATAGAAGGAATTTGGGAAATTCCCATCTAGGTAGTCCCCGGTATGGGCATTGGTACGTGGGATTTTATTGGCGAGATTAGATCCTATGGTTGAGAAGAAGTCAAAGAAAACACTGAGCCTACACTTAAAGCACAAAACTTAGAGTACACAAGAAATTCACTGTAAATGTCTCACACATGCAAACGTCATTATATACGGAAGAAATTGTCTCTAAACAGAAAATAACTCTACAGTTGACTGAAGTCTAGCGGCGGTGGTGGTGGTGGTGGTGGTGGTGGTGGTGGCGGTGGTGGTGGTGGTGGTGGTGGCGGTGGTGGTGGTGGTGGTGGTGGTGGACGGTGGTGAGGAGAGATATGGTCCTGTGGGCAGGCGACGACCCGTCACTCTCCCTCGTCGTCGCAAAGAAATGCGCTCTCTCGGCGAACTCACATAGGTGGCTTTATTGTCGGCACTCAGCTATGAAGGAATCTCTTGACCAATTATGTGAACCAAAAAAGACGATGCTAGGACCCGGTATAAGGGTGGAAAAAAGCCACAGGTGGATAAGGCTTTGTAGTGGGTAGGTGGTGGGTGGTGGGAAGCAGACGGAACAACCAGACTCAACTTGCATGCCCACTGGCAAACTAAATCTCACGGCATAGGAGTCACTGGTTTTTCTGGAGAAGCAGCTGGCTTAACCAGACGAAACCAAACTGGATGACTGGAAATTCCTGTAACTGTGCAATCAGCATGAAGGAGCAGGTTGGATGACAGGAGGCAGGCTGGAGAATTGGCTGAGGCAGACTTGGTGGTAAACTGTTGTTCTGTCCCACAGACTGGCTTACTGGCTGGCTTAATTGCAAAATCCGGATCAACTCCTCGAAGACTGAAGCAATTAGCACACGAATTAAGCTAGGAAGCTTAATTCGTGTGCTAATTGCACACGAATTAAGGGGTGGTGTAGAGACTGCAGACTGGCATGGAGTACGTACCATGGCACTCACAATGACCCGACTTGATCTACTTATATCTGCGTAATTACACATAAATCCATGCCCACAATGCTGCCACCAATTGTTAAATGGGGGTTCGAAACATGGATTGGGTAATAAACACTCACATCGGATGTTCTAGTACGTATATTGGATACAATATATGGGGACGCCGGGCCTGACCGGTCTCCTCTCCTACGACTCAACTTGAATTGCTCTGGCGAGTGCCTGGAGGGTGAGAGGCATACAAATCATACTAGGTCAGCAGTAACGGTCAGTGATATAACAGTCAGTGATTCACATAGGAGGCAGTGAATCAGTAACGGTTGGTATGAGTCATTACTACTGACACTACTGGAAACTGATACTACTGGCACTGATTCTACTGGTAACTGATACTACTGAGACCTGGTACATTAAACATGCCCTGATACCTAGTTCCTAACCTGGCCTAGTCCCTAGTTCCTAACCTGTCTTGGTCCCTGATTCACTAACCTGCCATGGTTGCTGGGTTACTGACCTGCTCTGGTCCCTGGTTCACTAACCAATCCTGGTTTCTAGTTCACTTACGTGTCCTAGTCCCTAGTTCACTAACCTATCCTGGTCCCTAGTTCACTAACCTGTCCAGGTCGCTGGTTCACTAAACTCTCCTGGTCCCTAGTTCATTAAACTCTCCTAGTCCCTGGTTCACTCACCTCCTCTGGTCCCTAGTTATCTAACCTGTTCTGGCCCCTGGGTCACTAACCAGTCCTGGTCCCTGGTTCACTCTCCTGTCCTGGTCGCTGGTTCACTAAACTCTCCTTGCCCCTAGTTCACTAAACTCTCCTAGTCCCTGGCTCACTCACCTGCTCTGGTCCCTAGTTCTCTAACCTGTTCTGGTCCCTGGATCACTAACCAGTCCTGGTTCCTGGTTCACTCACCTGTCCCGGTCCTTGGTTCACTAACCTCTTCTGGTCCCTAGTTCACTAACCTGTCTTGGTCTATGGTTCCCTAATCTATCCTGGTCCCTGGTTCACTAGTTTGTCGTGGTCCCTGGTTAACTAAACTGTCCTGGTCCCTGTTTCACTAACCTGCCCTGGTCTGTTGTTCACTAACCTGTTCTGGTCCCTGGTTCCCTAATCTTTTCTGGTCCCTGGTTCACTAACCTGTCTTGATCCCTGGTTCACTACCTTGTAGTGGTCCTGGTTCCCTTATCTGTCCTGGTTCCTGGTTCACTAACCTGTCCTGGTCATTGGTTAACTAACCTGTCATGGCCCCTGGTTCACTAATATGCCCTGGTCCCTGGTTCACTAATCTATTTTGGTCCCTGGTTATCCCTGGATATCTAACCTGTCCTGGTCCCTGGTTAACTAACCTGTCCTGGACCCTGGTTTACTAACCTGTCCTGGGTCCTAGTTCACTAACCTGCCCTGGTCCCTATTTCACTAACCTGTCCTGGTCCCTGGTTCACTAACCTGTCCTGGTCCCTGGTTCACTAACCTGTCCTGGTCCCTGGTTCACTAACCTGTCCTGGTCCCTGGTTCACTAACTTGTCCTGGAGCCCTGGTTAACTAACCTGTTCTGGTCTCTGGTTCACTAACCTGTCCTGGTCCCTGGTTCACTAACTTGTCCTGGAGCCCTGGTTAACTAACCTGTCCTGGTCCCTGGATCACTAACCTGTCCTGGTCCCTGGTTCACTAACCTGTCCTGGTACCTGGTTCACTAACCTGTCCTGGTCCCTGGTTCACTAACCTGTCCTGGCCCCTGGTTCACTAACCTGTCCTGGTACCTGGTTCACTAACCTGCTCTGGTACCTGGTTCACTAACCTGTTCTGGTACTTGGTTCACTAGGCTGTCCTGGTACCTGGTTCACTAACCTGTTCTGCTACCTGGTTCACTAACCTGTTCTGGTACCTGGTTCACTAACCTGTCCTGGTACCTGGTTCACTAACCTGTCCTGGTACCTGGTTCACTAACCTGTTCTGGTCCCTGGTTCACTCTTCTCTTCTACCTCAGCATCAGTAACATTGTCTTCCTCAGCATCAGTAACATTGTCCTCAGCATCAGCAACATTGTCTTCCTCAGCATCAGCAACATTGTCTTCCTCGGCATCAGTAACATTGTCCTCAGCATCAGTAACATTGTCTTCCTCAGCATCAGTAACATTGTCTTCTTCAGCATCAGAAACACTGTCTTCCTCAGCATCAGTAACATTGTCTTCCTCAACATCAGTAACATTGTCTTCCTCAGCATCAGTAACATTGTCTTCCTCAGCATCAGTAACATTGTCTTCCTCAGCATCAGCAACATTGTCTTCCTCAGCATCAGTAACATTGTCTTCCTCAGCATCAGTAACATTGTCTTCCTCAGCATCAGCAACATTGTCTTCCTCAGCATCAGTAACATTGTCTTCCTCAGCATCAGTAACATTGTCTTCCTCAGCATCAGTAACATTGTCTTCTTCAGCATCAGTAACATTGTCTTCCTCAGCATCAGCAACATTGTCTTCTTCAGCATCAGTAACATTGTCCTCAGCATCAGTAACATTGTCTTCTTCAGCATCAGTAACATTGTCTTCTTCAGCATCAGTAACATTGTCCTCAGCATCAGTAACATTGTCCTCAGCATCAGTAACATTGTCTTCTTCAGCATCAGTAACATTGTCTTCTTCAGCATCAGTAACATTGTCCTCAGCATCAGTAACATTGTCCTCAGCATCAGTAACATTGTCTTCTTCAGCATCAGTAACATTGTCTTCTTCAGCATCAGTAACACTGTCCTCAGCATCAGTAACATTGTCTTCTTCAGCATCAGTAACATTGTCCTCAGCATCAGTAACATTGTCCTCAGCATCAGTAACATTGTCCTCAGCATCAGTAACATTGTCTTCTTCAGCATCAGTAACATTGTCTTCTTCAGCATCAGTAACATTGTCCTCAGCATCAGTAACATTGTCCTCAGCATCAGTAACATTGTCCACAGCATCAGTAACATTGTCTTTTTCAGCATCAGTAACATTGTCCTCAGCATCAGTAACATTGTCCTCAGCATCAGTAACATTGTCTTCAGCATCAGTAACATTGTCTTCTTCAGCATCAGTAACATTGTCTTCTTCAGCATCAGTAACATTGTCCTCAGCATCAGTAACATTGTCTTCTTCAGCATCAGTAACATTGTCTTCCTCAGCATCAGTAACATTGTCTTCTTCAGCATCAGTAACATTGTCTTCCTCAGCATCAGTAACATTGTCCTCAGCATCAGTAACATTGTCCTCAGCATCAGTAACATTGTCCTCAGCATCAGTAACATTGTCCTCAGCATCAGTAACATTGTCTTCAGCATCAGTAACATTGTCCTCAGCATCAGTAACATTGTCTTCTTCAGCATCAGTAACATTGTCTTCCTCAGCATCAGTAACATTGTCCTCAGCATCAGTAACATTGTCTTCTTCAGCATCAGTAACATTGTCTTCCTCAGCATCAGTAACATTGTCTTCAGCATCAGTAACATTGTCCTCAGCATCAGTAACATTGTCCTCAGCATCAGTAACATTGTCTTCTTCAGCATCAGTAACATTGTCTTCCTCAGCATCAGTAACATTGTCCTCAGCATCAGTAACATTGTCCTCAGCATCAGTAACATTGTCCTCAGCATCAGTAACATTGTCTTCTTCAGCATCAGTAACATTGTCTTCTTCAGCATCAGTAACATTGTCCTCAGCATCAGTAACATTGTCCTCAGCATCAGTAACATTGTCCTCAGCATAAGTAACATTGTCTTCTTCAGCATCAGTAACATTGTCCTCAGCATAAGTAACATTGTCTTCTTCAGCATCAGTAACATTGTCTTCTTCAGCATCAGTAACATTGTCCTCAGCATAAGTAACATTGTCTTCTTCAGCATCAGTAACATTGTCTTCTTCAGCATCAGTAACATTGTCCTCAGCATCAGTAACATTGTCTTCTTCAGCATCAGTAACATTGTCTTCTTCAGCATCAGTAACATTGTCCTCAGCATCAGTAACATTGTCCTCAGCATCAGTAACATTGTCCTCAGCATAAGTAACATTGTCTTCTTCAGCATCAGTAACATTGTCCTCAGCATAAGTAACATTGTCTTCTTCAGCATCAGTAACATTGTCCTCAGCATCAGTAACATTGTCTTCTTCAGCATCAGCAACATTGTCTTCTACAGCATCAGTAACATTGTCTTCCTCAGCATCAGTAACATTGTCCTCAGCATCAGAAACATTGTCCTCAGCATCAGTAACATTGTCTTCTTCAGCATCAGTAACATTGTCTTCTTCAGCATCAGTAACATTGTCTTCTTCAGCATCAGTAACATTGTCTTCTTCAGCATCAGTAACATTGTCTTCTTCAGCATCAGTAACATTGTCTTCTTCAGCATCAGTAACATTGTCCTCAGCATCAGTAACATTGTCTTCCTCAGCATCAGTAACATTGTCCTCAGCATCAGTAACATTGTCTTCTTCAGCATCAGTAACATTGTCTTCTTAAGCATCAGAAACATTGTCCTCAGCATCAGTAACATTGTTCTCAGCATCACTAACATTGTCTTCCTCAGCATCAGTAACATTGTTCTCAGCATCAGTAACATTGTCTTCTTCAGCATCAGTAACATTGTCCTCAGCATCAGTAACATTGTCCTCAGCATCAGTAACATTGTCCTCAGCATCAGTAACATTGTCCTCAGCATGAGTAACATTGTCTTCCTCAGCATCAGTAACATTGTCTTCCTCAGCATCAGTAACATTGTCATCAGCATCAGTAACATTGTCTTCCTCAGCATCAGTAACATTGTTCTCAGCATCAGTAACATTGTCTTCTTCAGCATCAGTAACATTGTCCTCAGCATCAGTAACATTGTCCTCAGCATCAGTAACATTGTCCTCAGCATCAGTAACATTGTCCTCAGCATCAGTAACATTGTCTTCCTCAGCATCAGTAACATTGTCCTCAGCATCAGTAACATTGTCCTCAGCATCAGTAACATTGTCCTCAGCATAAGTAACATTGTCTTCTTCAGCATCAGTAACATTGTCCTCAGCATAAGTAACATTGTCTTCTTCAGCATCAGTAACATTGTCCTCAGCATCAGTAACATTGTCTTCTTCAGCATCAGCAACATTGTCTTCTTCAGCATCAGTAACATTGTCTTCCTCAGCATCAGTAACATTGTCCTCAGCATCAGTAACATTGTCCTCAGCATCAGTAACATTGTCTTCTTCAGCATCAGTAACATTGTCTTCTTCAGCATCAGTAACATTGTCTTCTTCAGCATCAGTAACATTGTCTTCTTCAGCATCAGTAACATTGTCTTCTTCAGCATCAGTAACATTGTCTTCTTCAGCATCAGTAACATTGTCCTCAGCATCAGTAACATTGTCTTCCTCAGCATCAGTAACATTGTCCTCAGCATCAGTAACATTGTCCTCAGCATCAGTAACATTGTCTTCTTCAGCATCAGTAACATTGTCTTCCACAGCATCAGTAACATTGTCCTCAGTATCAGTAACATTGTCCTCAGCATCAGTAACATTGTCTTCCTCAGCATCAGTAACATTGTCCTCAGCATCAGTAACATTGTCCTCAGCATCAGTAACATTGTCTTCTTCAGCATCAGTAACATTGTCCTCAGCATCAGTAACATTGTCCTCAGCATCAGTAACATTGTCTTCTTCAGCATCAGTAACATTGTCTTCTTCAGCATCAGTAACATTGTCTTCCTCAGCATCAGTAACATTGTCTTCTTCAGCATCAGAAACATTGTCTTCTTCAGCATCAGTAACATTGTCTTCCTCAGCATCAGTAACATTGTCTTCTTCAGCATCAGTAACATTGTCTTCTTCAGCATCAGTAACATTGTCTTCTTCAGCATCAGTAACATTGTCTTCTTCAGCATCAGTAACATTGTCTTCTTCAGCATCAGTAACATTGTCTTCTTCAGCATCAGTAACATTGTCTTCTTCAGCATCAGTAACATTGTCCTCAGCATCAGTAACATTGCCTTCTTCAGCATCAGTAACATTGTCTTCCTCAGCATCAGTAACATTGTCTTCTTCAGCATCAGTAACATTGTCTTCCTCAGCATCAGTAACATTGTCCTCAGCATCAGTAACATTGTCCTCAGCATCAGTAACATTGTCCTCAGCATCAATAACATTGTCCTCAGCATCAGTAACATTGTCCTCAGCATCAGTAACATTGTCCTCAGCATCAGTAACATTGTCTTCTTCAGCATCAGTAACATTGTCTTCTTCAGCATCAGTAACATTGTCCTCAGCATCGGTAACATTGTCTTCCTCAGCATCAGTAACATTGTCCTCAGCATCAGTAACATTGTCCTCAGCATCAGTAACATTGTCCTCAGCATCAGTAACATTGTCCTCAGCATCAGTAGCATTGTCTTCTTCAGCATCAGTAACATTGTCTTCTTCAGCATCAGTAACATTGTCCTCAGCATCAGTAACATTGTCTTCTTCAGCATCAGTAACATTGTCCTCAGCATCAGTAACATTGTCCTCAGCATCAGTAACATTGTCTTTATCAGCATCAGTAACATTGTCTTCTTCAGCATCAGTAACATTGTCCTCAGCATCAGTAACATTGTCTTCCTCAGCATCAGTAACATTGTCTTCTTCAGCATCAGTAACATTGTCCTCAGCATCAGTAACATTGTCCTCAGCATCAGTAACATTGTCCTCAGCATCAATAACATTGTCCTCAGCATCAGTAACATTGTCCTCAGCATCAGTAACATTGTCTTCTTCAGCATCAGTAACATTGTCTTCTTCAGCATCAGCAACATTGTCCTCAGCATCAGTAACATTGTCCTCAGCATCAGTAACATTGTCCTCAGCATCAGTAACATTGTCCTCACCATCAGTAACATTGTCCTCAGCATCAGTAACATTGTCTTCTTCAGCATCAGTAACATTGTCCTCAGCATCAGTAACATTGTCCTCAGCATCAGTAACATTGTCCTCAGCATCAGTAACATTGTCTTCTTCAGCATCAGTAACATTGTCCTCAGCATCAGTAACATTGTCCTCAGCATCAGTAACATTGTCCTCAGCATCAGTAACATTGTCCTCAGCATCAGTAACATTGTCTTCAGCATCAGTAACATTGTCTTCTTCAGCATCAGTAACATTGTCCTCAGCATCAGTAACATTGTCCTCAGCATTAGTAACATTGTCCTCAGCATCAGTAACATTGTCCTCAGCATCAGTAACATTGTCTTCATCAGCATCAGTAACATTGTCCTCAGCATCAGTAACATTGTCCTCAGCATCAGTAACATTGTCCTCAGCATCAGTAACATTGTCCTCAGCATAAGTAACATTGTCCTCAGAATCAGTAACATTGTCTTCTTCAGCATCAGTAACATTGTCTTCCTCAGCATCAGTAACATTGTCTTCTTCAGCATCAGTAACATTGTCCTCAGCATCAGTATCATTGTCTTCCTCAGCATCAGTAACATTGTCTTCCTCAGCATCAGTAACATTGTCTTCCTCAGCATCAGTAACATTGTCTTCTTCAGCATCAGTAACATTGTCCTCAGCATCAGTAACATTGTCTTCTTCAGCATCAGTAACATTGTCTTCCTCAGCATCAGTAACATTGTCTTCTTCAGCATCAGTAACATTGTCTTCCTCAGCATCAGTAACATTGTCTTCCTCAACATCCGTAACACTGTCTTCAGCATCAGTAACATTGTCTTCTTCAGCATCAGTAACATTGTCTTCCTCAGCATCAGTAACACTGTCCTCAGCATCAGTAACATTGTCCTCAGCATCAGCAACATTGTCTTCTTCAGCATCAGTAACATTGTCTTCCTCAGCATCAGTAACATTGTCTTCCTCAACATCAGTAACACTGTCCTCAGCATCAGTAACATTGTCTTCTTCAGCATCAGTAACATTGTCTTCCTCAGCATCAGCAACATTGTCTTCCTCAGCATCAGTAACATTGTCCTCAGCATCAGTAACATTGTCTTCATCAGCATCAGTAACATTGTCTTCCTCAGAATCAGTAACATTGTCTTCCTAAGCATCAGTAACATTGTCTTCTTCAGCATCAGAAACATTGTCCTCAGCATCAGTAACATTGTTCTCAGCATCAGTAACATTGTCTTCCTCAGCATCAGTAACATTGTCCTCAGCATCAGTAACATTGTCCTCAGCATCAGTAACATTGTCTTCTTCAGCATCAGTAACATTGTCTTCCTCAGCATCAGTAACATTGTCCTCAGCATCAGTAACATTGTCCTCAGCATCAGTAACATTGTCTTCCTCAGCATCAGTAACATTGTCCTCAGCATCAGTAACATTGTCCTCAGCATCAGTAACATTGTCTTCCTCAGCATCAGTAACATTGTCCTCAGCATCAGTAACATTGTCTTCCTCAGCATCAGTAACATTGTCCTCAGCATCAGTAACATTGTGCTCAGCATCAGTAACATTGTCTTCCTCAGCATCAGTAACATTGTCTTCCTCAGCATCAGTAACATTGTCCTCAGCATCAGTAACATTGTCCTCAGCATCAGTAACATTGTCTTCCTCAGCATCAGTAACATTGTCCTCAGCATCAGTAACATTGTCATCAGCATCAGTAACATTGTCCTCAGCATCAGTAACATTGTCCTCAGCATCAATAACATTGTCTTCTTCAGCATCAGTAACATTGTCCTCAGCATCAGTAACATTGTCTTCTTCAGCATCAGTAACATTGTCCTCAGCATCAGTAACATTGTCTTCCTCAGCATCAGTAACATTGTCCTCAGCATCAGTAACATTGTCTTCCTCAGCATCAGTAACATTGTCTTCCTCAGCATCAGTAACATTGTCCTCAGCATCAGTAACATTGTCCTCAGCATCAGTAACATTGTCTTCCTCAGCATCAGTAACATTGTCCTCAGCATCAGTAACATTGTCTTCCTCAGCATCAGTAACATTGTCTTCCTCAGCATCAGTAACATTGTCCTCAGTATCAGTAACATTGTCCTCAGCATCAGTAACATTGTCTTCCTCAGTATCAGTAACATTGTCCTCAGCATCAGTAACATTGTCCTCAGCATCAGTAACATTGTCATCAGCATCAGTAACATTGTCCTCAGCATCAGTAACATTGTCTTCTTCAGCATCAGAAACATTGTCCTCAGCATCAGTAACATTGTCCTCAGCATCAGTAACATTGTCCTCAGCATCAGTAACATTGTCCTCAGCATCAGTAACATTGTCCTCAGCATCAGTAACATTGTCCTCAGCATCAGTAACATTGTCTTCTTCAGCATCAGTAGCATTGTCTTCTTCAGCATCAGAAACATTGTCCTCAGCATCAGTAACATTGTTCTCAGCATCACTAACATTGTCTTCCTCAGCATCAGTAACATTGTTCTCAGCATCAGTAACATTGTCTTCTTCAGCATCAGTAACATTGTCCTCAGCATCAGTAACATTGTCCTCAGCATCAGTAACATTGTCCTCAGCATCAGTAACATTGTCCTCAGCATGAGTAACATTGTCTTCCTCAGCATCAGTAACATTGTCTTCCTCAGCATCAGTAACATTGTCATCAGCATCAGTAACATTGTCTTCCTCAGCATCAGTAACATTGTTCTCAGCATCAGTAACATTGTCTTCTTCAGCATCAGTAACATTGTCCTCAGCATCAGTAACATTGTCCTCAGCATCAGTAACATTGTCCTCAGCATCAGTAACATTGTCCTCAGCATCAGTAACATTGTCTTCCTCAGCATCAGTAACATTGTCCTCAGCATCAGTAACATTGTCATCAGCATCAGTAACATTGTCCTCAGCATCAGCAACATTGTCCTCAGCATCAGTAACATTGTCTTCCTCAGCATCAGTAACATTGTCCTCAGCATCAGTAACATTGTCCTCAGCATCAGTAACATTGTCTTCCTCAGCATCAGTAACATTGTCCTTAGCATCAGTAACATTGTCTTCCTCAGCATCAGTAACATTGTCTTCCTCAACATCAGTAACACTGTCCTCAGCATCAGTAACATTGTCTTTTCAGCATCAGTAACATTGTCTTCCTCAGCATCAGCAACATTGTCCTCAGCATCAGTAACATTGTCTTCCTCAGCATCAGTAACATTGTCTTCCTCAACATCAGTAACACTGTCCTCAGCATCAGTAACATTGTCTTCCTCAGCATCAGTAACATTGTCTTCCTCAACATCAGTAACATTGTCTTCCTCAACATCAGTAACACTGTCCTCAGCATCAGTAACACTGTCCTCAGCATCAGTAACACTGTCCTCAACATCAGTAACACTGTCCTCAGCATCAGTAACATTGTCTTCCTCAACATCAGTAACATTGTCTTCCTCAACATCAGTAACACTGTCCTCAGCATCAGTAACACTGTCCTCAGCATCAGTAACACTGTCCTCAGCATCAGTAACACTGTCCTCAACATCAGTAACATTGTCTTCCTCAGCATCAGTAACATTGTCTTCTTCAGCATCAGTAACATTGTCTTCCTCAACATCAGTAACATTGTCTTCCTCAACATCAGTAACACTGTCCTCAGCATCAGTAACACTGTCCTCAGCATCAGTAACACTGTCCTCAGCATCAGTAACACTGTCCTCAACATCAGTAACACTCTCCTCAGCATCAGTAACATTGTCTTCCTCAGCATCAGTAACATTGTCTTTCTCAACATCAGTAACATTGTCTTCCTCAACATCAGTAACATTGTCTTCCTCAACATCAGTAACACTGTCCTCAGCATCAGTAACATTGTCTTCCTCAACATCAGTAACATTGTCTTCCTCAACATCAGTAACATTGTCTTCCTCAACATCAGTAACATTGTCTTCCTCAACATCAGTAACACTGTCCTCAGCATCAGTAACATTGTCTTCCTCAACATCAGTAACATTGTCTTTCTCAACATCAGTAACACTGTCCTCAGCATCAGTAACATTGTCTTCCTCAACATCAGTAACATTGTCTTCCTCAACATCAGTAACACTGTCCTCAGCATCAGTAACACTGTCCTCAGCATCAGTAACACTGTCCTCAGCATCAGTAAGACTGTCCTCAACATCAGTAACACTCTCCTCAGCATCAGTAACATTGTCTTCCTCAGCATCAGTAACATTGTCTTTCTCAACATCAGTAACATTGTCTTCCTCAACATCAGTAACATTGTCTTCCTCAACATCAGTAACCCTGTCCTCAGCATCAGTAGCATTGTCTTCCTCAACATCAGTAACATTGTCTTCCTCAACATCAGTAACATTGTCTTCCTCAACATCAGTAACATTGTCTTCCTCAACATCAGTGACACTGTCCTCAGCATCAGTAACATTGTCTTCCTCAACATCAGTAACATTGTCTTCCTCAACATCAGTAACACTGTCCTCTGCATCAGTAACATTGTCTTCCTCAGCATCAGTAACATTGTCTTCCTCAGCATCAGTAACATTGTCTTCCTCAGCATTAGTAACATTGTCTTCCTCAACATCAGTAACACTGTCCTCAGCATCAGCAACATTGTCCTCAGCATCAGTAACATTGTCTTTCTCAACATCAGTAACATTGTCTTCCTCAACATCAGTAACACTGTCCTCAGCATCAGCAACATTGTCCTCAGCATCAGCAACATTGTCCTCAGCATCAGTAACATTGTCTTTCTCAACATCAGTAACATTGTCTTCCTCAACTTCAGTAACACTGTCCTCAACATCAGTAACACTGTCCTCAGCATCAGTAACATTGTCCTCAGCATCACTAGCACCGTCACGATCCTACAGTAAACCTCTTTCAATTTAATTAGATACGATACCCGGTGCGGAACTACTTAAGCGGAAGACTGGGAGTGAGGGAGGCCATGGTGGGAGTGAGGGAGGCCATGGTGGGAGTGAGGGAGGCCATGGTGGGAGTGAGGGAGGCCATGGTGGGAGTGAGGGAGACTGTGGTGGGAGTGAGGGAGGCAGTGGTGGGAGTGAGGGAGGCAGTGGTGGGAGTGAAGGAGGTAGTGGTGGGAGTGAGGGAGGCAGTGGTGGGAGTGAGGGAGGCAGTGGTGGGAGTGAGGGAGGTAGTGGTAGGAGTGAAGGAGGTAGTGGTGGGAGTGAATGAAGCAGTGGTGGGAGTGAAGGAAGCAGTGGTGGGAGTGTAGGAGGTAGTGGTGGGAGTGAAGGTGGTAGTGGTGGGAGTGAAGAAGGTAATGGTGGGAGTGAAGGAAGCAGTGGTGGGAGTAAAGGAAGCAGTGGTGGGAGTGAAGGAGGTAGTGGTGGGAGTGAAGGAAGCAGTGGTGGGAGTGAAGGAGGTAGTGGTGAGAGGGAAGGAGGGAGTGGTGGGAGTGAAGGAGGTAGTTGTGGGAGTGAAGGAGGTAGTGGTGGGAGTGAAGGAAGCAGCGGTGGGAGTGAAGGAGGTAGTGGTGGGAGTGAAGGAAGCAGCGGTGGGAGTGAAGGAGGTAGTGGTGGGAGTGAAGGAAGCAGCGGTGGGAGTGAAGGAGGTAGTGGTGGGAGTGAAGGAAGCAGTGGTGGGAGTGAAGGAAGCAGTGGCGCGAGTGAAGGAGGTAGTGGTGGGAGTGAAGGAAGCAGTGGTGGGAGTGAAGGAAGCAGCGGTGGGAGTGAAGGAGGTAGTGGTGGGAGTGAAGGAAGCAGTGGTGGGAGTGAAGGAAGCAGCGGTGGGAGTGAAGGAGGTAGTGGTGGGAGTGAAGGAAGCAGTGGTGGGAGTGAAGGAAGCAGTGGCGCGAGTGAAGGAGGTAGTGGTGGGAGTGAAGGAAGCAGTGGTGGGAGTGAAGGAAGCAGCGGTGGGAGTGAAGGAGGTAGTGGTGGGAGTGAAGGAAGCAGTGGTGGGAGTGAAGGAAGCAGTGGTGGGAGTGAAGGAAGCAGCGGTGGGAGTGAAGGAGGTAGTGGTGGGAGTGAAGGAAGCAGTGGTGGGAGTGAAGGAAGCAGTGGCGCGAGTGAAGGAGGTAGTGGTGGGAGTGAGGGAGGTAGTGGTGGGAGTGAAGGAGGTAGTGGTGGGAGTGAAGGAGGTAGTGGTGAGAGGGAAGGAGGGAGTGGAGGGAGTGAAGGAGGTAGTGGTGGGAGTGAAGGAAGTAGTGGTGGGAGTGAAGGAGGTAGTGGTGGGAGTGAGGGAGGTAGTGGTGGGAGTGAAGGAGGTAGTGGTGGGAGTGAAGGAGGTAGTGGTGGGAGTGAAGGAAGCAGTGGTGAGAGTGAAGGAGGTAATGGTGGGAGTGAAGGAGGTAGTGGTGGGAGTGAAGGAAGTAGTGGTGGGAGTGAAGGAGGTAGTGGTGGGAGTGAAGGAAGCAGTGGTGAGAGTGAAGGAAGCAGCAGTGGGAGTGAAGGAGGTAGTGGTGGGAGTGAAGGAGGTAGTGGTGGGAGTGAGGGAGGCAATGGTGGGAGTGAGGGAGGTAGTGGTGGGAGTGAAGGAAGCAGTGGTGGGAGTGAAGGAGGTAGTGGTGGGAGTGAAGGAGGTAGTGGTGGGAGTGAGGGAGGCAATGGTGGGAGTGAAGGAGGTAGTGGTGGGAGTGAAGGAGGTAGTGGTGGGAGTGAAGGAGGTAGTGGTGGGAGTGAGGGAGGCAATGGTGGGAGTGAAGGAGGTAGTGGTGGGAGTGAAGGAGGTAGTGGTGGGAGTGAAGGAGGTAGTGGTGGGAGTGAAGGAAGTAGTGGTGGGAGTGAAGGAGGTAGTGGTGGGAGTGAAGGAAGCAGTGGTGAGAGTGAAGGAAGCAGCAGTGGGAGTGAAGGAGGTAGTGGTGGGAGTGAAGGAGGTAGTGGTGGGAGTGAGGGAGGCAATGGTGGGAGTGAGGGAGGTAGTGGTGGGAGTGAAGGAAGCAGTGGTGGGAGTGAAGGAGGTAGTGGTGGGAGTGAAGGAGGTAGTGGTGGGAGTGAGGGAGGCAATGGTGGGAGTGAAGGAGGTAGTGGTGGGAGTGAAGGAGGTAGTGGTGGGAGTGAAGGAGGTAGTGGTGGGAGTGAGGGAGGCAATGGTGGGAGTGAAGGAGGTAGTGGTGGGAGTGAAGGAGGTAGTGGTGGGAGTGAAGGAGGTAGTGGTGGGAGTGAGGGAGGCAATGGTGGGAGTGAAGGAGGTAGTGGTGGGAGTGAAGGAGGTAGTGGTGGGAGTGAAGGAGGTAGTGGTGGGAGTGAGGGAGGTAGTGGTGGGAGTGAAGGAGGTAGTGGTGGGAGTGAAGGAGGTAGTGGTGGGAGTGAAGGAGGTAGTGGTGGGAGTGAGGGAGGTAGTGGTGGGAGTGAAGGAGGTAGTGGTGGGAGTGAAGGAGGTAGTGGTGGGAGTGAAGGAGGTAGTGGTGGGAGTGAAGGAGGTAGTGGTGGGAGTGAAGGAGGTAGTGGTGGGAGTGAAGGAGGTAGTGGTGGGAGTGAAGGAAGCAGTGGTGGGAGTGATAAAGGCAATGGTGGGAGTTAGGGGGGCATTGGTGGGAGTGAGCTAGGCATTGATGGGAGTGAGCTAGGCATTGGTGGGAGTGAGGGAGGCAGTTTTGGGAGTGAGGGAGGCAGTTTTGGGAGTGAGGGAGGCAGTTTTGGGAGTGAGGGAGGCAGTTTTGGGAGTGAGGGAGGCAGTTTTGGGAGTGAGGGAGGCAGTTTTGGGAGTGGTGGATGGTCAGGTGGGATAAAGGATTTATGACTGGGAAAATGAGTGTGGGTAGATGAGATGTATTATGGAGAGTGTTTGTAGATGAATGGTTCAGAGAACCGACATGTTGATAAATTAGACACATGTGCAACTCTTGGGTATCTTTATTGAGGAAACGTTTCGCCACAGTCCAAACAAAGGAGAATCTTGAAGAACAGGAGGAGAATGAGGTAATCAGTCCCTCAACCTTGAGTCGATGTGGTCAGTCCATCAATCTTGAATAGAAAACGGCATACGTGCTGAGAAGGAGCTTATAAACCGTTGGCAGGAGAGGTGCAGCAGTCATAGGTCGTGTAACATTTGTTCAATGTTGAAGTAGGTCGTGCCCAAGAATAAAGATACCCAAGAGTTGCACATGTGTCTAATTTATCATTATGGAGAGTGGTGAGGCTGGTGGAGAGGTAGTGAGAGTGAGGAGGGGATCGTGAGAGAGAGAGTGAGAGTGAGAGAGAGAGTGAGAGAGAGAGAGTGAGAGAGAGACTAGATTAATGTAGCAGCACAGAAATAAGACAAGGTCTACACATATTTCAAGAAGGTAATTACAAGACCGCGGGCAATAGAATTATGGATGAGTGGAACAATCTCCACGTCAGTGAAGATAGGACTTTACATAGCCGTAAAAATAGGAGGTCGGACAGACACATAAGTGGGTGTGAGTTACACCTGCCTAGCATGGGCCAGTAGGCCTTAATGCTGCTCCTTTCTTACCCTCTTATAAATAAATAAAGGAGGTGTGGAGAGCGCAAGGTAAACACTGCTGGATCATGGAGTGGATAAACTCTTAAAGTTAAACTTGTTTAGAAACGTCATGAGATAAACCTATATAAGAGCAAGTACTGAAACATTTTTAAAGTTACGTCTAACTCTCACTCGCAAAGGAAGAGCGAAACGTAACCATACGTCGCTTTATTTTCTATTACGTCATTTATTCCTAACGTATTGAGGGTACTTCTGAACAGTTATACTTAAATATTGTTAGATAAGTGGCTGATGTCTGATAATATTTTAGTAGCAACTTGAGTGAGATCAAGTAGCAACTTGAGTGAGATCAAGTAGCAACTTGAGTGAGATCAAGTAGCAACTTGAGTGAGATCAAGTAGCAACTTGAGTGAGATCAAGTAGCAACTTGAGTGAGATCAAGTAGCAACTTGAGTGAGATCAAGTAGCAACTTGAGTGAGATCAAGTAGCAACCTGAGTGAGATCAAGTAGCAACTTGAGTGAGATCAGGTAGCAACTTGAGTGAGATCAAGTAGCAACCTGAGTGAGATCAAGTAGCAACTTGAGTGAGATCAAGTAGCAACTTGAGTGAGATCAAGTAGCAACCTGAGTGAGATCAAGTAGCAACTTGAGTGAGATCAAGTAGCAACTTGAGTGAGATCAAGTAGCAACCTGAGTGAGATCAAGTAGCAACTTGAGTGAGATCAAGTAGCAACTTGAGTGAGATCAAGTAGCAACCTGAGTGAGATCAAGTAGCAACCTGAGTGAGATCAAGTAGCAACTTGAGTGAGATCAAGCAGCAACCTGAGTGAGATCAAGTAGCAACTTGAGTGAGATCAAGTAGCAACCTGAGTTAGATCAAGTAGCAACCTGAGTGAGATCAAGTAGCAACTTGAGTGAGATCAAGCAGCAACCTGAGTGAGATCAAGTAGCAACTTGAGTGAGATCAAGTAGCAACTTGAGTGAGATCAAGTAGCAACTTGAGTGAGATCAAGTAGCAACTTGAGTGAGATCAAGTAGCAACATGAGTGAGATCAAGTAGCAACTTGAGTGAGATCAAGTAGCAACTTGAGTGAGATCAAGTAGCAACCTGAGTGAGATCAAGTAGCAACTTGAGTGAGATCAAGTAGCAACTTGATTGAGATCAAGTAGCAACCTGAGTGAGATCAAGTAGCAACCTGAGTGAGATCAAGTAGCAACTTGAGTGAGATCAAGTAGCAACCTGAGTGAGATCAAGTAGCAACTTGAGTGTGATCAAGTAGCAACCTGAGTGAGATCAAGTAGCAACCTGAGTGAGATCAAGTAGCAACTTGAGTGAGATCAAGTAGCAAATTGAGTGAGATCAAGTAGCAACCTGAGTGAGATCAAGTAGCAACTTGAGTGAGATCAAGTAGCAACCTGAGTGAGATCAAGTAGCAACTTGAGTGAGATCAAGTAGCAACCTGAGTGAGATCAAGTAGCAACTTGAATGAGATCAAGTAGCAACCTGAGTGAGATCAAACAGCTACTTGAGTGAGATCAAGTTGCAACTTGAGTGAGATCAAGTAGCAACCTGAGTGAGATCAAGTAGCTACCTGAGTGAGATCAAGTTGCAACTTGAGTGAGATCAAGTAGCAACCTGAGTGAGATCAAGCAGCTACTTGAGTGAGATCAAGTAGCAACTTGAGTGAGATCAAGTAGCAACTTGAGTGAGATCAACTAGCAACCTGAGTGAGATCAAGTAGCAACCTGAGTGAGATCAAGTTGCAACCTGAGTGAGATCAAGTAGCATCCTGAGTGAGATCAAGTAGCAACTTGAGTGAGATCAAGTAGCAACTTCAGTGAGATCAAGTAGCAACCTGAGTGAGATCAAGTAGCAACCTGAGTGAGATCAAGTTGCACCCTGAGTGAGATCAAGTAGCAACCTGAGTGAGATCAAGTAGCAACCTGAGTGAGATCAAGTAGCAACTTGAGTGAGATCAAGAAGCTACTTGAGTGAGATCAAGTAGCAACCTGAGTGAGATCAAGAAGCTACTTGAGTGAGATCAAGTTGCAACTTGAGTGAGATCAAGTTGCAACCTGAGTGAGATCAAGAAGCTACTTGAGTGAGATCAAGTAGCAACCTGAGTGAGATCAAGAAGCTACTTGAGTGAGATCAAGTTGCAACTTGAGTGAGATCAAGTTGCAACCTGAGTGAGATCAAGCAGCTACTTGAGTGAGATCAAGTAGCAACCTGAGTGAGATCAAGCAGCTACTTGAGTGAGATCAAGTAGCAACCTGAGTGAGATCAAGTTGCAACCTGAGTGAGATCAAGTAGCAACCTGAGTGAGATCAAGCAGCTACTTGAGTGAGATCAAGTTGCAACCTGAGTGAGATCAAGCAGCTACTTGAGTGAGATCAAGTTGCAACTTGAGTGAGATCAAGTAGCAACCTGAGTGAGATCAAGTAGCAACTTGAGTGAGATCAAGTAGCAACCTGAGTGAGATCAAGTAGCAACTTGAGTGAGATCAAGTAGCAACTTGAGTGAGATCAAGTAGCAACCTGAGTGAGACCAAGTAGCAACCTGAGTGAGATCAAGTAGCAACTTGAGTGAGATCAAGTAGCAACTTGAGTGAGATCAAGTAGCAACCTGAGTGAGATCAACTAGCAACTTGAGTGGGATCAAGTAGCAACTTGAGTGAGATCAAGTAGCAACCTGAGTGAGATCAAGTAGCAACTTGAGTGAGATCAAGTAGCAACTTGAGTGAGATCAAGTAGCAGCCTGAGTGAGATCAAGTAGCAACTTGAGTGAGATCAAGTAGCAACTTGAGTGAGATCAAGTAGCAACCTGAGTTAGATCAAGTAGCAACCTGAGTGAGATCAAGTAGCAACTTGAGTGAGATCAAGCAGCAACCTGAGTGAGATCAAGTAGCAACTTGAGTGAGATCAAGTAGCAACTTGAGTGAGATCAAGTAGCAACTTGAGTGAGATCAAGTAGCAACTTGAGTGAGATCAAGTAGCAACTTGAGTGAGATCAAGTAGCAACCTGAGTGAGATCAAGTAGCAACCTGAGTGAGATCAAGTAGCAACTTGAGTGAGATCAAGTAGCAACTTGAGTGAGATCAAGTAGCAACCTGAGTGAGATCAAGTAGCAACTTGAGTGAGATCAAGTAGCAACTTGATTGAGATCAAGTAGCAACCTGAGTGAGATCAAGTAGCAACCTGAGTGAGATCAAGTAGCAACTTGAGTGAGATCAAGTAGCAACCTGAGTGAGATCAAGTAGCAACTTGAGTGAGATCAAGTAGCAACCTGAGTGAGATCAAGTAGCAACCTGAGTGAGATCAAGTAGCAACTTGAGTGAGATCAAGTAGCAACTTGAGTGAGATCAAGTTGCAACCTGAGTGAGATCAAGTAGCAACCTGAGTGAGATCAAGCAGCTACTTGAGTGAGATCAAGTTGCAACCTGAGTGAGATCAAGCAGCTACTTGAGTGAGATCAAGTTGCAACTTGAGTGAGATCAAGTAGCAACCTGAGTGAGATCAAGTAGCAACTTGAGTGAGATCAAGTAGCAACCTGAGTGAGATCAAGTAGCAACTTGAGTGAGATCAAGTAGCAACTTGAGTGAGATCAAGTAGCAACCTGAGTGAGACCAAGTAGCAACCTGAGTGAGATCAAGTAGCAACTTGAGTGAGATCAAGTAGCAACTTGAGTGAGATCAAGTAGCAACCTGAGTGAGATCAAGTAGCAACTTGAGTGAGATCAAGTAGCAACTTGAGTGAGATCAAGTAGCAACCTGAGTGAGATCAAGTAGCAACTTGAGTGAGATCAAGTAGCAACTTGAGTGAGATCAAGTAGCAGCCTGAGTGAGATCAAGTAGCAACTTGAGTGAGATCAAGTAGCAACTTGAGTGAGATCAAGTAGCAACCTGAGTTAGATCAAGTAGCAACCTGAGTGAGATCAAGTAGCAACTTGAGTGAGATCAAGCAGCAACCTGAGTGAGATCAAGTAGCAACTTGAGTGAGATCAAGTAGCAACTTGAGTGAGATCAAGTAGCAACTTGAGTGAGATCAAGTAGCAACTTGAGTGAGATCAAGTACCAACTTGAGTGAGATCAAGTAGCAACCTGAGTGAGATCAAGTAGCAACTTGAGTGAGATCAAGTAGCAACTTGAGTGAGATCAAGTAGCAACTTGAGTGAGATCAAGTAGCAACCTGAGTGAGATCAAGTAGCAACTTGAGTGAGATCAAGTAGCAACTTGAGTGAGATCAAGTAGCAACCTGAGTGAGATCAAGTAGCAACCTGAGTGAGATCAAGTAGCAACCTGAGTGAGATCAAGTAGCAACTTGAGTGAGATCAAGTAGCAACCTGAGTGAGATCAAGTAGCAACTTGAGTGAGATCAAGTAGCAACCTGAGTGAGATCAAGTAGCAACCTGAGTGAGATCAAGTAGCAACTTGAGTGAGATCAAGTAGCAACTTGAGTGAGATCAAGTAGCAACCTGAGTGAGATCAAGTAGCAACTTGAGTGAGATCAAGTAGCAACCTGAGTGAGATCAAGTAGCAACTTGAGTGAGATCAAGTAGCAACCTGAGTGAGATCAAGTAGCAACTTGAGTGAGATCAAGTAGCAACCTGAGTGAGATCAAACAGCTACTTGAGTAAGATCAAGTTGCAACTTGAGTGAGATCAAGTAGCAACCTGAGTGAGATCAAGTAGCTACTTGAGTGAGATCAAGTTGCAACTTGAGTGAGATCAAGTAGCAACCTGAGTGAGATCAAGCAGCTACTTGAGTGAGATCAAGTAGCAACTTGAGTGAGATCAAGTAGCAACTTGAGTGAGATCAAGTAGCAACCTGAGTGAGATCAAGTAGCAACCTGAGTGAGATCAAGTTGCAACCTGAGTGAGATCAAGTAGCAACCTGAGTGAGATCAAGTAGCAACTTGAGTGAGATCAAGTAGCAACTTGAGTGAGATCAAGTAGCAACCTGAGTGAGATCAAGTAGCAACCTGAGTGAGATCAAGTTGCAACCTGAGTGAGATCAAGTAGCAACCTGAGTGAGATCAAGTAGCAACCTGAGTGAGATCAAGTAGCAACTTGAGTGAGATCAAGAAGCTACTTGAGTGAGATCAAGTAGCAACCTGAGTGAGATCAAGAAGCTACTTGAGTGAGATCAAGTTGCAACTTGAGTGAGATCAAGTTGCAACCTGAGTGAGATCAAGAAGCTACTTGAGTGAGATCAAGTAGCAACCTGAGTGAGATCAAGAAGCTACTTGAGTGAGATTAAGTTGCAACTTGAGTGAGATCAAGTTGCAACCTGAGTGAGATCAAGAAGCTACTTGAGTGAGATCAAGTAGCAACCTGAGTGAGATCAAGTAGCAACTTGAGTGAGATCAAGTAGCAACTTGAGTGAGATCAAGTAGCAACCTGAGTGAGATCAAGTAGCAACTTGAGTGAGATCAAGTAGCAACTTGAGTGAGATCAAGTAGCAACCTGAGTGAGATCAAGTAGCAACTTGAGTGAGATCAAGTAGCAACTTGAGTGAGATCAAGTAGCAACCTGAGTGAGATCAAGTAGCAACTTGAGTGAGATCAAGTAGCAACTTGAGTGAGATCAAGTAGCAACCTGAGTGAGATCAAGTAGCAACTTGAGTGAGATCAAGTAGCAACTTGAGTGAGATCAAGTAGCAACCTGAGTGAGATCAAGTAGCAACCTGAGTGAGATGAAGTAGCAACTTGAGTGAGATCAAGTAGCAACCTGAGTGAGATCAAGTAGCAACCTGAGTGAGATCAAGTAGCAACCTGAGTGAGATCAAGTAGCAACCTGAGTGAGATCAAGTAGCAACCTGAGTGAGATCAAGTAGCAACTTGAGTGAGATCAAGTAGCAACCTGAGTGAGATCAAGTTGCAACCTGAGTGAGATCAAGTAGCAACCTGAGTGAGATCAAGTAGCAACCTGAGTGAGATCAAGTAGCAACTTGAGTGAGATCAAGTAGCAACTTGAGTGAGATCAAGTAGCAACCTGAGTGAGATCAAGTAGCAACCTGAGTGAGATCAAGTAGCAACTTGAGTGAGGTCAAGCAGCTACTTGAGTGAGATCAAGTAGCAACCTGAGTGAGATCAAGTAGCAACTTGAGTGAGGTCAAGCAGCTACTTGAGTGAGATCAAGTAGCAACCTGAGTGAGATCAAGTAGCAACCTGAGTGAGATCAAGTAGCAACTTGAGTGAGATCAAGTAGCAGCAACCTGAGTGAGATCAAGTAGCAACCTGAGTGAGATCAAGTAGCAACTTGGGTGAGGTCAAGTAGCAACCTGAGTGAGATCAAGTAGCAACCTGAGTGAGATCAAGTAGCAACTTGAGTGAGGTCAAGCAGCTACTTGAGTGAGATCAAGTAGCAACCTGAGTGAGATCAAGTAGCAACTTGAGTGAGGTCAAGCAGCTACTTGAGTGAGATCAAGTAGCAGCAACCTGAGTGAGATCAAGTAGCAACCTGAGTGAGATCAAGTAGCAACTTGGGTGAGGTCAAGTAGCAACCTGAGTGAGATCAAGTAGCAACTTGAGTGAGGTCAAGCAGCTACTTGAGTGAGATCAAGTTGCAACCTGAATGAGATCAAACAGCTACTTGAGTGAGATCAAGTAGCAACTTGAGTGAGATCAAGTAGCAACTTGAGTGAGATCAAGTAGCAACCTGAGTGAGATCAAGTTGCAACCTGAGTGAGATCAAGTAGCAACTTGAGTGAGATCAAGTAGCAACTTGAGTGAGATCAAGTAGCAACTTGAGTGAGATCAAGTAGCAACTTGAGTGAGATCAAGTAGCAACTTGAGTGAGATCAAGTAGCAACTTGAGTGAGATCAAGTAGCAACTTGAGTGAGATCAAGTAGCAACTTGAGTGAGATCAAGTAGCAACTTGAGTGAGATCAAGTAGCAACTTGAGTGAGATCAAGTAGCAACTTGAGTGAGATCAAGTAGCAACTTGAGTGAGATCAAGTAGCAACTTGAGTGAGATCAAGTAGCAACTTGAGTGAGATCAAGTATCAACCTGAGTGAGATCAAGTAGCAACTTGAGTGAGATCAAGTAGCAACTTGAGTGAGATCAAGTAGCAACTTGAGTGAGATCAAGTAGCAACTTGAGTGAGATCAAGTAGCAACTTGAGTGAGATCAAGTAGCAACTTGAGTGAGATCAAGTAGCAACTTGAGTGAGATCAAGTAGCAACTTGAGTGAGATCAGTGGGTAAAAGAAAACCGAAAGTGAATGAATTATGGCCAAGGTTTTGCTAGAGAGTCACGAGCAAGAACAAGTGGAAGAAAGTTAGGTTAGAGTGGAGGAAGGAAGATGAATGGTGTGATTTTAAGACAGCATTGTTAGTGCTTAGAATTTTGTGGTTACAGGAAAGCAGGTGCAGGTTGATGATGAATGATTGGTGGAATGAAGCGGTAAGTGAAGCAAAAGCTTACGGGCCTGGTGGCTTGGTGGCTAAAGCTCCCGCTTCACACACGGAGGGCCAGGGTTCGATTCCCGGCGGGTGGAAACATTTCGACACGTTTCCTTACACCTGTTGTCCTGTTCACCTAGCAGCAAATAGGTACCTGGGTGTTAGTCGACTGGTGTGGGTCGCATCCTGGGGGACAAGATTAAGGACCACAATGGAAATAAGTTAGACAGTCCTCGATGACGCACTGACTTTCTTGGGTTATCCTGGGTGGCTAACCCTCCGGGCTTAAAAATCCGTCGTTTCTGCAAACATTTGAGCAAATTCTTCATTATTATTATTATTATTATTATTATTATTATTATTATTATTATTACTGGCACCTGAGTGCCAGCGCTAGGCCACTTTACGAGGTTTGTGACCCCCGATGCTAGGTCACGTTACTGCGAGGTTTATGATTCATAGAGCGGTAGTAAACTAAAAGTTCAGTCTGAAAGTAAAAAGTTTTTTTTACCCGAGGCACAGTCTTGGTACCCGAGGCACAGTCTTGGTACCCGAGGCACAGTCTTGGTACCCGAGGCACAGTCTTGGTACCCGAGGCACAGTCTTGGTACCCGAGGCACAGTCTTGGTACCCGAGGCACAGTCTTGGTACCCGAGGCACAGTCTTGGTACCCGAGGCACAGTCTTGGTACCCGAGGCACAGTCTTGGTACCCGAGGCACAGTCTTGGTACCCGAGGCACAGTCTTGGTTCCCGAGGCACAGTCTTGGTACCCGAGGCACAGTCTTGGTACCCGAGGCACAGTCTTGGTACCCGAGGCACAGTCTTGGTACCCGAGGCACAGTCTTGGTACCCGAGGCACAGTCTTGGTACCCGAGGCACAGTCTTGGTTCCCGAGGCACAGTCTTGGTACCCGAGGCACAGTCTTGGTACCCGAGGCACAGTCTTGGTACCCGAGGCACAGTCTTGGTACCCGAGGCACAGTCTTGGTACCCGAGGCACAGTCTTGGTACCCGAGGCACAGTCTTGGTACCCGAGGCACAGTCTTGGTTCCCGAGGCACAGTCTTGGTACCCGAGGCACAGTCTTGGTACCCGAGGCACAGTCTTGGTACCCGAGGCACAGTCTTGGTACCCGAGGCACAGTCTTGGTACCCGAGGCACAGTCTTGGTACCCGAGGCACAGTCTTGGTACCCGAGGCACAGTCTTGGTACCATTACGTCTTCTCATTCTCACAGCAGACGTTGATAACAACACTAACCACAGCTTTGTATAATCTTGCGGAGATGATACTGAAACAAATATTAAAGTCACTTCAGTAGAAGACACAGCAAAAATTGCAAACTGATATGAAGTCTTCCAGTGGGTATATGCAAGAAACGTTAATGATAATACACAAATAACCCGCACATAAAAGAGAGAAGCTTACGACGACGTTTCGGTCCAACTTGGACCTTTGACAAAGTCACTTCGTCAGTGGTCCAAGTCGGACCGAAACGTCGTCGTAAGCTTCTCTCTTTTATGTGCGGGTTATTTGTGTATCGTTCCAGTCACGGTATTGTGCCTTTTTTGTTATTGTTAATGATAATGTTCAGCTGCTTAGGTATGGCAAGAATGATGAGTGAACAGTGTATACAGAACTCCTGTAGAACACATCATAGGAACAGTTAAGTCTTAGGAATAATTATGTCAGCTGATCCGTCATTTAGTGTGTATAATAAGAAAAGGAAAGCAACGGCCTGGAAAATAACAGTGTGGAAATATGAGAACTTTCGAAACAAGAAAAAAGAAATCAGTAATGATACATTTTCTTTAATCAACTGTGGTCTCCTTACTTGAATATTCTTGTGTGTTTACAGTGTTTTTCACTGCAGGAGAGAGCAGAGGTGGCAACGAAAATGTTCAGAAGTCGTTTACCTCCTGTATAGATTCAAAGAGTACATGATTAAAACCATTTGTGAAGAATACGTCAAGGATTAGTACCTAACTTACTGCTATAACAACTTACTGGAATGACAGATATGGGAGAGAGTGAGGAACGAACCCAGAGACAAACACAGTACTACCAGTCAACACTGTGTTAACAACCTCTGCGCTATACAACCAACTACTAAGAGATATCAGAAACATTGCCAGGACGAAGGTCGACGTTTCCAAGATAAAAATTAACATCTTCATGCTGGAAGTGCCGGAGCAGCGAGGCTGTGATGACTTTGTGGGTATGCAGGCCGCTAGCACCAACAGTTTGGTTAATCAGGTTGTCAATAAGAAAACAAGGACTCAGGCTGGGCTGGGAAAGTAGGAGACTCTTGAAATCATGCATGGTTCACCATGGTGGCCAGGGTTGTGACCCTCGACGCTGGGTCACCATACCATGGTGACAGTGACCCTCAACGCTGGGCCACCATACCATGGTGACAGTTACCTTCGACGCTGGGTCACCATATCATGGTGACAGTGACCCTCGACGCTGGGTCACCATATCATGGTGACAGTGACCCTCAACGCTGGGCCACCATACCATGGTGACAGTGACCCTCGACGCTGGGTCACCATATCATGGTGACAGTGACCCTCAACGCTGGGCCACCATACCATGGTGGCAGTTACCTTCGACGCTGGGTCACCATACCATGGTGACAGTGACCCTCGACGCTGGGTCACCATACCATGGTGACAGTGACCCTCGACGCCGGGTCACCATACCATGGTGGCAGTTACCTTCGATGCTGGGTCATCATACCATGGTGACAGTGACCCTCGACGCTGGGTCACCATACCATGGTGACAGTTACCTTCGACGCTAGGTCACCATACCATGGTGACAGTGACCCTCGATGCTGGGTCATCATGCCATGGTGACAGTGACCCTCGATGCTGGGTCATCATGCCATGGTGACAGTGACCCTCGACGCCGGGTCACCATACCATGGTGACAGTTACCTTCGACGCTGGGTCACCATATCATGGTGACAGTGACCCTCGACGCTGGGTCACCATACCATGGTGACAGTTACCTTCGACGCTGGGTCACCATACCATGGTGACAGTGACCGACGCTGGGTCATCATACCATGGTGACAGTGACCCTCGACGCTAGGTCACCATACCATGGTGACAGTGACCCTCGACGCTGGGTCACCATACCATGGTGACAGTGACCCTCGACGCTGGGTCACCATACCATGGTGACAGTTACCTTCGACGCTGGGTCACCATATCATGGTGACAGTGACCCTCGACGCTGGGTCACCATACCATGGTGACAGTTACCTTCGACGCTGTGTCAACATACCATGGTGACAGTTACCTTCGACGCTGGGTCAACATACCATGGTGACAGTGACCCTCGACGCTGGGCCACCATACCATGGTGGCAGTTACCTTCGACGCTGGGTCACCATAACATGGTGACAGTGACCCTCGACGCTGGGTCACCATACCATGATGACAGTGACCCTCGACGCTGGGTCACCATGCCATGGTGACAGTTACCTTCGACGCTAGGTCACCATACCATGGTGACAGTGACCCTCGATGCTGGGTCATCATGCCATGGTGACAGTGACCCTCGACGCTGGGTCACCATACCATGGTGACAGCTACCTTCGACGCTGGGTCACCATATCATGGTGACAGTGACCCTCGACGCTGGGTCACCATACCATGGTGACAGTGACCCTCGACGCTGGGTCATCATGCCATGGTGACAGTGACCCTCGACGCTGGGTCATCATGTCATGGTGACAATGACCCTCGACGCTGGGTCACCATACCATGGTGACAGTTACCTTCGATGCTGGGTCACCATACCATGGTGACAGTGACCCTCGACGCTGGGTCACCATACCATTGTGACAGTGACCGACGCTGGGTCAACATACCATGGTGACAGTGACCCTCGACGCTGGTTCACCATACCATGGTGACAGTGACCCTCGACGCTGAGTCACCATACCATGGTGACAGTGACCGACGCTGGGTCATCATGTCATGGTGACAATGACCCTCGACGCTGGGTCACCATTCCATGGTGGCAGTTACCTTCGAAGCTGGGTCACCATACCATGGTGACAGTGACCCTCGACGCTGGGACACCATACCATGGTGACAGTTACCCTCGACGCTGGGTCACCATACCATGGTGACAGTGACCCTCGACGCTGAGTCACCATACCATGGTGACAGCGACCCTCGACGCTGGGTCACCATACCATGGTGACAGTTACCTTCGACGCTGGGTCACCATATCATGGTGACAGTGACCCTCGACGCTGGGTCACCATACCATGGTGACAGTGACCCTCGATGCTGGGTCATCATGCCATGGTGACAGTGACCCTCGACGCTGGGTCACCATACCATGGTGACAGTTACCTTCGACGCTGGGTCACCATATCATGGTGACAGTGACCCTCGACGCTGGATCACCATATCATGGTGACAGTGACCCTCGACGCTGAGTCACCATACCATGGTGACAGTGACCCTCGACGCTGGGTCACCATACCATGGTGACAGTTACCTTCGACGCTGGGTCACCATATCATGGTGACAGTGACCCTCGACGCTGGGTCACCATACCATGGTGACAGTGACCCTCGATGCTGGGTCATCATGCCATGGTGACAGTGACCCTCGACGATGGGTCACCATACCATGGTGACAGTTACCTTCGACGCTGGGTCACCATATCATGGTGACAGTGACCCTCGACGCTGGGTCACCATACCATGGTGACAGTGACCCTCGACGCTGGGTCATCATGACATGGTGACAATGACCCTCGACGCTGGGTCACCATACCATGGTGACAGTGACCGACGCTAGGTCACCATACCATGGTGACAGTTACCTTCGACGCTGGGTCACCATATCATGGTGACAGTGACCCTCGACGCTGGGTCACCATACCATGGTGACAGTGACCCTCGATGCTGGGTCATCATGCCATGGTGACAGTGACCCTCGACGCTGGGTCACCATACCATGGTGACAGTTACCTTCGACGCTGGGTCACCATATCATGGTGACAGTGACCCTCGACGCTGGGTCACCATACCATGGTGACAGTGACCCTCGACGCTGGGTCATCATGTCATGGTGACAATGACCCTCGACGCTGGGTCACCATACCATGGTGACAGTGACCGACGCTGGGTCACCATACCATGGTGACAGTGACCGACGCTAGGCCACCATACCATGGTGGCAGTTACCTTCGACGCTGGGTCACCATACCATGGTGACAGTGACCCTCGACGCTGGGTCAACATACCATGGTGACAGTGACCCTCGACGCCGGGTCACCATACCATGGTGGCAGTTACCTTCGACGCTGGGTCACCATACCATGGTGACAGTGACCCTCGACGCTGGGCCACCATACCATGGTGGCAGTTACCTTCGACGCTGGGTCACCATACCATGGTGACAGTGACCCTCGACGCTGGGTCACCATACCATGGTGACAGTGACCCTCGACGCTGGGTCACCATACCATGGTGGCAGTTACCTTCGACGCTGGGTCATCATACCATGGTGACAGTGACCCTCGACGCTGGGCCACCATACCATGGTGGCAGGTCCTTCGACGCTGGGTCACCATACCATGGTGACAGTGACCCTCGACGCTGGGTCACCATACCATGGTGACAGTGACCCTCGACGCTGGGTCACCATACCATGGTGACAGTTACCTTCGACGCTAGGTCACCATACCATGGTGACAGTGACCCTCGATGCTGGGTCATCATGCCATGGTGACAGTGACCCTCGACGCCGGGTCACCATACCATGGTGACAGTTACCTTCGACGCTGGGTCACCATATCATGGTGACAGTGACCCTCGACGCTGGGTCACCATACCATGGTGACAGTGACCCTCGACGCTGGGTCATCATGTCATGGTGACAATGACCCTCGACGCTGGGTCACCATACCATGGTGACAGTGACCGACGCTGGGTCACCATACCATGGTGACAGTGACCGACGCTAGGCCACCATACCATGGTGGCAGTTACCTTCGACGCTGGGTCACCATACCATGGTGACAGTGACCCTCGACGCTGGGTCACCATACCATGGTGACAGTGACCCTCGACGCCGGGTCACCATACCATGGTGGCAGTTACCTTCGACGCTGGGTCACCATACCATGGTGACAGTGACCCTCGACGCTGGGCCACCATACCATGGTGGCAGTTACCTTCGACGCTGGGTCACCATACCATGGTGACAGTGACCCTCGACGCTGGGTCACCATACCATGGTGACAGTGACCCTCGACGCTGGGTCACCATACCATGGTGGCAGTTACCTTCGACGCTGGGTCATCATACCATGGTGACAGTGACCCTCGACGCTGGGCCACCATACCATGGTGGCAGGTCCTTCGACGCTGGGTCACCATACCATGGTGACAGTGACCCTCGACGCTGGGTCACCATACCATGGTGACAGTGACCCTCGACGCTGGGTCACCATACCATGGTGACAGTTACCTTCGACGCTGGGTCACCATACCATGGTGACAGTGACCGACGCTGGGTCAACATACCATGGTGACAGTTACCTTCGACGCTGGGTCACCATACCATGGTGACAGTGACCCTCGACGCTGGGCCACCATACCATGGTGGCAGTTACCTTCGACGCTGGGTCACCATACCATGGTGACAGTGACCCTCGACGCTGGGTCAACATACCATGGTGACAGTTACCTTCGACGCTGGGTCACCATACCATGGTGACAGTGACCGACGCTGGGTCAACATACCATGGTGACAGTTACCTTCGACGCTGGGTCACCATACCATGGTGACAGTGACCCTCGACGCTGGGCCACCATACCATGGTGGCAGTTACCTTCGACGCTGGGTCACCATACCATGGTGACAGTGACCCTCGACGCTGGGTCACCATACCATGGTGACAGTGACCCTCGACGCTGGGTCACCATGCCATGGTGACAGTTACCTTCGACGCTAGGTCACCATACCATGGTGACAGTGACCCTCGATGCTGGGTCATCATGCCATGGTGACAGTGACCCTCGACGCTGGGTCACCATACCATGGTGACAGCTACCTTCGACGCTGGGTCACCATATCATGGTGACAGTGACCCTCGACGCTGGGTCACCATACCATGGTGACAGTGACCCTCGACGCTGGGTCATCATGCCATGGTGACAGTGACCCTCGACGCTGGGTCATCATGTCATGGTGACAATGACCCTCGACGCTGGGTCACCATACCATGGTGACAGTTACCTTCGACGCTGGGTCACCATACCATGGTGACAGTGACCGACGCTGGGTCAACATACCATGGTGACAGTTACCTTCGATGCTGGGTCACCATACCATTGTGACAGTGACCGACGCTGGGTCAACATACCATGGTGACAGTGACCCTCGACGCTGGTTCACCATACCATGGTGGCAGTTACCTTCGACGCTGGGCCACCATATCATGGTGACAGTGACCCTCGACGCTGGGTCACCATTCCATGGTGGCAGTTACCTTCGAAGCTGGGTCACCATACCATGGTGACAGTGACCCTCGACGCTGGGACACCATACCATGGTGACAGTTACCCTCGACGCTGGGTCACCATACCATGGTGACAGTGACCCTCTACGCTGAGTCACCATACCATGGTGACAGCGACCCTCGACGCTGGGTCACCATACCATGGTGACAGTTACCTTCGACGCTGGGTCACCATATCATGGTGACAGTGACCCTCGACGCTGGGTCACCATACCATGGTGACAGTGACCCTCGATGCTGGGTCATCATGCCATGGTGACAGTGACCCTCGACGCTGGGTCACCATACCATGGTGACAGTTACCTTCGACGCTGGGTCACCATATCATGGTGACAGTGACCCTCGACGCTGGGTCACCATATCATGGTGACAGTGACCCTCGACGCTGAGTCACCATACCATGGTGACAGTGACCCTCGACGCTGGGTCACCATACCATGGTGACAGTTACCTTCGACGCTGGGTCACCATATCATGGTGACAGTGACCCTCGATGCTGGGTCATCATGCCATGGTGACAGTGACCCTCGACGCTGGGTCACCATACCATGGTGACAGTTACCTTCGACGCTGGGTCACCATATCATGGTGACAGTGACCCTCGACGCTGGGTCACCATACCATGGTGACAGTGACCCTCGACGCTGGGTCATCATGACATGGTGACAATGACCCTCGACGCTGGGTCACCATACCATGGTGACAGTGACCGACGCTAGGTCACCATACCATGGTGACAGTTACCTTCGACGCTGGGTCACCATATCATGGTGACAGTGACCCTCGACGCTGGGTCACCATACCATGGTGACAGTGACCCTCGATGCTGGGTCATCATGCCATTTTGACAGTGACCCTCGACGCTGGGTCACCATACCATGGTGACAGTTACCTTCGACGCTGGGTCACCATATCATGGTGACAGTGACCCTCGACGCTGGGTCATCATGCCATGGTGACAGTGACCCTCGACGCTGGGTCATCATGTCATGGTGACAATGACCCTCGACGCTGGGTCACCATACCATGGTGACAGTTACCTTCGACGCTGGGTCACCATATCATGGTGACAGTGACCCTCGACGCTGGGTCACCATACCATGGTGACAGTGACCCTCGACGCTGGGTCATCATGACATGGTGACAATGACCCTCGACGCTGGGTCACCATACCATGGTGACAGTGACCGACGCTAGGTCACCATACCATGGTGACAGTTACCTTCGACGCTGGGTCACCATATCATGGTGACAGTGACCCTCGACGCTGGGTCACCATACCATGGTGACAGTGACCCTCGATGCTGGGTCATCATGCCATGGTGACAGTGACCCTCGACGCTGGGTCACCATACCATGGTGACAGTGACCCTCGATGCTGGGTCATCATGCCATGGTGACAGTGACCCTCGACGCTGGGCCACCATACCATGGTGACAGTGACCCTCGACGCTGGGTCACCATACCATGGGGACAGTTACCCTCGACGCTGGGTCACCATACCATGGTGACAGTGACCCTCGACGCTGAGTCACCATACCATGGTGACAGTGACCCTCGACGCTGGGCCACCATACCATGGTGGCAGTTACCTTCGGCGCTGGGTCACCATACCATGGTGACAGTGACCCTCAACGCTGGGTCACCATACCATGGTGACAGTGACCCTCGACGCTGGGTCACCATACCATGGTGGCAGTTACCTTCGACGCTGGGTCACCATACCATGGTGACAGTGACCCTCGACGCTGGGCCACCATACCATGGTGGCAGTTACCTTCGACGCTGGGTCACAATACCATGGTGACAGTGACCCTCGACGCTGGGTCACCATACCATGGTGACAGTGACCCTCGACGCTGGGTCACCATACCATGGTGACAGTTACCTTCGACGCTAGGTCACCATACCATGGTGACAGTGACCCTCGATGCTGGGTCATCATGCCATGGTGACAGTGACCCTCGACGCTGGGTCACCATACCATGGTGACAGTTACCTTCGACGCTGGGTCACCATATCATGGTGACAGTGACCCTCGACGCTGGGTCACCATACCATGGTGACAGTGACCCTCGACGCTGGGTTATCATGCCATGGTGACAGTGACCCTCGATGCTGGGTCATCATGTCATGGTGACAATGACCCTCGACGCTGGGTCACCATACCATGGTGACAGTTACCTTCGACGCTGGGTCACCATACCATGGTGACAGTGACCGACGCTGGGTCAACATACCATGGTGACAGTTACCTTCGACGCTGGGTCACCATACCATGGTGACAGTGACCGACGCTGGGTCAACATACCATGGTGACAGTGACCCTCGACGCTGGTTCACCATACCATGGTGGCAGTTACCTTCGACGCTGGGCCACCATATCATGGTGACAGTGACCCTCGACGCTGGGTCACCATACCATGGTGACAGTGACCCTCGACGCTGGGTCATCATGCCATGGTGACAGTGACCCTCGATGCTGGGTCATCATGTCATGGTGACAATGACCCTCGACGCTGGGTCACCATACCATGGTGACAGTTACCTTCGACGCTGGGTCACCATACCATGGTGACAGTGACCGACGCTGGGTCAACATACCATGGTGACAGTTACCTTCGACGCTGGGTCACCATACCATGGTGACAGTGACCGACGCTGGGTCAACATACCATGGTGACAGTGACCCTCGACGCTGGTTCACCATACCATGGTGGCAGTTACCTTCGACGCTGGGCCACCATATCATGGTGACAGTGACCCTCGACGCTGGGTCACCATTCCATGGTGGCACTTACCTTCGAAGCTGGGTCACCATACCATGGTGACAGTGACCCTCGACGCTGGGTCACCATACCATGGTGACAGTTACCCTCGACGCTGGGTCACCATACCATGGTGACAGTGACCCTCGACGCTGAGTCACCATACCATGGTGACAGCGACCCTCGACGCTGGGTCACCATACCATGGTGACAGTTACTTTCGACGCTGGGTCACCATATCATGGTGACAGTGGCCCTCGACGCTGGGTCACCATACCATGGTGACAGTGACCCTCGATGCTGGGTCATCATGCCATGGTGACAGTGACCCTCGACGCTGGGTCACCATACCATGGTGACAGTTACCTTCGACGCTGGGTCACCATATCATGGTGACAGTGACCCTCGACGCTGGGTCACCATATCATGGTGACAGTGACCCTCGACGCTGAGTCACCATACCATGGTGACAGTGACCCTCGACGCTGGGTCACCATACCATGGTGACAGTTACCTTCGACGCTGGGTCACCATATCATGGTGACAGTGACCCTCGACGCTGGGTCACCATACCATGGTGACAGTGACCCTCGATGCTGGGTCATCATGCCATGGTGACAGTGACCCTCGACGCTGGGTCACCATACCATGGTGACAGTTACCTTCGACGCTGGGTCACCATATCATGGTGACAGTGACCCTCGACGCTGGGTCACCATACCATGGTGACAGTGACCCTCGACGCTGGGTCATCATGACATGGTGACAGTGACCCTCGACGCTGGGTCATCATGTCATGGTGACAGTGACCCTCGACGCTGGGTCACCATACCATGGTGACAGTTACCTTCGACGCTGGGTCACCATACCATGGTGACAGTGACCGACGCTGGGTCACCATACCATGGTGACAGTGACCGACGCTAGGTCAACATACCATGGTGACAGTTACCTTCGACGCTGGGTCACCATATCATGGTGACAGTGACCGACGCTGAGTCAACATACCATGGTGACAGCTACCTTCGACGCTGGGTCACCATACCATGGTGACAGTAACAGTGACCCTCGATGCTGAGTCACCATCCATAGTGGCAGTAGCAGTGACCTTCGACGTTGGGACACCACACCATTGTGGCGGTAACAGTGACCCTCGGCGCTAGGTCACCATACCATGGTGGCAGGGACAGTGAAGTTGGTTATTATTGTAAAAGTGACGTTGTTTATCACTGAAGCAGTGACGTTGTTTATCACTGTAACAGTGATGTTGTTTGTCACTGTAGCAGTGACGTTGTTTATCACTGCAACAGTGATGTTGGTTATCACTGTAACAGTGACGATGTTTATCACTGTAGCAGTGACGTTGTTTATCACTGTAGCAGTGACGCTGTTTATCACTGTAACAGTGACGTTGGTTATCACTGTAACAGTGACGTTGGTTATCACTGTAACAGTGACGTTGGTTATCAATGTAACAGTGACGTTGGTTATCACTGTAACAGTGACGTTGGTTATCACTGTAACAGTGACGTTGTTATCACTGTAACAATGACGTTGGTTATCACTGTAACAGTGACGTTGGTTATCACTGTAACAGTGACGTTGGTTATCACTGTAACAGTGACGTTGGTTATCACTGTAACAGTGACGTTGGTTATCACTGTAACAGTGACGTTGGTTATCACTGTAACAGTGACGTTGGTTATCACTGTAACAGTGACGTTGTTATCACTGTAACAGTGACGTTGGTTATCACTGTAACAGTGACGTTGGTTATCACTGTAACAGTGACGTTGGTTATCACTGTAACAGTGACGTTGGTTATCACTGTAACAGTGACGTTGGTTATCACTGTAACAGTGACGTTGGTTATCACTGTAACTAGACATAATAGAGGCAAATTGGTATTGACAGAATAAAAATTGTTAAGATTACTGAAAATTATTAACGATCCAAGCGACCTAACACCGTCAGATTTTTTTTTTATTTTGCAATAACATAGTAACCAGTCACAAGAAGTGAGTTGTAAATGATACAACTTAACCAGTATACACAGTATATATAGTCATATATTAAGTGTATGAACTAATACATTGAGTATATATATATATATATATATATATATATATATATATATATATATATATATATATATATATATATATATATATATGTCGTGCCGAATATGTAAAACTGGTCAATTAGCAAAAACTCATTTAAAATTAAGTCCTTTTTGAAATTTTCTCTTATACGTTTAAAGATAGATTTTTTGCATTAATGTTAATGTAAAAATTTATAATTTTGCACCAAAAGAATCTTAGAAAACTTACCTAACCTTATTATAACAAGAGCAATTTATTTTAGTCTAACCCAACTAAATATATTTTAGATTTGTTTACAATAATTTAATATGTAAAGTAAAAGGACACAAGTGCAACTAATGTGACATTTATTGTGGCAACGTTTCGCTCTCCAGGAGCTTTATCAAGCCATTACAAACAATACATGGACACAGAGGGTATATAAAGGCTCAGAGTGAGGTGCAATACTAGTGAGGTACCATTTCGATGTTCACTAGTGGTAATAGTAGTAGTAGTAGTAGTCACTACCACTACTACTACTACTTCCTCCGTAAGCCATGCGTGTCGTATGAGGCGACTAAAATGCCGGGAGCAATGGGCTATTAACCCCTTCTCCTGTAGACATTTACTAAAAAAGAGAAGAAGAAAAACTTTATAAAACTGGGATGCTTGAATGTGCGTGGATGTAGCGCGGATGACAAGAAACAGATGATTGCTGATGTTATGAATGAAAAGAAGTTGGATGTCCTGGCCCTAAGCGAAACAAAGCTGAAGGGGGTAGGGGAGTTTCGGTGGGGGGAAATAAATGGGATTAAATCTGGAGTATCTGAGAGAGTTAGAGCAAAGGAAGGGGTAGCAGTAATGTTGAATGATCAGTTATGGAAGGAGAAAAGAGAATATGAATGTGTAAATGCAAGAATTATGTGGATTAAAGTAAAGGTTGGATGCGAGAAGTGGGTCATAATAAGCGTGTATGCACCTGGAGAAGAGAGGAATGCAGAGGAGAGAGAGAGATTTTGGGAGATGTTAAGTGAATGTATAGGAGCCTTTGAACCAAGTGAGAGAGTAATTGTGGTAGGGGACCTGAATGCTAAAGTAGGAGAAACTTTTAGAGATGGTGTGGTAGGTAAGTTTGGGGTGCCAGGTGTAAATGATAATGGGAGCCCTTTGATTGAACTTTGTATAGAAAGGGATTTAGTTATAGGTAATACATATTTTAAGAAAAAGAGGATAAATAAGTATACAAGATATGATGTAGGGCGAAATGACAGTAGTTTGTTGGATTATGTATTGGTAGATAAAAGACTGTTGAGTAGACTTCAGGATGTACATGTTTATAGACGGGCCACAGATATATCAGATCACTTTTTAATTGTAGCTACACTGAGAGTAAAAGGTAGATGGGATACAAGGAGAATAGAAGCATCAGGGAAGAGAGAGGTGAAGGTTTATAAACTAAAAGAGGAGGCAGTTAGGGAAAGATATAAACAGCTATTGGAGGATAGATGGGCTAATGAGAGCATAGGCAATGGGGTCGAAGAGGTATGGGGTAGGTTTAAAAATGTAGTGTTAGAGTGTTCAGCAGAAGTTTGTGGTTACAGGAAAGTGGGTGCGGGAGGGAAGAGGAGCGATTGGTGGAATGATGATGTAAAGAGAGTAGTAAGGGAGAAAAAGTTAGCATATGAGAAGTTTTTACAAAGTAGAAGTGATGCAAGGAGGGAAGAGTATATGGAGAAAAAGAGAGAGGTTAAGAGAGTGGTGAAGCAATGTAAAAAGAGAGCAAATGAGAGAGTGGGTGAGATGTTATCAACAAATTTTGTTGAAAATAAGAAAAAGTTTTGGAGTGAGATTAACAAGTTAAGGAAGCCTAGAGAACAAATGGATTTGTCAGTTAAAAATAGGAGAGGAGAGTTATTAAATGGAGAGTTAGAGGTATTGGGAAGATGGAGGGAATATTTTGAGGAATTGTTAAATGTTGATGAAGATAGGGAAGCTGTGATTTCGTGTATAGGGCAAGGAGGAATAACATCTTATAGGAGTGAGGAACAGCCAGTTGTGAGTGTGGGGGAAGTTCGTGAGGCAGTAGGTAAAATGAAAGGGGGTAAGGCAGCCGGGATTGATGGGATAAAGATAGAAATGTTAAAAGCAGGTGGGGATATAGTTTTGGAGTGGTTGGTGCAATTATTTAATAAATGTATGGAAGAGGGTAAGGTACCTAGGGATTGGCAGAGAGCATGCATAGTTCCTTTGTATAAAGGCAAAGGGGACAAAAGAGAGTGCAAAAATTATAGGGGGATAAGTCTGTTGAGTATACCTGGTAAAGTGTATGGTAGAGTTATTATTGAAAGAATTAAAAGTAAGACTGAGAATAGGATAGCAGATGAACAAGGAGGCTTTAGGAAAGGTAGGGGGTGTGTGGACCAGGTGTTTACAGTGAAACATATAAGTGAACAGTATTTAGATAAGGCTAAAGAGGTCTTTGTGGCATTTATGGATTTGGAAAAGGCGTATGACAGGGTGGATAGGGGGGCAATGTGGCAGATGTTGCAGGTGTATGGTGTAGGAGGTAGGTTACTGAAAGCAGTGAAGAGTTTTTACGAGGATAGTGAGGCTCAAGTTAGAGTACATAGGAAAGAGGGAAATTATTTCCCAGTAAAAGTAGGCCTTAGACAGGGATGTGTGATGTCGCCGTGGTTGTTTAATATATTTATAGATGGGGTTGTAAGAGAAGTAAATGCGAGGGTCTTGACAAGAGGCGTGGAGTTAAAAGATAAAGAATCACACATAAAGTGGGAGTTGTCACAGTTGCTCTTTGCTGATGACACTGTGCTCTTGGGAGATTCTGAAGAGAAGTTGCAGAGATTGGTGGATGAATTTGGTAGGGTGTGCAAAAGAAGAAAATTAAAAGTGAATACAGGAAAGAGTAAGGTTATGAGGATAACAAAAATATTAGGTGATGAAAGATTGGATATCAGATTGGAGGGAGAGAGTATGGAGGAAGTGAATGTATTCAGATATTTGGGAGTGGACGTGTCAGTGGATGGGTCTATGAAGGATGAGGTGAATCATAGAATTGATGAGGGGAAAAGGGTGAGTGGTGCAATTAGGAGTCTGTGGAGACAAAGAACTTTGTCCTTGGAGGCAAAGAGGGGAATGTATGAGAGTATAGTTTTACCAACACTCTTATATGGGTGTGAAGCATGGGTGATGAATGTTGCAGCGAGGAGAAGGCTGGAGGCAGTGGAGATGTCATGTCTGAGGGCAATGTGTAGTGTGAATATAATGCAGAGAATTCGTAGTTTGGAAGTTAGGAGGAGGTGCGGGATTACCAAAACTGTTGTCCAGAGGGCTGAGGAAGGGTTGTCGAGGTGGTTCAGACATGTAGAGAGAATGGAGCGAAACAGAATGACTTCAAGAGTGTATCAGTCTGTAGTGGAAGGAAGGTGGGGTAGGGGTCGGCCTAGGAAAGGTTGGAGGGAGGGGATAAAGGAGGTTTTGTGTGCGAGGGGCTTGGATTTCCAGCAGGCGTGCGTGAGCGTGTTTGATAGGAGTGAATGGAGACGAATGGTTTTTAATACTTGACGTGCTGTTGGAGTGTGAGCAGGGTAACATTTATGAAGGGGTTCAGGGAAACCGGCAGGCCGGACTTGAGTCCTGGAGATGGGAAGTACAGTGCCTGCACTCTGAAGGAGGGGTGTTAATGTTGCAGTTTAAAAACTGTAGTGTAAAGCACCCTTCTGGCAAGACAGTGATGGAGTGAATGATGGTGAAAGTTTTTCTTTTTCGGGCCACCCTGCCTTGGTGGGAATCGGCCAGTGTGATAATAAAAAAAAATAAAATATATATATATATATATATCTATATATATATATATATATATATATATATATATATATATATATATATATATATATATATATATATATATATATATTATTACATAATATGGTACAAAAGATTTAAGAGATACATTATTGATATAAAGGTGGCATATACGGTACATGTTGTTACGTGTGTATATATATGTAGTGGGAAATGCGGCTGTATGGCTCGAAAGTAACACTTAGGTGTTACTTCCGGTTTCCTACTTCTGGTCTCGAATTCTCCCCTACATAGGTGTGAAATTTCACACCTTTATGCTAATGACCCTGACCTCACCCTCGACCCGCGCCCCCTGCCCGAACCCCCTCCCGCGCGCCCGCCCACGCACCAGCACGCCCGCACGCCCACGCGCGCCCGCGCCTTCCCGCGCCCGCGTCCACCCGCGCCCGCGCCCACCCGCGCCCGCGCCTTCTGCAGCGTCCGCCGGATCGCCCCTGCTCCCCGAATTTTTTTCCGATTTTTTCGAATTTTTTTTTGAATTTCATTTTCTTGTGCTCTCCATCTCCACTAACCCCACCACTAAGATCACACATTTTTGTGCACATTCTCTTAAAACATCATAACCAAGATCACTAAAAACTAAGATCGCTTACATCAAGATCACTAAAACTATCTATACTTTTACTAAGATCACATAACATTTTGTCTTCTCTAACTCAACATTCAACAAACTTTACAACATTATCACAAAAACTAACTCATACACACAACACTATGCTTTGAACATCACCAAAAAACACCATCAATTACCTTTGAATACCCCCAAAACACCACTGATTACTACCAAAACACCACTAAATACTGCCCAAACACCACTAAAAATCACCAGAAACTAAGATCAACACTACCAGCTAATACACATTTTATAGAAATCCCCACCTAGCTTGATCAAACTTGTTGTGACCTGAGTGAGGTTATCACGTGACGTCACTGACAGCTGAGTAAACACAGGGTGGGTGATGTCATGCATGCGAGGAAGTTACTTGTTTAGACCTGCATAGACCCAAAAATTTGATCCGAGGAAGTAGAGCAGGAATATTTGGGATGGGGGGTGGAAGTGGGAGGTGTGGGTGAGAGAGGTGTTGATCCGAGGAGATGGAGCAGGAATATTGGGTTTAGAGGGTGGTGTGAGGGAGGAGGTCTTGATCCGAGGAAATGGAGCAGGAATATTTGGACATAGAGGGTGATGGTGTGGGGGAGAATGAGGTCTTGATCCAAGGAAGTGGAGCAGGAATATTTGGACACAGAGGGTGATGGTGTGGGGGAGAATGAGGTCTTGATCCAAGGAAGTGGAGCAGGAATATTTGGACACAGAGGGTGATACTAGACAGCATGATGCTGTCTAGTATCGCCACATGTGACACACAGCATGCTGCCATCTAGTATCGTCACATGTGTCACACAGCATGCTGCCATCTAGTATCGTCACATGTGTCACACAGCATGCTGCCATCTAGTATCGTCACATGTGTCACACAGCATGCTGCCATCTAGTATCGTCACATGTGTCACACAGCATCCTGCTATCAAGTATCGTCACATGTGTCACACAGCATGCTGCCATCTAGTAACGTTACATGTGTCACACAGCATCCTGCTATCTAGTATCGTCACATGTCTCACACAGCATGCTACCATCTAGTATCGTCACATGTGTCACACAGCATCCTGCTATCTAGTATCGTCACATGTGTCACACAGCATGCTGCCATCTAGTATCGTCACACGTGTCACACAGTATGCTGCCATCTAGTATCGTCACGTGTCACACAGCATGCTGCCATCTAGTATCGTCACATGTGTCACACAGCATCCTGCCATCTAGTATCGTCACATGTGTCACACAGCATCCTGCTATCTAGTATCGTCACATGTGTCACACAGCATGCTGCCATCTAGTATCGTCACATGTGTCACACAGCATCCTGCTATCTAGTATCGTCACATGTGTCACACAGCATGCTGCCATCTAGTATCGTCACATGTGTCACACAGCATCCTGCTATCTAGTATCGTCACATGTGTCACACAGCATGCTGCCATCTAGTATCGTCACATGTGTCACACAGCATCTTGCTATCTAGTATCGCCACATGTGTCACACAGCATGCTGCTATCTAGTATCGTCACAAGTGTCACACAGTATGCTGCCATCTAGTATCGTCACATGTGTCACACAGCATCCTGCTCTCTAGTATCGTCACATGTGTCACACAGTATGCTGCCATCTAATATCGTCACATGTGTCACACAGCATCCTGCTATCTAGTATCGTCACATGTGTCACACAGCATGCTGCCATCTAGTATCGTCACATGTGTCACACAGCATCCTGCTATCTAGTATCGTCACATGTGTCACACAGCATGCTGCTATCTAGTATCGTCACATGTGTCACACAGCATCCTGCTATCTAGTATCGTCACATGTGTCACACAGCATCCTGCTATCTAGTATCGTCGTATGTGTCACACAGCATGCTGCTATCTAGTATAGCCACGTGTCACAGAGCATCCTGCTATCTAGTATCGTCACATGTGTCACACAGCATTCTGCTATCTAGTATCGTCACATGTGTCACACATCATCCTGCTATCTAGTATCGCCACATGTGTCACACAGCATCCTGCTATCTAGTGTCGCCACATGTGTCACACAGCATCCTGCTATCTAGTATCGCCACATGTGTCACACAGCATCCTGCTATCTAGTATCGTCACATGTGTCACACAGCATGCTGCTATCTAGTATCGTCACATGAGTCACACAGCATGATGCTGTCTAGTATCGCCACATGTGTCACACAGCATGCTGCCATCTAGTATCGCCACATGTGACACACAGCATCCTGCTATCTAGTATCGTCACATGTGTCACACAGCATGCTGCCATCTAGTATCGTCACATGTGTCACACAGCATCCTGCTATCTAATATCGTCACATGTGTCACACAGCATCCTGCTATCTAGTATCGTCACATGTGTCACACAGCATGCTGCCATCTAGTATCGTCACATGTGTCACACAGCATGCTGCTATCTAGTATCGTCACATGTGTCACACAGCATGCTGCAATCTAGTATCGTCACATGTTTCACACAGCATCTTGCTATCTAGTATCGCCACATGTGTCACACAGCATGCTGCTATCTAGTATCGTCACAAGTGTCACACAGTATGCTGCCATCTAGTATCGTCACATGTGTCACACAGCATGCTGCTCTCTAGTATCGTCACATGTGTCACACAGTATGCTGCCATCTAGTATCGTCACATGTGTCACACAGCATCCTGCTATCTAGTATCGTCACATGTGTCACACAGCATGCTGCCATCTAGTATCGTCACATGTGTCACACAGCATCCTGCTATCTAGTATCGTCACATGTGTCACACAGCATGCTGCTATCTAATATCGTCACATGTGTCACACAGCATCCTGCTATCTAGTATCGTCACATGTGTCACACAGCATCCTGCTATCTAGTATCGTCGTATGTGTCACACAGCATGCTTCTATCTAGTATAGCCACATGTGTCACACAGCATCCTGCTATCTAGTATCGTCACATGTGGCACACAGCATTCTGCTATCTAGTATCGTCACATGTGTCACACATCATCCTGCTATCTAGTATCGCCACATGTGTCACACAGCATCCTGCTATCTAGTATCGTCACATGTGTCACACAGCATCCTGCTATCTAGTATCGTCACATGTGTCACACAGCATGCTGCTATCTAGTACCGTCACATGTGTCACACAGCATTCTGCTATCTAGTATCGTCACATGTGTCACACATCATCCTGCTATCTAGTATCGCCACATGTGTCACACAGCATCCTGCTATCTAGTATCGTCACATGTGTCACACAGCATGCTGCTATCTAGTATCGTCACATGTGTCACACAGCATCCTGCTATCTAGTATCGTCGTATGTGTCACACAGCATGCTGCTATCTAGTATAGCCACATGTGTCACACAGCATCCTGCTATCTAGTATCGCCACATGTGTCACACAGCATCCTGCTATCTAGTATCGTCACATGTGTCACACAGCATGATGCTGTCTAGTATCGCCACATGTGTCACACAGCATGCTGCCATCTAGTATCGCCACATGTGACACACAGCATCCTGCTATCTAGTATCGTCACATGTGTCACACAGCATGCTGCTGTCTAGTATCGCCACATGTGTCACACAGCATCCTGCTATCTACTATCGTCACATGTGTCACACAGCATTCTGCTATCTACTATCGTCATATGTGTCACACAGCATTCTGCTATATAGTATAGCTACATGTGTCACACAACATCCTGGTATCTAGTATCGTCACATGTGTCACACAGCATCCTGCTATCTAGTATCGCCACATGTGTCACACAGCATGCTGCTGTCTAGTATCGCCACATGTGTCACACAGCATCCTGCTATCTAGTATCGTCACATGTGTCACACAGCATGCTGCTATCTAGTATCGTCACATGTGTCACACAGCATCCTGCTATCTAGTATCGTCACATGTGTCACACAGCATGCTGCTATCTAGTATCGTCACATGTGTCACACAGCATCCTGCTATCTAGTATCGTCATATGTGTCACACAGCATCCTGCTATCTAGTATCGTCACATGTGTCACACAGCATCCTGCTATCTAGTATTGTCACATGTGTCACACATCATCCTGCTATCTAGTATCGCCACATGTGTCACACAGCATGATGCTGTCTAGTATCGCCACATGTGTCACACAGCATGATGCTGTCTAGTATCGCCACATGTGTCATACAGCATGATGCTGTCTAGTATCGTCACATGTGTCACACAGCATGATGCTGTCTAGTATCGTCACATGTGTCACACAGCATGATGCTGTCTAGTATCGTCACATGTGTCACACAGCATCCTGCTATCTAGTATCGTCACATGTGTCACACAGCATGCTGCTGTCTAGTATCGTCATATGTGTCACACAGCATCCTGATGTCTAGTATCGTCACATGTGTCACACAGCATGCTGCTGTCTAGTATCGTCACATGTGTCACACAGCATCCTGCTATCTAGTATCGTCACATGTGTCACACAGCATGCTGCTGTCAAGTATCGTCACATGTGTCACACAGCATGCTGCTGTCTAGTATCGTCACATGTGTCACACAGCATCCTGCTATCTAGTATCGTCACATGTATCACACAGCATCCTGCTATCTAGTATCGTCACATGTGTCACACAGCATCCTGCTATCTAGTATCGTCACATGTGTCACACATCATCCTGCTATCTAGTATCGCCACATGTGTCACACAGCATGATGCTGTCTAGTATCGTCACATGTGTCACACAGCTTCCTGCTATCTAGTATCGCCACATGTGTCACACAGCATGATGCTGTCTAGTATCGTCACATGTGTCACACAGCATCCTGCTATCTAGTATCGTCACATGTGTCACACAGCATGATGCTGTCTAGTATCGTCACATGTGTCACACAGCATCCTGCTATCAATATCGTCACATGTGTCACACAGCATCCTGCTATCTAGTATCGTCACATGTGTCACACAGCATCCTGCTCTCTAGTATCGTCACATGTGTCACACAGCATGCTGCCATCTAGTATCGTCACATGTGTCACACAGCATCCTGCTATCTAGTATCGTCACATGTGTCACACAGCATGCTGCTATCTAGTATCGTCACATGTGTCACACAGCATCCTGCTATCTAGTATCGTCACATGTGTCACACAGCATCCTGCTATCTAGTATCTTCACATGTGTCACACAGCATGCTGCTATCTAGTATCGTCACATGTGTCACACAGCATGCTGCTATCTAGTATCGTCACATGTGTCACTCAGCATCCTGCTATCTAGTATCCTCACATGTGTCACACAGCATCCTGCTATCTAGTATCGTCACATGTGCCACACAGCATTCTGCTATCTAGTATCGTCACATGTGTCACACAGCATCCTGCTATCTAGTATCGTCACATGTGTCACACAGCATCCTGCTATCTAGTATCGTCACATGTGTCACACAGCATGCTGCTATCTAGTATCGTCACATGTGTCACACAGCATCCTGCTATCTAGTATCGTCACATGTGTCACACAGCATCCTTCTATCTAGTATCGTCACATGTGTCACACAGCATTCTGCTATCTAGTATCGTCACATGTCACACAGCATGCTGCTATCTAGTATCGTCACATGTGTCACACAGCATCCTGCTATCTAGTATCGTCACATGTGTCACCCAACACAGCATGTTGCTATCTAGTATCGTCACATGTGTCACACAGCATCCTGCTATCTAGTATCGTCACATATGTCACACAGCATGCTGGTATCTAGTATCGTCACATGTGTCACACAGCATCCTGCTATCTAGTATCGTCACATGTGTCACACAGCATCCTGCTATCTAGTATCGTCACATGTGTCACACAGCATCCTTCTATCTAGTATCGTCACATGTGTCACACAGCATGCTGCTATCTAGTATCGTCACATGTGTCACACAGCATCCTGCTATCTAGTATCGTCACATGTGTCACACAGCATCCTGCTATCTAGTATCGTCACATGTGTCACACAGCATCCTGCTATCTAGTATCGTCACATGTGTCACACAGCATCCTGCTATCTAGTATCGTCACATGTGTCACACAGCATCCTGCTATCTAGTATCGTCACATGTGTCCCGTAAAATTATTATTTTTCGTTAATTTTTTCTCTCTTGTGAACACTGGCAAGAAAATCGTCGTCTTCCCAAGAGACTCATTGTTATATATAATAGCTGGGCCCTCCCAGCTGGCAGCGAGAGAGAGAGAGAGAGAGAGAGAGAGAGAGAGAGAGAGAGAGAGAGAGAGAGAGACAGACAGACAGACAGACAGACAGACAGACAGACAGACAGACAGAGACAGAGAGGAGAGAGAAAGTACGTACGTAAGTACATAGAAAAGACAGACAAGTGAGTGCCCAGAACTTCACGTTGATGCTGTCTTCTTGGACGAACTATTTACTACTATCTAGATTCACGACTCCCGTGTATTATCTTTATGGCTAAGTCAAGGATAGTAGAGCTGAAGGTTCTCCCCCCCCCCTCCACTCCTGGCCACTGCCGGCCTCAAATAGGAGGTAAAAATATATCATATCTCATTAAGAAAATTGCGTCGACTTTACTGGAGAGATTGAAGTGGGTGGAAGGTATTAGAGTGGTGCTCCTGTCGTTACTGCTCGTGTTACTTTGTTGCTGCTTGCTGAGTTCTGTATACCGTAACTAGGACTAGAGCCCAGGTGAGGCCAGAGAGGAAGAAGGATAGGGAAGGATGGAAATGGGTGAAAGAGTGGTAGAGAGAAGGAGGGGGAGCAAAGATAAGTGGCCCAACCACTTTCCATTTTTACTTTATAATGGGTGTATGTGAGTGGAATACATTTTTCTTGATTATGAAGTTTAAAGAGGGAGCATACCTCACTTACCTCACTGCCCAACACTGGCTCACATGTACACACCAAGGGCGTATACAGGTATAATCGTGCTTATTTGGTGAGACAGAGTTCCTTGTGGTGGAAAGTCGCAGATCCTAAGACTTGTGAGCGCAATTTGAGAGCGCAGGACGCCAGCTGTGTAGTATTGGCTGGGCACGACGATTGGCCATCAACTGACTAGCTGTTTCGGTGTCCTGTCTGTTGCGGTGCAGGTGTAATCCAGTCAGCAATATCTCGTGTTAGGTCACTTATTATCTATGGCCTTGGGAAATCATTCTTATAATTGTAACGTCGTACTCTATTACTAAGTCATCCTGTGTATTCTGTGAAGGGGTCGTCGGATCACAGTGTCTGTGGTGTTAATCGGCTGGGATGGGCTTCCTTTGTCGGGTAAGTAGACATCTTCAATGCCACACAGTTATCGTTTCTTGAGTATCTCTAACCTAACAATGAATGCGTCAATCCCAAGCAGAACGTGGCAATCCACTGTTCAAATTCTGTCCCTCAACTAAGCTCCAAAGATAAAACTGAGTGTCCTGTTCCGGACTTTTTTTGCAGTTTCAGTATGTTGGATTCAGGTGTGAGTGATAAGGGGAGTTAAAAATATTCAAGAACTGGTCGTATTATCATCTTGTAGAGGAGTTTCTGGATAAATGCTGAAGCCTGGCGGAATCTTAATGTTTACCTTGTCGTTGGCATGTGAAGTGGAATGTTAGTTTCGTATCCCAGGATCCAGTTTGAGGTTTTGATGACAATAGGAGTACCTCTGATACTGATTCCTCCATTGTTTTCATTCGACATAAGGCAGCATCTCTCCGATGATGATGGCATGCTTAATTTCCCATTAGTTCCTGAGCTCATACTGCTTCTTAGTGAAGGGATGGTGGTATTCCATATAATGGTTCTATCTGTTGGAGATGATTTTCTCGAACATCTTGCCAGTTACCTCCAAGAAGGAGATGGATTTATGGTTCTTTAACTTGCTCTTATCTTTGTTGGGTTTGGCAATGAGTATTGTTTTTGTCATCTTGAACACCTCGCATTACCCCTTGCATTACTAGTCAGGTACTTGACCTGCTTTCCGGTTATGTCAGAGAGTTCCAGAAACTTATTAAACTACGGTACGGTATTGTAGCCAGCTGGCCCAGTGGCTAACGCGCCTGTCTGGAGTTTTACGACTTACTAGCCGCGAGTTCAATCCCCACCCGTACCGTGTTTTGTTTGCAATCGTATCATTACGATTTCGTGAGTCAAGAGACTCATTGTTCATTTTTTGTATAACCAGACTCATCTCGATGAAAGTAATGAGTCTTCCAGGGTAGTCGTGTCAATTGTGGGGTTGGGAGTCTTTGTCTTTTCTTGTGTGAGAGAATCTTCCCTCTCACTTCTCCCATCGGGTTGGCTTGGTCTTGGGGATCATCCAATTTGATCGACATTCCTCATCGTGTTCATCAGTGAAGGTGCGCGTTAGATACTGGGTGAGCTTCGTCGTGGCTCCCCATTAGTTGCCGGTCATTGCCTAGGTAGTTCCTGCTGGGGTAGAAGCTGCAGGGGTCGGGTTCAGGTGTTGAGGGACTCCACAAGGAATTGGCCCACAGATTTTTCAGGACAGGGATATCGTCGGACCCAACGTTGCCACCGTGGATTATCCTACAGTGGAAGAGGTCGCAATCCCTGTTGGCTGAGACTAAGTCTGGGATCCCTCGTCTAGGTCCAATGTACGTCTTGAAGAATAAACTATGAAATGACATTTCTTGCGGACACGATGCTGAAGGGCTGCTTTACCTTGTGGTCTCCTGTGTGGTTGGTCGGGGCTGGGCCACAGTTAAAGAGAGCAGGAACGTCCCTACGGTCCCTAAGATAGTAGAGACACAATCTGTGGTCGGAACGAGTTGCAATACATTGTTGCCACGAGTGGCCAATGTAACAACTAGTGTTAGTAAACTGTGTTCAGTTATGTTACCAGGTGTGGAAGCTTCTTGTTCCCCTGACGGATTATTTTAGTTATGTTAAAAGTACTGAGGTCACTGACTATCATTGCCTCTTTGTTTTACTTATTACTTTAATTGTGTCGTAAATAAGAGCATCGTATTTCGACTTTGTACATGGGCACAGAGTATGTTTTTTTTTCTTTTATCGTTTTCACTGCCTTGAATTTCGAAAATATACGGAGTCACATGCTTCTTCACCGTTCTTTTGAGCTGCAGTCACACGATGTTCGTTCTTGACTTACACGGTCACTCCATCACCTCTTTCATGAGTGCGAACTATTTCTGCTGTCAGTCGACTGTCTGGTTTAACCAGGATCCACTCAGAGAAATATCTGTATGCTCTGATGATGCAAATGCAAAAAAAAAAAAAACTTTCTGGGGATAAACTACGACTATTTTCACTCTATACTATTTCTGGGGTGAGAATCGTCCAAATCTTTTGGAACGCAAAGAGTTGAAATGAAATCTGTTTATTTAAAACAAGCTTCTGAGACTATTAAAGTGTGTGTGTGTGTGTGAGAGAGAGAGAGAGAGAGAGAGAGAGAGAGAGAGAGAGAGAGAGAGAGAGAGAGAGAGAGAGAGAGAGAGAGAGAGAGAGAGAGAGAGAGAGAGAGAGAGAGAGAGAAAGAGAGAGAGAGAGAGAAATGCTAAGAATACTAAGAATTGATTTTCTGTCTATGATGGTGATAAATTTTATGTACGGAAGGGGATAAATGGAGAAATACATGAAGCCGAGAAGGTTAATGATGGAGGAACAGCTGAGAATCCCTGACCTAGAGAGTCGTTTGTTTCATCCACATACTTAGATTTGTTATTATGACCCTTGACTTGTTAAGCGTGTGGGAGACTACCTAACACATTGTTAATAATTCAGTAATTACAAGTCTTCTTTGACTGTTTTTAGTTTTTTATATAAGTGTTTCTTAGCTCTTAATAATCTTCTCTGAACTTTTTGACTTTCAAACATTATTTCTAATGTGAGTCAGGAAAATTATATTATCTGTTATGCCTTAAGTTACTTCAGCAAAGACTACCACATACATCCTTGATCCTGACTCCTGGGAGACATATCCTTGATCCTCACTCCTGGGAGACATATCCTTGATCCTCACTCCTGGGAGACATATCCTTGATCCTCACTCCTGAGAGACATATCCTTGATCCTCACTCCTGAGAGACATATCCTTGATCCTCACTCCTGGGAGACATATCCTTGATCCTCACTCCTGAGAGACATATCCTTGATCCTCACTCCTGAGAGACATATCCTTGATCCTCACTCCTGGGAGACATATCCTTGATCCTCACTCCTGAGAGACATATCCTTAATCCTCACTCCTGAGAGACATATCCTTGATCCTGACTCCTGGGAGACATATCCTTGATCCTCACTCCCAGGAGACATATCCTTGACCCTCACTCCTGAGAGACATATCCTTGATCCTCACTCCCAGGAGACATATCCTTGACCCTCACTCCTGAGAGACATATCCTTGATCCTCACTCCTAGGAGACATATCCTCCTTTTATACCTGTTGCTACGACAAAATTCCGTATTCTCTTGCCTCCCAATAGAGATCCCAACCAGGACAACCTAGGGTTCTCCCTCAGGATTTAGCTGGACAATCTGAAGCTTACCCTGGGAATCTGGCTGGACAACTTTGAGGTTTTTCTTGTGGATCTGGCTGGAGTATTTCAGTGAACGGTTCAAACCTTTACACAAAGTCGTGCAGGTTACTGCTTCTGACTTTTTAAATTGTTCTTATTGTTTACCGGTGTAAATCTGTTGTTAAGTGATGCCTAGTAATACTGGAAAGAATAAAAGTAAATTACATCTGTACAGCGACTGTACCGGGAGCTGACTGTAGTCTGCTTCAAGGTTTAAGGTGGACCGTGGCCTGGTGGAAAGCTTATGCTTCACATAGTGATAGTTCGGGTTCGATTCTCGGCAAGGGTGGAATCATTGGGCGTGTTTCCTTACATCAGTTGTCTATGCTCACCAATCATTAAATAGGTACCTGGGTGTTAGTCGATTGATGTGGGACGCATCCTGGGACAAAACTGACCTAATTTGCCTGAAATGCTCAGCATAACAAGCGACTTTCTATATAGTAGTATGTCATTGATGTCAGCTAGGACTGTATACCTTGTACATGTACTTGTAGAAATAAGATATTATTATTATTATTATTATTATTATTATTATTATTATTATTATTATTATTATTATTATTATTATTATTATTATTATTCACGATGCTCTCACGTTGAGACTCAATTCTTCGTTTGTGTTTTCCTAGGTTTGTTTAAGTAGTAAGTTATTTACATGATAAACAAGACACTTTCCTTGAGAGTCCGTGTCAAAAGAAGTGAGTAAATTCTTAACAAGTGACGGGAACAGCTAGAAAACTTGAAGTGTTTCTAGGAAGATATTTTAGCAAGTTAGCCAGACTAAGTTTGTCCATTTACATCAGTGAGTTAATGAAGAAGACAAATGTGCGACACTTGGATATTTTTATTGATGAAAAGTTGTGCCAACACAACAGAGTTGTGCAGGCAAGTATTGGCGACTCTGTCGCTAGTCATCTCCGTTTGTACTCGACTGAAAAAGCCTACTGAGCAGGAGTAACGTTTCAGTAGTAAAGCTGTCTTAAGTGTTGCATATGTGTCTTATTTAACAATTTGTCGGTGTTGTATACCATCAATAATAAAATATTAGGGGAGAGAGAGAGAGAGAGAGAGAGAGAGAGAGAGAGAGAGAGAGAAAGAGACAGACAGAGAGACAGAGAGACAGACAGAGAAAGAGAGGCAGAGAGATGGGAGGGAGATATGGAGGGAGAGAGAGAGCGAGGTGTCGACATCATGCAGGCGACTACTGCCCTACACTCTCCCTCTATTAAAGGGGACACACCTGAAGACACAAGGACACTGTGTTACTGTTATCTGGAGGCATTCTTTTGTGAATGGGAAATATATATATATATATATATATATATATATATATATATATATATATATATATATATATATATATATATATATATATATATATATATATATATATATATATATATATATATATATATATATATATATATATATATATATATAGATATATGTATATGTGTGTGTGTGTGTTTGTTTGTAAGAATCTTGTCAGGACTGTTCTTAAAACTATGTATGGATCCCAGATGTACCACTTCGCTATCTAGGTCATTCCACTTCCACTTCTAAGGCAAAAGAACTATTTCCTAACATCCCTGTGACTTATCTGTATTTCTAAATTCCAGCTGTGCCCTTGAGACCTGCCTCTCGGTAATTTTTACTTCGTAATCTTGTTACCACACATCCTTCTAGCCTCTAGTGTCGTCAAGTTCAGCTTGTGTAACCTAACCTCACACCTCACATCTCTCAACTCGTGTTCAAGTCTCGTAGCAACACACTTCATTTTTTCCAGTTTCTTTACTTGCCTTATCAGTTGTGGGTTCCATACTGGTGCTGTATACTCAAAGATGGACCTGACACATGTCTTGTATAAGGTTGTGAATGTCTGCTTGTTGAGGCTCTCAAGAGTTGTATTACACAGAGTTACAATAATAGATCATAACACATGGGCAGTTCTTTATATATGACTGATGCAATATTTGCTCTATTACCTGTCTTGTTTTAGAGTGTTTTTTTTTTATTCGCCGGTATTCTTCCGGCCCGGGTGTTTTCCAAGTAGTGGTGACCCGGCCTTGGCTCCCTATCTGGGGAGTATCTCGAGACCTAAGTCTCCCATGGGAGGAGGTACAAGTACCTCCTCATCTCTGGAACCAAGTGTCCCCAGGCCTAGCCACATTCCCCGCCCACACGAGGCTCGCGGGGAGAAGCTAGGCCTTTGGTCTGCCATCTGCCCCGCCACAAAGGGGCTCGTGGGGATGGCAGTCTTATGAGCTGCAGGTGGTAGCAAACTCAGGCTTTATAGAGTGTATTTAATAACGAAGTTTCCTCTGTAAACTTTGTCGTGGACAAGATGAAGGAGTCTGACTGTCACTGAGGTAGAGGGAATCTTACTGTCACTGAGGTAGAGGGAGTCTGACTGTCACTGAGGTAGAGGGAGTCTGACTGTCACTGAGGTAGAGGGAGTCTGACTGTCACTGAGGTAGAGGGAGTCTGACTGTCACTGAGGTAGAGGGAGTCTGACTGTCACTGAGGTAGAGGGAGTCTGACTGTCACTGAGGTAGAGGGAGTCTGACTGTCACTGAGGTAGAGGGAGTCTGACTGTCACTGAGGTAGAGGGAATCTTACTGTCACTGAGGTAGAGGGAGTCTGACTGTCACTGAGGTAGAGGGAGTCTGACTGTCACTGAGGTAGAGGGAGTCTGACTGTCACTGAGGTAGAGGGAGTCTGACTGTCACTGAGGTAGAGGGAGTCTGACTGTCACTGAGGTAGAGGGAGTCTGACTGTCACTGAGGTAGAGGGAATCTTACTGTCACTGAGGTAGAGGGAGTCTGACTGTCACTGAGGTAGAGGGAGTCTGACTGTCACTGAGGTAGAGGGAGTCTGACTGTCACTGAGGTAGAGGGAGTCTGACTGTCACTGAGGTAGAGGGAGTCTGACTGTCACTGAGGTAGAGGGAGTCTGACTGTCACTGAGGTAGAGGGAGTCTGACTGTCACTGAGGTAGAGGGAGTCTGACTGTCACTGAGGTAGAGGGAGTCTGACTGTCACTGAGGTAGAGGGAGTCTGACTGTCACTGAGGTAGAGGGAGTCTGACTGTCACTGAGGTAGAGGGAGTCTGACTGTCACTGAGGTAGAGGGAGTCTGACTGTCACTGAGGTAGAGGGAGTCTGACTGTCACTGAGGTAGAGGGAGTCTGACTGTCACTGAGGTAGAGGGAGTCTGACTGTCACTGAGGTAGAGGGAGTCTGACTGTCACTGAGGTAGAGGGAATCTTACTGTCACTGAGGTAGAGGGAGTCTGACTGTCACTGAGGTAGAGGGAGTCTGACTGTCACTGAGGTAGAGGGAGTCTGACTGTCACTGAGGTAGAGGGAGTCTGACTGTCACTGAGGTAGAGGGAGTCTGACTGTCACTGAGGTAGAGGGAGTCTGACTGTCACTGAGGTAGAGGGAGTCTGACTGTCACTGAGGTAGAGGGAATCTTACTGTCACTGAGGTAGAGGGAGTCTTACTGTCACTGAGGTAGAGGGAATCTTACTGTCACTGAGGAAGAGAGAGTCTTACTGTCACTGAGGTAGAGGGAATCTTACTGTCACTGAGGTAGAGGGAGTCTTACTGTCACTGAGGTAGAGGGGATCTTACTGTCACTGAGGTAGAGGGAATCTTACTGTCACTGAGGTAGAGGGACTGTCACTGAGGTAGAGGGAGTCTGACTGTCACTGAGGTAGAGGGAGTCTGACTGTCACTGAGGTAGAGGGAGTCTGACTGTCACTGAGGTAGAGGGAGTCTGACTGTCACTGAGGTAGAGGGAGTCTGACTGTCACTGAGGTAGAGGGAGTCTGACTGTCACTGAGGTAGAGGGAGTCTGACTGTCACTGAGGTAGAGGGAGTCTGACTGTCACTGAGGTAGAGGGAGTCTGACTGTCACTGAGGTAGAGGGAGTCTGACTGTCACTGAGGTAGAGGGAGTCTGACTGTCACTGAGGTAGAGGGAGTCTGACTGTCACTGAGGTAGAGGGAGTCTGACTGTCACTGAGGTAGAGGGAATCTTACTGTCACTGAGGTAGAGGGAATCTTACTGTCACTGAGGTAGAGGGAGTCTTACTGTCACTGAGGTAGAGGGAATCTTACTGTCACTGAGGTAGAGGGAATCTTACTGTCACTGAGGTAGAGGGAATCTTACTGTCACTGAGGTAGAGGGAATCTTACTGTCACTGAGGTAGAGGGAATCTTACTGTCACTGAGGTAGAGGGAATCTTACTGTCACTGAGGTAGAGGGAATCTTACTGTCACTGAGGTAGAGGGAGTCTTACTGTCACTGAGGTAGAGGGAGTCTTACTGTCACTGAGGTAGAGGGAGTCTTACTGTCACTGAGGTAGAGGGAATCTTACTGTCACTGAGGTAGAGGGAGTCTTACTGTCACTGAGGTAGAGGGAATCTTACTGTCACTGAGGTAGAGGGAATCTTACTGTCACTGAGGTAGAGGGAATCTTACTGTCACTGAGGTAGAGGGAATCTTACTGTCACTGAGGTAGAGGGAGTCTTACTGTCACTGAGGTAGAGGGAGTCTGACTGTCACTGAGGTAGAGGGAATCTTACTGTCACTGAGGTATACAATAATTTTGCAAAAATCTTTCTGAGCCTAACGAAAAAAAATGTATTTCATTGTGTTTGTTTATTATTAAATTATTGTAAACTTATCTTAGAAGGATTTAGTTTAATTATGCTAAATTAAATTGCGCTTGTTATAATAAGGTTTGGTAAGTTTTCTAAGGTTAGATATATGTATATTTATATATTTTTTTTTTTTTTTTTTTTTTTTATTATCACACCGGCCGATTCCCACCAAGGCAGGGTGGCCCGAAAAAGAAAAACTTTCACCATCATTCACTCCATCACTGTCTTGCCAGAAGGGTGCTTTACACTACAGTTTTTAAACTGCAACATTAACACCCCTCCTTCAGAGTGCAGGCACTGTACTTCCCATCTCCAGGACTCAAGTCCGGCCTGCCGGTTTCCCTGAATCCCTTCATAAATGTTACTTTGCTCACACTCCAACAGCACGTCAAGTATTAAAAACCATTTGTCTCCATTCACTCCTATCAAACACGCTCACGCATGCCTGCTGGAAGTCCAAGCCCCTCGCACACAAAACCTCCTTTACCCCCTCCCTCCAACCCTTCCTAGGCCGACCCCTACCCCGCCTTCCTTCCACTACAGACTGATACACTCTTGAAGTCATTCTGTTTCGCTCCATTCTCTCTACATGTCCGAACCACCTCAACAACCCTTCCTCAGCCCTCTGGACAACAGTTTTGGTAATCCCGCACCTCCTCCTAACTTCCAAACTACGAATTCTCTGCATTATATTCACACCACACATTGCCCTCAGACATGACATCTCCACTGCCTCCAGCCTTCTCCTCGCTGCAACATTCATCACCCACGCTTCACACCCATATAAGAGCGTTGGTAAAACTATACTCTCATACATTCCCCTCTTTGCCTCCAAGGACAAAGTTCTTTGTCTCCACAGACTCCTAAGTGCACCACTCACTCTTTTTCCCTCATCAATTCTATGATTCACCTCATCTTTCATAGACCCATCCGCTGACACGTCCACTCCCAAATATCTGAATACGTTCACCTCCTCCATACTCTCTCCCTCCAATCTGATATTCAATCTTTCATCACCTAATCTTTTTGTTATCCTCATAACCTTACTCTTTCCTGTATTCACCTTTAATTTTCTTCTTTTGCACACCCTACCAAATTCATCCACCAATCTCTGCAACTTCTCTTCAGAATCTCCCAAGAGCACAGTGTCATCAGCAAAGAGCAGCTGTGACAACTCCCACTTTGTGTGTGATTCTTTATCTTTTAACTCCACGCCTCTTGCCAAGACCCTCGCATTTACTTCTCTTACAACCCCATCTATAAATATATTAAACAACCACGGTGACATCACACATCCTTGTCTAAGGCCTACTTTTACTGGGAAAAAATTTCCCTCTTTCCTACATACTCTAACTTGAGCCTCACTATCCTCGTAAAAACTCTTCACTGCTTTCAGTAACCTACCTCCTACACCATACACTTGCAACATCTGCCACATTGCCCCCCTATCCACCCTGTCATACGCCTTTTCCAAATCCATAAATGCCACAAAGACCTCTTTAGCCTTATCTAAATACTGTTCACTTATATGTTTCACTGTAAACACCTGGTCCACACACCCCCTACCTTTCCTAAAGCCTCCTTGTTCATCTGCTATCCTATTCTCCGTCTTACTCTTAATTCTTTCAATTATAACTCTACCATACACTTTACCAGGTACACTCAACAGACTTATCCCCCTATAATTTTTGCACTCTCTTTTATCCCCTTTGCCTTTATACAAAGGAACTATGCATGCTCTCTGCCAATCCCTAGGTACCTTACCCTCTTCCATACATTTATTAAATAATTGCACCAACCACTCCAAAACTATATCCCCACCTGCTTTTAACATTTCTATCTTTATCCCATCAATCCCGGCTGCCTTACCCCCTTTCATTTTACCTACTGCCTCACGAACTTCCCCCACACTCACAACTGGCTCTTCCTCACTCCTACAAGATGTTATTCCTCCTTGCCCTATACACGAAATCACAGCTTCCCTATCTTCATCAACATTTAACAATTCCTCAAAATATTCCTTCCATCTTCCCAATACCTCTAACTCTCCATTTAATAACTCTCCTCTCCTATTTTTAACTGACAAATCCATTTGTTCTCTAGGCTTTCTTAACTTGTTAATCTCACTCCAAAACTTTTTCTTATTTTCAACAAAATTTGTTGATAACATCTCACCCACTCTCTCATTTGCTCTCTTTTTACATTGCTTCACCACTCTCTTAACTTCTCTCTTATATATATATATGTATATATATATATATATATATATATATATATATATATATATATATATATATATATATATATATATATAAATATATATATATATATATATATATATATATATATATATATATATATATATATATATATATATATATATATATATATATATATATATTGAACTAGTACGTCATGAAAAGATTTTTTTATAGAAATGAGTAGAGGCAAGAGGGTATTGTTTAACAAGAGTCCACTAGGTTGGCAAGACTACTTGCTTGATTATATTTATGGTGAGATTAGAAGAGTAAGAGAGAACACTGAACGTATGCATACGAGGAAGTTAAATAATCTCTTAGGAGAGAGTGGCTGGACCACACATGCAAATCCGGAGTTTGTAATGAACTTGTCTAGCAAAGAATTAAACAGTGAACAGCAGGCAGCACTAGGATTTGGATTAAGCTTCGCGCCAACAACTGAAGATGGTAATTATGTAAACACGGCAAAATCTTTCTGCATGCTAGAAAAGCAAGGTGAACTGACGCCCATTACATTTAATATATGTAAAAGGATGGTATATGGGACTTGACTCCGTCTTGTGGTTCCCAACTGCCCATTAAGATTCACTAAAGCATACAAGGAGCTCAGTAATGATCAGACCTTCCATCTGTCGAGAGGGGATAAATGCAATCTTGTTGTTATTTTAGATAAAGTTGAATACTTAGATAAAATGAACCATTTATTGAGTGATAATGAAACTTACGAACCGCTCATTAAGAACCCCATTGACCAGGTCAATAGCCATTTCAATAAACGTCGAGGTCTGCAACTCTACCATGTCTCTATGGTTGATCAAGACTCATTAATCTGGGAGCCCAGTCCATTAGTTCAGTAGGGTCGGCATTATATAACCCTTATGGTTGGTAGAATCTCGAATGTGCTTATTAAAAATAATGTTGACATTACTGAAAGGCTCCAGAAATTAAATGATTCACATGACTTTACTCTTGTGAATTATAATGTTTACCAGAGTTCCTGTCCCTGACTTGCTTACGTACCTTAAAGAGGAACTAGAAAACTTCTTGCCCTACCCCACAAATATAATTATAGAACTGATTAAGCTTTGTGTTATGGATTGCAAGTTTATGTTTGAAGGCAAGAACTTTGCTCAAAAACAGGGCAGGGCTGTGAGAAATCCCCTTAGCCCCTTACTCAGTAACCTCTATATGAAATTCTATGAGACTAGGCTACTTAAAGATATTCTCCCGAATAATGCTAGGTGGTTCAGATACGTAGATAATGTGCTTTGCCTTTGGCCTAGAGATCACAACATTGATGAGTTCCTACCTAGACTCAATGGTCTGGCACCTTCTGTTAAGTTGACAAGAGAGCATGAATTAGACAACACTCTACTTTTTGACAGAAGATTCAGATTTGCAGTTTGCAGGAAGACCACCAATGTGTCATCATACATTCATTATTCAATCATCAATCTAGGGTTAAAAGGAGTGTTTTCCTTACTAAGTTCCTGAGAGCTTTGCATATCTGCAGTCCTGAATATTTAGAAGATGAAATCAACAAAATATTCAACATAGCCAAAAAAACGAGATACCCCAGGGATTTTGTTGAGAAGGCCCTACTGTCAGCTAGGAAAACTTTCTACAGGACCAAACCTAGGGAATCACTTGACAGGAAAAAAAATGCATTAGTCTTGCCATACAATGATAATTTGGTCTGCCTACAGGAGGCACCAAAAAAGTTCAATATTAACCTTACTTTCAAAAACACTGAGACAGTGAAACAGAGATTGATTAAAAACACACCATCTGATAATGTGGGTGGTGCTTACAAGGTTCCATGCACCTTTTGCCCACTCTCATACATTGGTCAGATAGGTAAACCTCTAGAAACCAGATTATCCCAACACCAGTACTCAGTCAGGACGGGCCAGGTGTCGAATGCGATCTTTAACCATGTCAGCTCTTGCATTCACCCACCAGAATGGGCTGCTGCCCAGATAATTGTACCCAACAGTTATATCATGGAAACAAACATAACTAAGTCCTCTCTCTTGAAACATGATAGGAATGCTGTATATAACTCAAATTATGAGCAGTACAAACTCGAAAGTTATTTGGTGGAGTCTATTGTACACAGCCTTAAACAACAATGCTATACAAAAGCACAGGGATACTCATTATGCCAGGGGGTTTCATGAAGGTTCAGTTATGTTCAACCAGAATCTGCAAGCTGAACATCATGGTATGCCCGACGTTAACGTCAATATAACATAAAACATCCTGTAAAGTCCGTCGTGAACATCGTTATATAACATGTTGGGTCTGCTGTAACTGGCAACATAATGTATAACCCACAAGCTTCATCTGCATGCAGGTGTCGTAAGGTTACAGGTGCTGTATGTGGTGTGCTGCAATCACAAACTGCATCCTAAGTGAGGGGGGTAGGCCTGCGGGGGTGTTCATTTAGGTATTAGTATGCATGTGTGATTATCCCAGAATAACCCAAAAAGAGGCAGAGTGACCTATCCTAACCCATTTAGGTACAGTGGCACAAGGCACACATAGTTGATTGCAACATGGCGATTGCAACACGGTGATTGCATCATGGTGATTGCAACATGGTGATTGCAACATGGTGATTGCAACATGGCGATTGCAACACGGTGATTGCATCATGGTGATTGCAACATGGTGATTGCAACACGGTGATTGCATCATGGTGACTGCAATTAGTTTAGTGGTTAACTGAATTAGGGAATTAGCAATATAATAATAATAATAGCGTTAAAATTAAAGCTTCATGAATTGCCTGGTTATTATTGAAAAGAAAAACCTGAAAAGGAGAGAGATCAGAGGCATACTGACACTGAGAGTATTTCCTGAATGTTCTAGAAAGTTCTGGGACAGCGGGTATTACCTGCTGACTAAATGAGGGCATTTATTCCTTCTATTTCGCTAGTTAGAAGATTGTAAACAATAGCTACATCCTGTATGTGAATGATCCACTATTGTAATGTAACTTCTTATGTCACATGACCTGTTCCCAGCGTTTAGAAGCTTAGGGCTGGCTATTAACTATCTCCTAGTTTCTCTTTCATATGCTATCTTCAAACTGTGGGACCTACCCCACCCAACCTCATATACGGTGGGGTGTGACTAGCCTCAGCTAGTCGCAGTGCTGTCATTGATTAAATACCACTTATTCGTGATTACAATACTATATACACTGCTCATGAAGGATAGTACATCAAATGGGGAGGAGGATGAAATTAGCTCTGAAGTACCCACACCATCGTATATCCTCGGATCACGGTACAACACCTAGCTCTGCTAGGTGTGTGATTCTTGTAGGATTGTATGGTTAGAACTTCGTGGAATTTTCGATCACCATCAGGCGGGCTAAAACAACATGGGATCGAATCCTCAGCTAGTTGCAGCGATTAAATACTACTTGTTCGTGGTTATTTATATATATATATATATATATATATATATATATATATATATATATATATATATATATATATATATATATATATATATATATGTGTGTGTGTGTGTGTGTGTGTGTGTGTGTGTGTGTGTGTGCATATATATATATATATATATATATATATATATATATATATATATATATATATATATATATATATATATATATATATATATATATATATAAGTGTACTAGGGACTGGAAAAGAGAAATAAATATTATTGTATATGAGTAAAAGAGCGAAGAGTGAAAATGGCAGGCATTAGGGGGGTACAGGCTGCCATAATTATATTTATATTTCTTCTTCAATTCCATGAAGAAAGAAATCAGTCATGGGGGTTGGAAAAGGTGAATGGAGTAACAGCGCCCTGGACAGTAAAAGCCCAACAGTTGCCATCCTACCAGAAAAGTAAATGTCACTATCGCCGCAAGGTATGGCAACACCGCATACCCAAACAAAAACAGTGGCACACAGCTCTTATTGTAGCGCTCTTAAGTGGTGATATCCAAATTAATCCAGGACCTCAAACTATTGTGCAGTGGCAAAACAGACAGATAAATGACGGTGATAATGACGGTCTAGTAGCTAGGAATAACCTTAACTCCATATGTAATGCACACATAGGTCAATGTGAGACAATACAGCCATTATTATCTCAAACACTACCAAACAGGTGCATACACTGTACTAAAGTACGCATGAAAAACAGAAAAGGCACCTTATGTAAAATGTGTAAGGGGTGGGTGCATGATGGATGTATGTACAATTATAGCAACGGTGCCAGAATTCATTTTGTGTGTAACAAATGCACTTTGGCACAGTTACCCTTTAGCAGTGATGACATTGATTTACCTAATTTTAATACAAATGACCCATTGCCATATATTGATGATTATGATTGTTTTATGAAAACAGGCCTTCACTTTATTCATGTCAATGCAAGATCACTTCTTCCTAAATTGGCAGAGATTAGGATTCTAGCTAACAAAATTAGGGCGGCAGTTATAACCATCTCTGAATCTTGGTTGGATGATACGGTGACTGACGACGAGGTCAAAATAGAAGGTTACAATATAAAACGCTTAGATAGGAACAGAAAGGGCGGTGGAGTATGTGCCTACATTAGAAATGACTTAGCTTACAACCCAAGACCTGATTTAAATAACAATAAACTGGAGATTCTATGGTTTGAAGTGCTGCTTCCTAAGACCAAACCCATCTTAGTAGGAACCAGTTACCGCCCTCCTACCCAGGACCAGTTCTTAGAAGACTTTTCCAGAGTCTTGTCCGGAGTTGAAAACAATTGCGAGACAATAATACTGGGCGACTTCAATATCTGTTTTCAGCAGCAAAATAACGGGCTATGCAAAAGGTATAAGCAAATTCTAGGATTAAATAGTTACACTCAACTAATTAATACTCCAACCCGGATCACACAGTTCTCAGCCACCCTAATTGACCACATACTTTGTAACCGCTCTGAGAACATTAGTCAGTCAGGCGTCATTACCACAGGTCTTAGTGATCATTTCATCATTTACTGCACCAGGAAAATCACTAGGGATAGGATAGGCCTACACAGGACAATAAAAATGAGGTCAACTAGAAACTACAGTAAAGAAACACTGGTAAATAGGCTACACAATTGTGACTGGACAGTGATAACAAGTTGCACGGACGTAAACGATGCCTGGGAAAAATTCAAAACAATGTTCACTACCATCCTTAATAATATTGCACCAGTTAAAGAGGTTAGGATTAAACGAAGAACTGAACCCTGGATGACTACTGAGATATTAGATAATATGAAATTCAGAGACCAGCTGCTAAAAAGATTTAAAGCAAACAGACAGGATATTGCAGCACTAAATGAATTCCAAAGGGTGAGGAACAGAGTACAGAGACTTATAAAACGAGCAAAGGCAAAGCACTACTGCTCAAAAATTGAAGAGTATAAGCATAACCCCAGAAAGCTCTGGCAACAACTAAAACATTTGGGGTATAGCCATAAGCCAGTAGATAGGTCTAACATAGTACTCACTATCGATAATGAGGTATGCCATGAAACATCTAAGGTGGCAAATTGCTTTAATTCATACTACACATCTGTTGCATCAACACTAGTAAGTAAACTACCAGCTGCATCAAATACCTTTAACACAGACTCTGATAAGTTTCAAACATACTATACCAATAAAGGGGTAACCCCAAACAGTTGTCAACTAGTAAGTGTATCTCATGACTTTATTCAAAAAGAACTAAGCAGGTTAAACCCAACTAAGAGCACAGGCCCTGATAACATCCCGTCTAAGTTCCTAAAAGATGGTGCTTCTGAATTGTCAATCCCTATTGCTCACATAATAAATCCATCAATTACCACTAATACCGTACCGGAGGGGTTCAAGGAGGCCAGAGTTACTCCTATCTTCAAGAAAAATAGTAGGTCTGATGTAAGCAACTATAGGCCTGTTAGTATACTCAGTATAATATCTAAAATTCTAGAGAGGGCGGTGTATTCTCAAGTAGTTAAGTACCTTAATGACAACAACATTCTCCATAGCTATCAATCAGGCTTTAGAAGATCATACTCAACCGACACCTCCCTTATTAATCTGATGGATTACCTGAGAACTGAAATGTCAAAGGGGAACCTCATAGGTATGGTAACCTTAGACCTGCAAAAGGCCTTCGATGCTGTCAACCACAATATATTATGTAATAAACTTCAAGCTATCGGTATAGGTTCTGTAGACTGGTTTAAGTCCTACCTTAGCAACAGGAGACAAATAGTCAAAATCAACAAAACAGAATCAGAACCCCTGCCGATAACATGTGGAGTTCCCCAAGGTAGTATTCTGGGTCCCTTATTATTCTTATGTTATGTCAATGATATGCCTATCAGTGTCAAGTGCAAACTCCTACTGTATGCAGATGACAGTGCTCTGTTAGTGTCAGGTAAAGACCCACAAGATATTGCTAATGTTTTAACACTGGAACTGGAGTCCTGCAGCAAATGGTTAGTAGACAACAAACTATCATTACACCTAGGGAAAACTGAAGCCATTCTCTTTGGCACGAAACATAAACTGAGAAGGGTAAATAACTTTAATGTTCAATGTAATGGGGAGCCCATCACTTTGGTTTCATCAGTAAAATGTTTGGGAATCCCCTTTGACCCATGCATGTCAGGAGAATTGATAGGGAACAGTGTAGTAAAGAAAGCGAATGCCAGACTGAAGTTCCTGTATAGACAAGCACAGTGTCTACCTACTGAGGCTCGCAGGACCCTATGTCTAGCCCTTATACAATGCCATATGGATTACGCTTGCTCTTCTTGGTACTCTGCCTTGACAAAAAAACTGAAAGATAGACTGCAAATCACCCAGAACAAAATCGTAAGATTCATCCTGGGGCTGGGACCAAGAGAACATGTAGGCCAGGATGAATTACAGCAGTTGGATATGCTGAATGCTGAAGACAGAGTAAAACAACTGAAGCTAAATCATGTTTATAAAATTGCTCACAAACAGTGTCCAGAATATCTTGCTGTCAATTTTGTCAAGGTTGGGAACCAAAGCAATCATAGTACTAGGGGGAGAGAACACAACTTTGTAGTACCCACAGTCAGTGGCCAGGCTTCAAACACCTTTTATTGTACAGCAATAAAGGAATGGAACAGACTACCCGCACATGTCAAAGCCAGTCATAGCATGAACCAGTTCAAGAAGTGCCAAAAGGTGTCTGATGAATGTAGCTACAGAAAGGGAGGGGAATGATTTTCTATTTTTTATCTAACATACGTGTAAATTTTACCATATTCCTAGTAATGACCCTCGTATTGTAGATAGTCTTAATGACCCTCGTGTAGTAGATAGTCTTTTTAGTATGATAATAAGATGTTATCTTCATTATAGAATAATAAGAAAATATTATAACCTTTATATTATAATAATAAGGTAAAAGGACCCCAATGGAAATAAGTCACTCTGTCTGACTTTTTTGGGTTATCCCAGGTTCTCTACACATATGCTGCTATGTATGATAATTCTATGTAACTGTATTTGTGTGTACCTGAATAAACTTACTTACTTACTTACTTGCCCGCGAGAGAGAGAGAGAGAGAGAGAGAGAGAGAGAGAGAGAGAGAGAGAGAGTGGAGCTGTTGGCTCTCGGATGCCTGGTCGCCAAGTGAGGGTGAGGCAGGTCTGGGAATCTGCACTCTAATGGTTAGGAGGTGGAGTGAAATGAGTCTCACTGGGGAGTTGTAGTAGGTACAACTGGGGTGTAGTGTCTACGAGCGGCGAACATAAGAGTTTTCTGTACATGGAACTCAGACGCTCGTAAACTGATGCCTGGACTAACTAATGTCAGCTGTCAACAGTCACAACTGGTGACATGTAACACAAGGGTGTTACCAATGGTCCTGGCTCAGACCACACTGGTCTACACACACATCTGGGCTCAAACCACACATTGGGGACACATGTAAAACTGCACACACCCTCACTGCACACACCCTCACTGCACACACCCTCACTGCACACACCCTCACTGCACACACCCTCACTGCACACACCCTCACTGCACATACAGTTACAACATGGCTTGCACTAACAAAAAATGCTTTTCTATACAAAAATCGACACTAAGACATACACGAACATATGAGAACACTGACTGAGAGGAATTAACACATGACATATATCTTCTCAATCGTTCTCCACAATACAAATTGCTCACTGAGAAACTATAACACTGTCAAAGTGACATCATGTAGTGATGTCAAGCATGACGTGAGGGCTGCCTTCAAGAGAGAGCTGGACAGATACCTAAAGTCAGTGCCGGATCAGCCGGGCTGTGGCTCGTACGTCGGACTGCGTGCGGCCAGCAGTAACAGCCTAGTTGATCAGGCCCTGATCCATCGGGAGGCCTGGTCATGGACCGGGCCGCGGGGGCGTTGATCCCCGGAATAACCTCCAGGTAACCTCCAGGGTGACATCATGAGGTAACGTCCGGGCAGACGTCCTGGGTGATGTCCCGGGGTGACGTCGGGCAGACATAATGGGTGACGTTGCGAGGTGACGTGTCTGACGTCCTGAGGTGATGTCGTGGGGTGACATTGTGAGATGACGTCAGGCAACGACAAGTTTAAGTTGTTTAATAAGTTGCCATCTTCGTAAGTACTGCAGGAGAGTTGTTGATGATCTTGTTCCTCTCTAGTGACTCTGTGCTTGAAGATGCTTTGTAAGTTATCTCAGTAGTCAGTAAGCCACAAATATGACAGAGACCAGAATGACAGGTGTGGGCTGTAAAGGAGTAAGGAGACCAGTCAAGGAGACCAGTCAAGGAGACCTGTATAACACATGTTTGTGTAGGGGCCAAGATTAGCCATACCTGTCGTGGAGCCTAATATGACAAATATGTGTGCTGGGGCCAAGGTCGGCCACACCTGTCATGGAAACTAGGATACTAAGTGAGTGTGTAGGGGCCAAGGTTGGCCACACCATTCATAGAGACCAGAGTGGCAAATGTGTTTCTAGAGGCCAAGGTTGGCCACACCTGTTGTGTACCCAGAAGTGACATTCCGGGCGAGGACACAAGAGTGCCAGTAAAATTCCCAGTGGCTGAGAGTGCAAGAGACACTGCTGCTATTCTTAATACTGACCATCATTATCTGTGCATTCTCTGTGTTAATCCACCAGTACCTCGGTTACCCTGCATCTTTCCTTATACCGTGAGACTCATGGTACGGATAATTATTATGAGTTTCATTGAGTAAACTCTAAATAAAGTGTATTACTTAAAGTACGAGGATCCGCGAGTTTCTCAGTTGACTGAGTTAAAAAATATTCGAATCAGTTTGGACTCTATCCAACCTCTCGTCCAAAACTTACACGGGCGTCCTCTGTACATCCCTCCATCGACTTCCCATTAATACACCCTCTAAATTAACATTCTAATACTGTTTCACATGTCGTACAAGTATGTTGTTATGGGTCCTACAAGTATTGTAGGTGTTGCGGGTCCTACATGTGGGTATTACAAGTGTTAATTTTGTGGGCTCAACAAGTGTTCTTGTGTTGTGGGTCCTACAAGTGTTGCTGGTGTTGTGGGTCCAACAAGTGTGTTGGTGTTGTGGGTATTACAGGTGTTCTTGGTGCTGTGGGTCCTACAAGTGTTGCAAGTGTTGTGGACCCTACAAGTGTAGTTAGTTCTACAAGTGTTGTTAGTGTTGTGGGTACTGCAAGTGTGTTGGTGTTGTAGGTCCTGCAAATGTTACTGATGCTGTAAGTCCTACAAGTGTTGTTCGTGTTGTGGGTCATACAAATGTTACTGATGTTGTGGGTCCTACAAGTGTCGTTAGTGTTGTGGGTCCTAAGAGTGTTGTTGGTATTGTGGGTCCTAAGAGTGTTATTGGTGCTATGGGTCCTTCAAGTGTTGTCGGTGTTTTGGGTCCTGCAAGAAATGCTGGTCCTAAAAGTGATGTTGGTCCTACACTAGTTGTAGATCCTGCAAGTGTTGTTAGTGTTGTGGGTTCTACATATGTTATTAGTGTTGTGGGTGATACAAGTGTGTTGGTGTTGTAGGTCCTACAAGTGTGTTGATGTTATGGGTCTTTCAAGCGTTACGGGTGTTACAAGTGTTGTTCGTCCAACAAGTGTGTTGGTGTTGCGGGTATTTCAAGTGTTGTTGGTGTTGTTGGTCCTACAAGTACTGTTGGTGTTATGGGTCCTACAAGTATTTTTGGTGTCGAGGATCCTATAAGTGTCGTTGGTGTTGTGAATCCTACAAGAGTTGTTGGTGTTGAGGGTCCAAAATGTGTTGTGGGTCCTACAAGAGTTGTGGGTTCTAAAGATGTTGTTGGTACTGTGGGTCTTACAAGTATCTTTAGTGTTGTGAGTCCTACAAGTGTTGCTGGTGTTGTCGGTCTTTCAAGTGTTCTTGATGTTGTGGGTCCTACATGTGTGACGGTGTTCTGGGTCTTTCAAGTGTTGTGGGATCTACAAGTGTTGCTAGTGTTGTGGGTCCTGCAAGTGTTACTGATGTCGTAGGTCCTACAAGTGTTGTTGGTGTTAAGGGTCCTAAAAGTGTTGGTCGTGTTGTGGGTCCTACAATTGTTGTTGTGAGTCATTCAAATGTTGTTGGTGTTTTGGGTCCTACGTATGTTATTAGTGTTGTGGATTATACAGGTGTGGTGATGTTGAGGGCCTTACAAGTGTTGTTAGTGTTGTGGCTCCTAGAAGCGTTGCTAGTGTTGTGGGTCCTACATGTGTTGTCAGTGTTGTGGGTCCTATAAGGGTTGCTACTGTTCTGGCTTCTACAAGCGTTGGTTCCTAAAAGTGATGTTAGTTTTGTGGGTCCTACGAGTGTTTTTGGTGTTGTGGGTGTCATAAATGTTGTTGGTGTTGTGGGTCCTACAAGTGTTCGTGTTGTGGTTTCTACAAATGTTGCTAGTGTTGTGGGTCCTACAAGTGTTGGTGCTGTGGGTACAACAAGTATTGTTGCTGGTGTGGGTCCTACAAATGTTGTTGGTGTTGTGGGTCCTACAAATGTGTTGGTGTTGTGGGTCTACTAGTGTTGTTAGTGTTGTAGGTCTACAAGTTTCTTGGTGGTTTTTGTCCCTACAAGTGTTGCTGGAGTTGTGGCTCCTATAGGTTTTGTTGGTGTTGTGGGTCCTACAAGTGTTGTTGGTTTTGTGGGTCCTACAGGTGTTGTTGGTTCTACAAGTATTTGTGTTGTTGTTGCAAGTGTTGTTAGTGTTGTGAGTTCTACAGTTGTTGGTGTTGTGGGTCCTACAAGTGTTGTTAGTGTTGTGGGTTCTTATAAGTGTTGTTAGTGTTGTGAGTCCTGCAAGAGTGTTGATACTGTGGGTCTTACAAGTGTGCTGCTGTTATGGGTCCTTCAAATGTTATGTGTCCTACAAGTATTGTCAGTGTTGTGGGTCCTGCAAATGCTGCTGTTGTGGGTGCTACAAGTATTATGGATTCTACAAGTGTTGTTATTGGTCCTACAAGTGTTGTTGTTAGTGTTGTGGGCCTTGCAAGTATTGTGTGTCCTACAAGTGTTGTAGTGTTGTGGGTCCTAAAAATGTTGGAGGTCCTACATATGTTGTTGGTCTTGTGGGTCCTACAAGTGTTGTTGGTGTTATGGGTCCTACAAGTGTTGTTGGTGTTATGAGTCCTACAAGAGCTGTTGGTGTTGCGGTCATACAAGTGTTGTCCTACAAGGGTTGTTGGTGTTGTGGGTCCTACAATTTTCGTTGATGTTGTAGGTCCTACAAGTGCAGTGAGTCCTAAATGTGTTGTAGGACCTACAAGTGTTGGTGTTGTGGATCCTAGAAGTGTGTTGGTGTAGGTCCTACAAGTGTTGTTAGTGTTGTGGGTACTACAAGTGTTGTGGGTTCTGCAAGTATTGTGCTTCCTACAAATGTTGGTGTGGTGGGTGCTACAAGTGTTGTTGGTGTTGTGGGTACTACAAGTGTTGTTGGTGCTGGGGGTCCTACAAGTGCTGTTGGTGTTGTGGCTCCTACAATAGTTGTCGATAAAGTGGATCCTACAAGTAATGTGCGTCCTACAAGTGTTGTGGATCCTACAAATGTTGTTGGTGTTGTGGATCCTACAAGTGTTGTTGGTGGTGTGGGTCCTGCAAGTGTTGTGATTCATACAAATGTTGTGGATATCACAAGTGTTGGTGTTGTTAGTCCTACAAGTGATGTTGGTGTTGTGGGTTCTACAAGTGTTGTTGGTCCTATAAGTGTTGTGGCTCCTACTACTGTTGTCGATATTGTGGATTCTACAAGTGATGTGCGTCCCACAAGTGTTGTTGGTGTTGTGGCTCCTACAAGTGTTGTTGGTGCTGTGGTTCCTACAGGTTTGCTGGTGTTGTGGGTTCGACAAGTGTTGTTGGTCCCACAAGTGTCGTTGGTGTGGGTCCTACAAGTGTTGTTGGTGTTGTGGGTCCTACAAGTGTTGTTGGTGCTGTGGGTCCTACAGGTTTGCTGGTGTTCTGGGTTCGACAAGTGTTGTTGGTCCCACAAGTGTTGCTAGTGTGGGTCCTACAAGTGTTGTTGGTGTTATGGGTCCTACAAGTGTTGTTGGTGCTGTGGGTCCTACAAGTGTGCTGGTGTTGTGGGTTTGACATGTGTTGTTCGTCCCACAAATGTTGGTGTGGGTCCTACAAGTGTTGTTGATGTTGTGGGTCCTATAAGTGTTTGTTGGTGTTATGGGCCCTACAAGTGTTGTTAGTGTTGTGGTTCTTACAAGTGTGATGGTGTTGTGAGTACTACAAGTGTTTTAGGTCCTACAAGTGTTGTTGGTGCAGTGGGTCCTACAAGTTTGCTGGGGTTGTGGGTTCGACAAGTGTTGCTGGTGTGGGTCCTGAAAGTGTTGTTGGTGTTGTGGGTCCTACAAGTGTTCTTGGTGTTGTGGGTCCTACAAGTGTTGCTACTGTTCTAGCTTCTACAAGCGTTCTGGTTCTTACAAGTGGTGTTAGTTTGTGGGTCCTACGAGTGTTTTTGGTGTTGTGGGTGCCATAAATGTTGTTGGTGTTGTGGGTCCTGCAAGACTTCGTGTTGTGGTTTCTGCAAATGTTGCTAGTGTTGTGGGTCCTACAAGTGTTGGTGCTGTGGGTACACAAGTATTGTTGTTGGTGTGGGTCCTACAAATGTTGTTGGAGTTGTGAGTCCTGCATATGTGTTGTTGTTGGTCTACAAGTGTTGTTAGTGTTGTAGGTCCTACAAGTTTCTTGGTGTTATGGTTCCTACAAGTGTTGCTGGTGTTGTGGGTCGTATAGGTTTTGTTGGTGTTATGGGTCCTACAAGTGTTGTTGGTTTTGTGGGTCCAACAAATGTTGATGGTGTTGAGGGTTCTACAAGTGTTCGTGTTGTAGTTCCTGCAAGCGTTGTTAGTGTTGTGAGTTCTGCAGTTGTTGGTGTTGGGGGTCCTACAAGTGTGTTGATACTGTGGGTCTTACAAGTGTGCTGCTGTTATGGGTCCTTCAAATGTTATGTGTCCTACAAGTATTGTCAGTGTTGTGGGTCCTACAAGTGTTGTTATTGGTCCTACAAGTGTTGCTGTTAGTGTTGTGGACCTTGCAAGTGTTGTGTGTCCTACAAGTGTTGTTAGTGTTGTGGGTCCTACAAATGTTGTTGGTGTTATGGGTCCTACAAGTGCTGTTGGTGTTGTGGGTCATACAAGTGTTGTGGATCCTACAAGGGTTGTTGGTGTTGTAGGTCCTGCAAGTGTAATGAGTCATAAATGTGTTGTAGGGCCTACAAATGTTGGTGTTGTAGATCCTAGAAGTGTGTTGGTGTAGGTCCTACAAGTGTTGTTGATGCTGCGGGTCCTACAAGTGTTGTTGATGCTGCGGGTCCTACAAGTGTTGTTGATGTTGTGTACTCACCTAGTTGTACTCACCTAGTTGAGGTTGCGGGGGTCGAGTCCGAGCTCCTGGCCCCGCCTCTTCACTGATCGCTACTAGGTCACTCTCCCTGAGCCGTGAGCTTTATCATACCTCTGCTTAAAGCTATGTATGGATCCTGCCTCCACTACATCGCTTCCCAAACTATTCCACTTACTGACTACTCTGTGGCTGAAGAAATACTTCCTAACATCCCTGTGATTCATCTGTGTCTTCAGCTTCCAACTGTGTCCCCTTGTTACTGTGTCCAATCTCTGGAACATCCTGTCTTTGTCCACCTTGTCAATTCCTCTCAGTATTTTGTATGTCGTTATCATGTCCCCCCTATCTCTCCTGCCCTCCAGTGTCGTCAGGTTGATTTCCCTTAACCTCTCCTCGTAGGACATACCTCTTAGCTCTGGGACTAGTCTTGTTGCAAACCTTTGCACTTTCTCTAGTTTCTTCACGTGCTTGGCTAGGTGTGGGTTCCAAACTGGTGCCGCATACTCCAATATGGGCCTAACATACACGGTGTACAGGGTCCTGAATGATTCCTTATTAAGATGTCGGAATGCTGTTCTGAGGTTTGCTAGGCGCCCATATGCTGCAGCAGTTATTTGGTTGATGTGCGCTTCAGGAGATGTGCCTGGTGTTATACTCACCCCCCAAGTGTTGTTGGTGTTGTGGGTACTACAAGTGTTGTTGGTGCTGGAGGTCCAACAAGTGTTGTTGGTGATGTGGGTCCTACAGTTGTTGTCGATATTGTGGATCCTACAAGTGATGTGCGTCCTACAAGTGTTGTGGATCCCACAAGTGTTGTTGGTGTTCTTGGTTCTACAAATGTTGCTGGTCCCACAAGTGTTGGTGTTATGGGTCTTACAAGTGTTGTTGGTGTTGTGGGTCCTACAAGTGTTGTTGGTTCTATAAGTGTTGTAGTTCCTAGAATTGTTGTCGACATTGTTGATCCTACAAGTGACGTGCACCCCACAAGTGTTGTTGGTGTTGTGGGTCCTACAAGTGTTGTTGGTGGTGTGAGTCCTGCAAGTTTGCTGGTGTTGTGGGTTAGACAAGTATTGATGGGCCCACAAGTGTTGTTGGTGTGGGTCCTATAAGTGTTGTTGGTGTTGTGGGTCCTGCAAGTGTTGTTATTGTTGTAGGTTTTACAAGTGTGGTTTTGTTGTGGGTCCTGCAAGTGTTGTTATTGTTGTAGGCTTTACAAGTGTATTTTTGTTGTGGGTCCTACAAGTGTTGTTGGTGTTGCTGCCACAGGGGATGAGTTTCAGCTCCTGTCCCCTCCTAGTCTCGTAGTCTCGATCTTGCCTACTGTTAAAACTATGCATGGAGCCTACCTTCCCCATTTCCTCACTTTTTAACCGCTCTGAGACTGAAAAATTACATCCTGACATCCCGGTGACTCACCTGTATCTTCAACTTCAAACTGTATCCATGAGATCCCTTTTCTCGCTTCTTAAACAGCCTGTCTTTTTCTACACTACCAATTTCCCTGAGCATTTTGTATGTTATTATCATATCTCCCCCTGGTTCTTCCTCCTCAAATGTCGTTAGGTTAACTTCCATTAGTGTCTTCGTAGCTCATGCCTCTTACACAGGGATAAGTTATGTTACTTACTCCTGCACTCTATCCAGTTTTCTTAAAGGTGTGGAATCCATACTAGTTCTGTTTACTCAAAGATGGGCCTGACGTATTTGTATAACAACATAAGATAGAAGGAACACTGCAGCAGGCCTACTGGCCCATGCGAGGCAGGTCCAAGTCTCCTACTGGCTTAAGCCAATTCCCCAACCTTGTCAGGTTAGGTCACATTCACTTAAGGAAGGAGCACGGCATCTGATCTAGTAGCACAAGCTAGTCAGGTCCAACTCACACCCTGTGGCTCGGATGACAACGCTCTTGCCTCAACACACTATATGTCCGTGGTTCATTCCCCGGCACAGGTGGAAACATGGGCATGTTTCCTTACATCTGCTGTCTCTGTTCACCTAGCAGTAAGTAGGTACCTAGGTGCTAGTCGACGGATGTGAGTTGCATCCTGGGGGACAGAATTGAAGGATCCTGATGAACATAACAGACAGTCCTCGATGACGCACTGACTTTCTTGGGTTATCCTGGGTGGCTAACTCTCCCTCGGGTCAAAAATCTGAACAGATCTTATCTTATCCTGTCTTATATGTTGAGTAAAGCTCTTGAAAGATTCTTGAGATTCCTGAAGGCCACTCTTAGATTTCCCAGACTAGCATTGCCTGAGCAGGTTTGGTTGACGTGAGTCTCTGGTGACATGCTAGGCACCATGTCCACCACCTGGTCTTTCTCTTTGAGTGAGGTTTGCAACCGCTGTCGTCTAAGACTATACTCCGTGTCCGGTCTTCTGTGCTCTTCGTAGATCTTCATGACTTTGAATTTGCAGGGGTTGAATTCAAGCAGCCACTTATGTGACCAATCTTGCAGTTTGTCCAAATCCATTTGCAATTATTTTCTGTCCCCATCTGTCTTTCTCTCATCACTTTTATATCATCAGAAAGCAGAGACAGATCTGACTCATTTTCATCTGGAATATCGATCACATAAACGAGAAACAGAATGGCCCTAATAGCAATCCTTGCGGCACCCCGATTATTGCACTTCCCCATTCCGATGTCTCTTCCCGGACAATCACTCTTTGCCTCCTCCCTCTGAGATACTCTTTGGTCCACTGGAGTATGGTTCCTGTTATTCCTGCCTGCACCGCATGTTTTTGCCTAGTCTCCTGGGAGGTACTGTATCAAATGCATTCTTGCAGTCTAATAAAAGGCAATCCATCCTCTCTCTCTCTCTCTCTCTCTCTCTCTCTCTCTCTCTCTCTCTCTCTCTCTCTCTCTCTCTCTCTCTCTCTCTTTCTTTCTCCCTCTCGTCTCACCTTCCATAACTTTGTCATAGAACTCCAACAGGTTGGTAAGACGTGATTTACCATTTCTGAACCTGTGCTGGTCACTGTTTATGAATTCACTTCTCTCCAGGTGATCTACCACTCTCCTGACAATCTTCCCCATTGCCTTGCATGTTATACATGTCATTAAAATTGGCCTGTGTGTGTGTGAGAGAGAGAGAGTATAAGAGGCTGAGGAGCATCTCGACCCTGGCTGGAGATGAGGATGCTGGGGTCGGGAGGAGGAAGTGAGCTGTTAGGGTCGTGGTGGTGAGGCTCACTCTCTCATTGTGGTTGTCCCATGGCCCGCCCTCACCACGCCCATCCCAACCACGCCCACTCCCACCCAAATCTTATTTCTCCTGCCCCTACTGCCCCAACGACTACACCCTATCCCACCCACCACACCAACCCCAGCCCGCCCACACCCATCCCCACCTATGCACAAATCTGGTTATTACTCCTACCAAAACCCTTTCCATTTCAACATACCCCTGCCATCCACCCCTCTCATTCACTTCTGCCATCCACCCCTGCCATCCACTCCTGCCATCCACCCCTGCCACTACCCACTTCAGTCCAACCCTCAGACATCTTTGACTGGGTAGTTTCAGAGAGCTTATAGCAGTACTAAGATAAGATTTCGTTCGGATTTTTAACCCCGGAGGGTTAGCCACCCAAGATAACCCAAGTAAGGCAGTGCGTCATCGAGGACTGTCTGTCTTATTTCCATTGGGGTCCCCAATCTTGTCCCTCAAGATGCACCCACATCAGTCGACTAACACCCAGGTACCTACTTGCTGCTAGGTAAACAGGACAATAGGTGTAAGGAAACACGTCGAAATGTTTCTACCCCGCCGGGAATCGAACCCAGGCCCGTGTGTGAAGCGAGAGCTTTGCCAAGCAGGCCACGGGGCAGGAACGCAGCAGCTTCAGAAACATCTTGACACTGCTTCTACACTATGATCCCTGAAGCTTCATTCAGGATTGCAAAGGCCCCAGAAAGATCTATCATAAGCCAAAGAAGACGCTGATTGTAACAGACGGCTTATTGTTACCACAGGTAGCACTGTAGTATCATTAGACAGACGCCAGAGTGGAATGAATGTGACTGTCAACAACATAACAACTGTCAGGGACTTCAGCAGACCAGGAGACAGCAGCCACGACAACATTACTGCCGGGTAAACATTACTCCCTGGGGTGGTTGTCACAAACAGTACATTGGCGAAACTTCACACGAACTAAAAACAAGAGGTCAGTATACTGCAATCAGAGGCAGTATGCTGCAGTCAGAGGTCAGGTGTGGTCACTGTCCTAAGCTGTCTGGGAATTAGCATGGGGTGTTACTGAACACCATGGCCTGCTGTAGTGTTTTGGAATCTCAGGTTAAAGTGTTGAAGAAAGAGGTTCTGCTTCTTCAGGAGGAAAATACAAGGCTGAAGCTTCGCCTAGAAGAGTCTGGGAGTGAGTGTGAGATGGTGAGAGCTAGAGTGGAAAAGGATACCAGCAGTGAGCTAAAGAGTTGCAGCTGTTTTAAGTGGCAAGTGGTTCACAATTCAGGAAGAAGGAAAATAAGGAAGGTTAATAGAGAAGATGTGAGGTAGGAAATCGAGTGTACTTCAGTGGTTAGTGAGGTTGAAGGTACCACTGACTTCCCTGCTAATCAAGGTAAGAATATTCTAATTGTAGGAAATTCTCAGAAAAGATATATGGACTGTGCTTTTTGTAACAGAGATTGGAAGGTCAGACAGAGGGTGTGCCTCCAAGGAGCTGGTGTTGGTGCCAAAGTCAGCAGGTTGGATAATATTATGTCAGGTAATGGGAACAAGCCCATCATCTGTCTTAGTCCTGGTGGAAATGACATCAGGAAGGGCAAGAGACAGGAGCTGCTGGATAGGTACAGGTCAACCATAGAAGTTGTTAGGTCTAACGAAGGGATCCCAATCACATGTAGCATCTTGCCTAGAAGAGGAGTGGGCAATGAATGGATGTCTAGGGCAACTGGTATAAATTGCTGGCTAGGCAGGTACAGCAAGGAACTTGCAATCCCATTCATTGATTACTGGGACAAATTCTATGGCAAACGTGATATGTATGCAAGGGATGGGGTTCATCTCTCTGGGGCTGGAGTGGTTGCATTAGCCAATTCGATTCAGGGGGGTCATTGATGACTTGTCTAGGAATTTAATCTGATGGATTATAGAGGTATGGGTGTTTGCGGAAAACAATCAGACTGCAGCATTATGGTTGAAAACAGCAGATATTACTAGGATACCCCAGAGATATGTTTAAAAGACAATATTCAAAATAAAGTTGCTAGTAAAGGGGAAGCAATTGCTCAACATACAAAGAGAGATACTGTACAAATAGTAGGAGTCTAAGAAATATGATAGATAAGCTAAGACTGTTGTGTTAGACAAGATGTAAGATTGGAAACATCGGACACAGAAACTGTTTGCCTACAGTTTCTCGAAGGTCGTGAAAAATTAATTTTGGGTGTGATTTATAGGCCCCCAAACTTTGATAGGGAGTGCGGTAGGCTGCTATGGGATGAAATTCATGAGGCATCTAGATATGCAAAATGTTGTGTTAATGGGAGATTTTAACTTTAGACAAATTAATTGGAACAATGTGACAGGAAATCTTGAGTCTAGTGACTTTCTTGATACAGTTCAGGATTGCTTTTTAGAACAGTTTGTGACAGAACCAACTAGAGGAAACAACCTGCTTGACTTAGTTCTTGCAAAGAATCACTAACCGAGAAGGGTTCTTTCAGGTATGCAGAAGTAAGATCAGGGACAAGATAGGCCCATTTAAGAGTAACTCAGGTCAGATCACTGACAGTGAGAAGGAAATGTGTGAAGTTTTCAATACCTACTTCCTCTCAGTTTTTACTCAGGAAGATACTAGCGAAATTCCAGAAATAATAAATTATGTAGAACAGGACGATAATAAACTATGCGCGATTGTGGTAACTAGTGACATGGCACTCAGACAAATAGAGAAATTAATACTTAACAAATCCCCAGGCCCTGATGAATTGTTTGCAAGGGTTTTAAGGGAATGTAATAAGGAATTTAGCATTCCTTTGGGTAATCTTTTCAATATATCACTACAAACTGGGATAGTGCCTGATAAGTGATAATACCTATTTACAAGGCAGGTGACAGGTCCTTAGCTACGAACTATAGACCAATAGTTGGTAAATATACGGAATCAATAATTGCCGAAGCATTTCGTAGCCATCTCGAAAGGCATAAATTGATTAATGAATCTAAGCACGGTTTTACAAAGGGTCGTTCCTGTCTTGCGAATTTACTTTCTTCACTAAGGTATTTGAGAAGGTAGATCATGGTAATGAATATGATATTGTGTATATGGACTTCAGTAAGGCTTTCGATAGAGTTCCACATCAGAGGCTGTAGAGAAAACTTAAGGCACACGGAATAGGAGAATTTTTTTCCTGGGTAGAGGCATGGTTGACGAATAGGCCACAGAGAGTTTGCATAAGTGGGAAGAAATCAGAATGGGGGCACGTCACAAGCGGTGTTCCACAGGAGTCAGTGTTGGGCCCTTTGTTGTTCACAATTTACATAAATAACAGATGAGGGAATAAATAGTGACATGCAAATTTGCTGATGACACTAAAATAGGCCGTCCAATTCATTCTAACGAGGACATTAGAGCACTCCACGATGATTTGAATAGACTGATGCAATGGTCGGAGAAGTGGCAGATACAGTATAATATAGACAAATGCAAAGTTCTAAACATTGGACAGGAAAATAACCATGCCACATATAAACTAAATAATGTAGATCTTAATACTACGGATTACGAAAAGGATTTAGGAGTTCTGGTTAGCAGTAATCTGAAACCAAGACAACAGTGCATAAGTGTTCGCAATAAAGCTAATAGAATCCTTGGCTTCATATCAAGAAGTATAAATAATAGAAGTCCTCAGGTTGTTCTTCAAGTCTGTATATTTTTGGTTAGGCCTCATTTAGATTATGTTGCGCAGTTTTGGTCACCGTATTACAGAATGGATATAAATGCACTGGAAAACGTACAAAGGAGGATGACAAAGTTGATCCCATGTATCAGAAATCTTCCCTATGAGGATAGACTGAGGCCCTGATTCTCCACTCTTCAGAAAGGCGTAGAATTAAGGGGGATATGACTGAGGTGTACAAATGGTAAACAAGAATTAATAAAGAGGATGTAAATAAGCGTGCTAAAAATATTTAACATAGACAGGACTCGCAGCAATGGTTTTAAATTGGAAAAATTCAGAGTCAGGAAAGCACTGGTTTGGTAATAGAATTGTGGATGAGTGGAACAAACTCCCGAGTGCCGTCATAGAAGTGTGTATGGGTGGTTGTGAGTTGGACCTGACTAACTTGTGCTACTAGGTAAGATGCTGTGCTCCTCCCTTAAGTGACTGTGACTGACCTGACTAGGTCAAGGCATTGGCTTAACCCGGTGGGAGAATTGGACCTGCCTCGCATGGGCCAGTAGGCCTACTGCAGTGTTCCTTCTTTCTTATGTTCTTATGACACTTGTACGACCCACAATACCAACACACTTGAGGGACCCACATCAACAACACTTGTAGGACCCACAACACCAACAACAATTGTAGGACCCACAACATCAACACATCTCTCCTTGGGTGCGGGAGAGGAAGTAGACCCACTCTGTGCTCCACTAGCAACAATCATCAACAAGTCTGTCAAAACATAATCCCAATTTTTAAGAAAGGAGACAGACAGACAGCATTAAACTGCACTCCGGTTTCGCTGATATATATAGTATGTAAAGTCATGGAGAAGATTATCAGGAGATGAGTGGTGGAGCACCTCGAAAGGGACGGGCTCATTCAGGTCAACCAGCTCGGCTTCAGGGAAGGGAAATCCTACGTCACAAACCTACTGGATAAGGTAACAGAAGTAAGACAGTAGAGAGAGAGAGAGAGAGAGAGAGAGAGAGAGAGAGAGAGAGAGAGAGAGAGAGAGAGAGAGAGAGAGAGAGAGAGAGAGAGAGAGTGAGACAGACAGAGAGAGGGGGGAAGGAGGGAGGGGGGGATGGGCAGACTGCATCTTCTTGGACCATAAGAAACTTTGTAATACAGTACTACACAAGAGACTGGTTGAGAAGCTAGAGGAGCAGGCAGGAATAGCAGGAAAAGTACTGCAAATAGATCAAGGAATACCTGACAGAAAGGAAACATGTGTTGGTACATGTCAAGGTATCCAGTGGGGCTCTGCAAGCCTGAGCCCGTGCTGTTTCTTGTATATGTGAATGGCATGACGAAAGGGGTAGATTTAGAGGAGTCCCTGTTCGCAAACGATGGAAACTAATGAGTAGAATAAAAGCGGACAAGAATCAGGTAAGTATACAAGGAGATCTGGTCAGGCTGCAAGCCTGGTCCGACAAATAGCTCCTAGAGTTTAACCCACCAAGTGCAAAGTCATGAAACTTGGGGAAGGACAGAGAGGACTGAGGACAGAATACAGCCTAGGAGGTCAAAGGCTGCAAAACTTGCTTAAGGTAAAGAATCTTGGGGAGAGCATCATAACGAACACATCTCCTGAGGTGCACATCAACCAACGTACACTGTGTACACTGTGCACACTGTGTACGTCAGTGTACCTGACGTACACTGTGTACGTCAGGCCCATATTGAAGTATGCAGCACCAGTATGGAACCCACATGTGGTCAAACACGTCAAGAAATTAGGGAAAGTGAAAAGGTTTGCAGCAAGACTAGTCCCAGAGCTAAAGGGTAAGGGAAATCTACCTGACGATACTGGAGGACAGGAGGAATAGGGATGACATGATAACGACATAGAAAATACTGAGAGGAATTGACAAGGTGGATAGGGACAGAATGTTTCACAGATGTGACACAACAACAAGGGGTCACAACTGGAAGTTGAAAACTCAGATATCTGAGTCACAGATATCTTAGGAAGTATTTCTTCAGTCATAGAGTTGTCAGGGAGTGGAACAATCTGGAGAGTGATGCAGTGTAGATAGGATCCATACACAGCTTTAAGAAAAGGTTCGATAAAGTTTTGGAGAAAGAAGTGGACCTAGTAGTGACCAGAGAAGAAGAGGGGGCAGGAGCTATGAATCGACCCCTGCAACCACAGCTAGGTGAGTACACACACACACACACACACACACACAAATGTGGGAATTTCACTTGAACTTCCACACTTCTTAGTCAGTTTCGCCAGTTGAGGTTCTCAACGCTTCACTCTGTGTAGAGCTCTACCGTTGTTTGATGCAGCTCTACACTGAGAGAGAAGTTAATGTTTTAATATCTTCTAAAATACGTATTTCTTCAGTATTGTTGGACAGTTCTATTTCTGGATCCACTGAATTTAAAAATCGAAAAAAAGATTATGGAAATTTTGGGTTAAGCTTTTGGAATGATGAGAATGTCATTTGAAGAAGATTCTGGGAGACGCTAAGGGGATTTACAGCAGCTCAAGACAGGCAGGCACGAGGAAGGTTACACACACACACACACACACACACACACACACACACACACACACACACACACACACACACACACAGGTCTGGCCTCTTGCTCTTGAAGTTGATATATATATATATATATATAGTTCTATTTCTGGATCCACTGAATTTAAAAATCGTTTACACAAAAAAAAGATTATGGAAATTTTGGGTTAGCTTTTGGAATGATGAGAATGTCATTTGAAGAAGATTCTATAACGCTCTGGGAGGGATTTACAGCAGCTCAAGACAGGCAGGCACGAGGAAGGTTACACACACACACACACACACACACACACACACACACACACACACACACACACACACACACACACATTTCAATATATATATACTAGAAGCTTTCTTGGGGCCCATCATATATATATACGAAATATTCCGAGTGTATGAATGTTACCGCGGAGGCTAGCTGGTAAACAATGGGACGGGCGGCACATGTGATATATATATATGTATATATATATATATATATATATATATATATATATATATATATATATATATATATATATATATATATATATATATATATATATATATATATATATATATATATATATATATGCAATAAGATCGCAGTAAACAGGTGATTTTAAAATATGCAAAACAACCACTGTGAAAGAGTAGTGAAATTCCAAGCGCTTTCGTGACTACTCACATTGTCAAGGAACTATGAAAGTAATACATCAAAGGAAGGCAATTAAAGGGCTTAGACTACACCTCACAGCCAACCCCCACAACAAAGAAACACCTGATGCGCGACAATACCGGACTCATAAGAAAAGAGGAACACTGCAGTAGGTCCGCTGGTCCAACTAGACCGGTCCTCACGACATCCCAATAATATAAGGTTTATTATTTGTCCAGTGTATTATTAAGCGCTGACCAAATTTTATTAATTATAAAGGAGTCTAATTTATATAAACCTAAGGAAATATTCATATTATTTTCAAAACTGCTTTTTATGAAACAAGATTCAATTATATTCCTGTCGACCATGGACTTGCTTGATACAACTTTCTCAACTTTTTGAAAATCAATTGGATGGTTAAAATCTCTCTCATGAATAAATAGAGCATTGGAATCTTGTCCACTTCTAATGCTATATTTATGTTGTTTTAATCTAAGTTCGAGACTTTTACCAGATTGACCGTAATAAACTTGATCGCAAATTTTACAAGGAATCTTATAGACACATCCATCAGCATTTTGGGGGGAATTCTTTATCAAAAGCTTTTTTACTGTATCAAGATTTTTAAATACAAGTTTAATATTAAAAGTCTTAAGAAGAGAAGACATATCAACCAAGTTTTAATGGTAAGGGAGAACCAACATATTTTTAGTTGAATAAGGCTGGTTGTCCCTTTTTGGATTGTAAAAAGTATTTCTAGCAACTTTAAATGATTTATCAATTACATTTCTCGGGTATTTCAGATCAATGGCTATTTCATAAATTTTGGATATTTCTTCATCTATGAACTCTGGACTACAAATACGTAAAGCTCTCAAAAACATTGATGAGAAAGCAGACAGCTTAACTCTATCTTGATGGGAAGAATAATAGTGTACATTTGGGAAGAATTTAATAATACATTGGACAAATAATAATTTTTAAAATTCTTATTTCTTGGATAGAATAGTTTGTTGGTGGGTTGTGTGAAGGACCTGTCTAGTTGGGCCTGCGGGCCTGCTGCAGTGTTCCCTTTCTTATGAGTCGCGTGTCAGATGTTCCTTTGTTGTGGGATCTGATAGTGAGGTGTGGGCTAGACCCCTTATATACCTTCCTTTGACGCTCTACTTTCATTGTTCCTTGATAATGTGAGTAGTCACGAAAGCGCTTGGAATTTCTCTATTCTTTCACAGTGGTTGTTTTGCATATTCTGAAATCACCTGTTTACTGTGATCTTATTGCATAGGAACAGTTATTTGTAGGTTTTCTGTAAATTTTAAATTTGAATTCTTTATTACTCTTAATAATTAAAACATCTAGGAAAGGCAATGAGTTATTTTCCTCAAACTCAACAGTAAAGTTTATAGAATGGGCTAAGCTATTTAATTTGCCAAGGAAATGGTGTATATCTACATTCTTGGGCATAAGACACAAAATATCATCAACGTCATATCTGAACCATTTAGCTCTATTAGGGAGGATTGTGCTAAGCAGCCTTGTTTAAAAAAATTCCATGTATAGGTTACTAAGAACAGGTGAAAGAGGATTTCCCATTGCCATACCAAATTTCTGAGCGTAAAACTTATCATTAAATACAAATTTTGCATCAACAATGCAAAGTTTAATAAGTTTAATGATTGTAGGAACTGGCAATGGTAAATCATAATTAACGAGTTCTTCAGATAAGAAACTTAATAAATCATAAACAGGAACTTTCGTAAACAAGGAAGTAACATCAAAACTATGTTAAAATCATTTAAGTCAGTCAAGGAGCTTAATTTATCAACTAAATCTAAGTTGTTTAACATTAAAGTTAGAAATTTTACCAACTATAGGGCTCAAAATGTTAACAATTTATACGAAACTGATCCTATGGAGCTAATAATTGATCTGATGTGAGTAGTCACGAAAGCGCTTGGAATTTCACTACTCTTTCACAGTGGTTGCTTTGCATATATATATATATATATATATATATATATATGTCGTGCCGAATAGGCAGAACTTGCGATCTTGGCTTAAATAGCAACGCTCATCTTGCCATATAGGACAAGTGAAAATTTGTGTATGCAATAATTTCGCCAAAATCATTCTTAACCTAACGAAAAAAATATATTTCACTGAGTTTGTTTAGTATTAGATTATTGTAAACGTATTTAAAATATATTTAGTTGGGTTAGGCTAAAATAAATTGTTCTTGTTATAATAAGGTTAGGCAAGTTTTCTAGTATTCTTTTGGTGCAAAATTAAAAATTTTTACATTAACATTAATGGAAAAAATATATCTTTAAACGTATAAGAGAAAATTTCAGGAAGGACTTAACTTTAAATGAGTTCTTGCTAATTGACCAGATTTACATATTCAGCACGACATTATATATATACATATATATATATATACATATATATATATATATATATATATATATATATATATATATATATATATATATATATATATATATATATATATATGTATATATATATATATATATATGCTGCTCGTAGGCTAGTACACCAAACAGGGATGAGAATGAAATTAGCCTGAAAGCTCCCACACCTCTGTATGTCCTCGGACCAAGAGTAACACACCTAGCTTGGCTGGGTGCTTATTTCTTGTAGGATTGGGTGGTCCTGTGGGTTAAGGCGTCATAAGAACATAAGAAAGAAGGAACACTGCAGCAGGCCTACTGGCCCATGCGGGGCAGGTCCATGTCAACCCTTGGCTTAGACCATTGGCTCACCCAGTCAGGTCACCTCCACTTCAGGAAATAGCACGGTATCTGAGCCAGGAGCACCAGTTAGTCAGGTCCAACTCACACCCACCCACACCGACTCAAAAATTTATCTAACCTATTTTTAAAACTACACAATGTCTTAGCTTCTATGACGGTACTCGGGAGTTTGTTCCAATCATCCGCAACTCTATTACCAAACCAGTGCTTTCCTATATCCTTCCTGAATCTAAGTTTTTCCAGCTTAAAACCATTGCTGTGACTAGCCGAGGACTCGAACCCATGTCGTTTTGGCCCGCGTCATGGTGAGCGAAAATCACATGACGCTCTAGCCCACAGGATCACCAAATCCTACAGGAATCACGCACCCAGCAGAAGGTGTTTTACCGTGATCCAAGGACATACAGGTGTGGATTGAGACACTTATGCAGCATATGGGAATCTTTATTCAGGAAACGTTTCGCCACACAGATTCCCATATGCTGCATAAGTGTCTCAATCTTCAACTTGTCGGTTTTTCAAACCATTCATCACATACAGGTGTGTAGATGCCTCAGAGCTTATTTCGTTCTACTTCCCGTTTTGTGTACTAGCCTCCACTAGCAGTATCTATACTATACTTTTTATTATTATTATAACCACGGATGAGTGGTATTTAGTCAATAACAATACTGCGGCTAACTGAGGACTCGATTCAATTTTTTTTTGCCCGCCCCATGGTGAGCGAAAATCACATGACGCTTTAACCCACAGGACCATCAAATCCTACAAGAATCACGCACCCAGCAGAGCTAGGTGTTTTACTGTGCTCCGAGGACATACGGTGGTGTGGGACCGTGAGACAGTGGAACCTCTGGTCACAAACACTTTAGAACACGAACAAATCAGTTCAAGACCAAAAAATTCGCCAATTTTTTGCATCTGATCACGAACACATAATCGGATGCTGAACAAAGACAGCTGCACCAATTTTCACATTCTGCACCATTTTTTTTTTTTTGCTTTTTTTTTGCACACGCAAATTTTCTGCACTTCCTGTTGTTTGTGTACACCTGACAAAGACCATCGTCTTGTAGTCGGTCTGGGTCAGACTTGCGTTCAGTCGGTCTGGGTCAGACTTGCGTTCAGTCGGTCTGGGTCAGACTTGCGTTCAGTCGGTCTGGGTCAGACTTGCGTTCAGTCGGTCTGGGTCAGACTTGCGTTCAGTCGGTCTGGGTCAGACTTGCGTTCAGTCGGTCTGGGTCAGACTTGCGTTCAGTCGGTCTGGGTCAGACTTGCGTTCAGTCGGTCTGGGTCAGACTTGCGTTCAGTCGGTCTGGGTCAGACTTGCGTTCAGTCGGTCTGGGTCAGACTTGCGTTCAGTCGGTCTGGGTCAGACTTGCGTTCAGTCGGTCTGGGTCAGACTTGCGTTCAGTCGGTCTGGGTCAGACTTGCGTTCAGTCGGTCTGGGTCAGACTTGCGTTCAGTCACTGTGAATTTATTGTGTTGTATTTCATGTGTTTTTAAATTCATTTTGTTTTCTTGGTTATTTACGGTAAGTTTTTTCTCTGTTATTAAAGTTTTTTACTCTATTAAACTGTGCATTATTTTGTATAATTAAGGAGTTTGAAAACTGTACTTAAAACTCTTAAAAAAAAACACACAGTTTATAGCAGACGGTTTATACGGGTTTAGAACGGTCTCGTGCAACGTTGGTTTACTCTGTTGTTCAAGGTTTTCTCAGTGTTATTCAAGGTTTTCTCAGTGCTGTTCAAGGTTTTCTCAGTGTTATTCAAGGTTTTCTCAGTGCTGTTCAAGGTTTTCTCAGTGTTATTCAAGGTTTTCTCAGTGCTGTTCAAGGTTTTCTCAGTGTTGTTCAAGGTTTTCTCAGTGTTATTCAAGGTTTTCTCAGTGTTATTCAAGGTTTTCTCAGTGTTATTCAAGGTTTTCTCAGTGTTGTTCAAGGTTTTCTCAGTGTTATTCAAGGTTTTCTCAGTGTTGTTCAAGGTTTTCTCAGTGTTATTCAAGGTTTTCTCAGTGTTATTCAAGGTTTTCTCAGTGTTATTCAAGGTTTTCTCAGTGTTATTCAAGGTTTTCTCAGTGTTATTCAAGGTTTTCTCAGTGTTATTCAAGGTTTTCTCAGTGTTATTCAAGGTTTTCTCAGTGTTATTCAAGGTTTTCTCAGTGTTATTCAAGGTTTTCTCAGTGTTGTTCAAGGTTTTCTCAGTGTTATTCAAGGTTTTCTCAGTGTTATTCAAGGTTTTCTCAGTGTTATTTAAGGTTTTCTCAGTGTTGTTCAAGGTTTTCTCAGTGTTGTTCAAGGTTTTCTCAGTGTTGTTCAAGGTTTTCTCAGTGTTATTCAAGGTTTTCTCAGTGTTATTCAAGGTTTTCTCAGTGTTGTTCAAGGTTTTCTCAGTGTTATTCAAGGTTTTCTCAGTGTTATTCAAGGTTTTCTCAGTGTTATTCAAGGTTTTATCAGTGTTATTCAAGGTTTTCTCAGTGTTGTTCAAGGTTTTCTCAGTGTTTTTCAAGGTTTTCTCAGTGTTATTCAAGGTTTTCTCAGTGTTATTCAAGGTTTTCTCAGTGTTATTCAAGGTTTTCTCAGTGTTATTCAAGGTTTTCTCAGTGTTATTCAAGGTTTTCTCAGTGTTGTTCAAGGTTTTCTCAGTGTTGTTCAAGGTTTTCTCAGTGTTATTCAAGGTTTTCTCAGTGTTATTCAAGGTTTTCTCAGTGTTATTCAAGGTTTTCTCAGTGTTATTCAAGGTTTTCTCAGTGTTATTCAAGGTTTTCTCAGTGTTGTTCAAGGTTTTCTCAGTGTTATTCAAGGTTTTCTCAGTGTTATTCAAGGTTTTCTCAGTGTTATTCAAGGTTTTCTCAGTGTTATTCAAGGTTTTCTCAGTGTTATTCAAGGTTTTCTCAGTGTTATTCAAGGTTTTCTCAGTGTTATTCAAGGTTTTCTCAGTGTTATTCAAGGTTTTCTCAGTGTTATTCAAGGTTTTCTCAGTGTTGTTCAAGGTTTTCTCAGTGTTATTCAAGGTTTTCTCAGTGTTATTCAAGGTTTTCTCAGTGTTATTCAAGGTTTTCTCAGTGTTATTCAAGGTTTTCTCAGTGTTATTCAAGGTTTTCTCAGTGTTATTCAAGGTTTTCTCAGTGTTGTTCAAGGTTTTCTCAGTGTTATTCAAGGTTTTCTCAGTGTTATTCAAGGTTTTCTCAGTGTTATTCAAGGTTTTCTCAGTGTTGTTCAAGGTTTTCTCAGTGTTATTCAAGGTTTTCTCAGTGTTATTCAAGGTTTTTACACTTAGTTTACTATTACACTGAGCATTCTGTGGTATACAATGATTTTAAATTGGAAAAATTCAGATTCAGGAAGGGTAATAGAGTTGTGGATGAGTGGAACAAACTCCCGAGTGCCGTTATAGAAGCTAAGACGTTGTGTAGTTTTAAAAATAGGTTAGATAAATACATGAGTGGGTGTGGGTGGGTGTGAGTTGGACCTGACTAGCTTGTGCTACTGGGTCAGATGCCGTGCTCCTCCCTTAAGTGAATGTGACTGACCTGACTAGGTCAAGGCATTGGCTTAAGCCGGTGGGAGAATTGAACCTGCGTCGCATGGGCCAGTGGGCCTGCTGCAGTGTTCCTTCTTATGTTTTTATGTTATTTTTGTGCTTGAAAATCTTAAAAAAAATAAATAAATACTTACATTCAGTTCACAGGGGTCTGGAATGGATTATTCATATTTACATACAATCCAATGGGGAAATTAGGTTCCGGTTACTACCAAATCGAGTCACGACCGGAGTTTTGGAACGAATTATGGTTGTGACTAAAGGTTCCACTGTATATATATAAATATATATATATATATATATATATATATATATATATATATATATATATATATATATATATATATATATATATATATATATATATATATATATATATATATATATATATATATATATATATATATATATATATATATATATATATATTAACAAGTCGTCCGTCTCCCACCGAGGCAGGGTGACCCAAAAAGAAAGAAAATCCCCAAAAAGAAAATACTTCCATCATCATTCAACACTTTCACCTCACTCACACATTATCACTGTTTTTGCAGAGGTGCTCAGAATACAACAGTTTAGAAGCATATACGTATAAAGATACACAACATATCCCTCCAAACTGCCAATATCCCAAACCCCTCCTTTAAAGTGCAGACATTGTACTTCCCATTTCCAGGACTCAAGTCCAGCTATATAAAAATAACTGGTTTCCCTGAATCCCTTCACTAAATATTACCCTGCTAACACTCCAACACCTCGTCAGGTCCCAAATACCATTCATCTCCATTCACTCCAATCTAACACGCTCATGCACGCTTGCTGGAAGTCCAAGCCCCTCGCCCACAAAACCTCCTTTACCCCCTCCCACCAACTTTTCGAGGACGACCCCCTACCACGTTTATGTATATATATGAGATGAAGAATGTTTTCTGTCCATTAATCACGAGACCGAAACTCAACTCTCACAGACAAACTTTTCCTCTAATAAAGCTGAGTGTCTGGCGAAGTACAGCTGAGCTTCAAGACAAGCCACACTGGTGGAGCTTGTAACAAGGTTGTAGCACACTGGTGGAGCTTGTAGCAAGGTTGTAGCACACTGGTGGAGCTTGTAACAAGGTTGTAGCACACTGGTGGAGCTTGTAACAAGGTTGTAGCACACTGGTGGAGCTAGCACACTGTGGAACAAGGTTGTAGCACACTGGTGGAGCTTGTAGCAAGGTTGTAGCACACTGGTGGAGCTTGTAACAAGGTTGTAGCACACTGGTGGAGCTTGTAACAAGGTTGTAGCACACTGGTGGAGCTTGTAGCAAGGTTGTAGCACACTGGTGGAGCTTGTAACAAGGTTGTAGCACACTGGTGGAGCTTGTAGCTAGGTTGTAGCACATTCCTGGAACTTGTAACATGGTTGTAGCACATTGCTGGAACTTTTAACAAGGTTGTAGCACACTGGTGGAGCTTGTAGCAAAATTATAGCACACTGATGGAGCTTGTAACAAGGCTGTAGCACACTGCTGGAGCTTTTAACAAGGTTGTAGCACACTGGTGGAGCTTGAAACAAGATTGTAGCACACTGGTGGAGCTTGTAACAAGGTTGTAGCACACTGGCGGAGCTTGTAACAAGGTTGTAGCACACTGGTGGAGCTTGTAGCAAGGTTGTAGCAAGGTTGTAGCACACTGGTGGAGCTTGTAACAAGGTTGTAGCACACTGGTGGAGCTTGTAACAAGGTTGTAGCACACTGCTGGAGCTTGTAGCAAGGTTGTAGCACACTGGTGGAGCTTGTAACAAGGTTGTAGCACACTGCTGGAGCTTGTAGCAAGGTTGTAGCACACTGGTGGAGCTTGTAACAAGGTTGTAGCACACTGTTGGAGCTTGTAACAAGGTTGTAGCACACTGGTGGAGCTTGTAACAAGGTTGTAGCACACTGGTGGAGCTTGTAACAAGGTTGTAGCACACTGGTGGAGCTTGTAACAAGGTTGTAGCACACTGGTGGAGCTTGTAGCAAGGTTGTAGCACACTGGTGGAGCTTGTAGCATGTTTGTAGCACATTGCTGGAACTTGTAACATGGTTGTAGCACATTGTTTAAGGAGATGCAATGAGTAGAGGCATCACGAGAAATGTCAGTTCATTCTACTAGTCAAAGTCAGTATTTTACTTTTTGTTAGACAGTTAAACGTGTGACTTTGACACTTGAATGAAACAGTGATCATGTGACTGTAATGGTGATCCATCGTCTGTTGGTGGATGTCAGTCCTTTGTTCACTTTCCTAAATTCTTTATTGTCAGTTTGTATTACTGAATTTGTTAGCGTTACAATATGCTAATTGATTATTTTTTAACAATTTAAGTTACCCAAACTTAAAATAATTAAAAAATACGCAAATCGGAAAATTAAAAAAAAAAATCTTTGTAGGAAATGAAGAAAGGATTTATGAGGACGTGTTGGGAACGCTGCGTCTTAGACATGGATTTTCTTCCAAATAAAAGACTGTGTCCTAAGGTATTAAGTTAGCAAGTGATAGTGTATATAAATGTTGTCATTGTGGATATCTTCCCTCGCAGATACAATGATGAAACACATCTTAAGGGAAGGTAATTTAACATCGAGTAAATAGCGACGCTAAACAATATTGTGTCCCGTCTTCTTCAGGTCTTTCCTGCGGTGACCCATTTTCCTACATTATCGTTTAGACGTATTTTTTCGGAAAGGCATTTTGCATTTTTACAGAGAGAACCCACGCTCCATTTGCTGAAGTAAAAGGGACCCAAAAATAAGCAATAAAACCACTCAGTAGAGCGGAATAGTAATATAAGAGAGTTGGGGGCAGCCATGACGGGGATCTTACGCTCAAGAAACACCTTTGTTAAAAAGCTAAGGATCCAGCTGCTCACTCTTATAGTTTATTTTCAATGCATTTTTGTTTGCTGTTACAACATGATCACATTTGTCGTAGTGTCTCACATGCATGTGATTATTACATCAGCAATTTTCTTGTTTTATAAAGGTGAAAGAAAGTTACTGCACGTAGAGGTACGTGGATAAGGACGAAGCTACAGCAAAAGGCATTAGATCCTATGTCGGGGCACCGGGGGTAAATTACCCACAAATGGGTCAAAAATTAAAATCTCGGGGGTAATGAAGGCTAAGTAAACATATAAATAAAACTGAAAAAAAAAATTTTATTTAATAAGCGAGGCAAATTACGAAAGATACATTTTTTTTTTCAAACAAATAATTTTTAGTTTATAATTTCTATTTTTTTTTCAGGTTTCTACAAAACCTGAAGTGAAAATTTTTTCAATAGTATTCTTTACTTTCCTACTGAAATTTTTGTTAAATTTGTCTGTTATTTCTCATTTCATACAGTTTATTTTTCATTTTATTATTTTGCTAGTTTTGTGATTTATTTTTAAAGTTGCTTTATTGCGTATAATAGATACTTTTCAGCTTCTATCAATGTGTTCTCCATACAAACGGATTCAATAGACAATTCTGAATTTGAATGCTGTTTGTGTTTTCTGGGTTTTGTGGACTTTCAAGTGGGTAATTTCGCTGTACACAAATTTGTTTTGAGGTAATACTCAAAAAAGTTCGCCGACATCTGCTTTAGAGTCTACACTGAGACTGTCTAATAGAAAGAACTGTCTGCTTCTATGTAGATCAAGGACTTTCTACAGTTATTTGGATATTTGAGTCAAGGAGAGTAAAACTAACGACTCTCTACCCTCCTGCTACTCCCGACACATGAAACAGTGAGAAAATGTAATGCACAACAAGACAATGACATGGTACTGACCGGAGAGATATTATGGGATGGAGAGTACATGACCTACAAACTACCTGATCCTACTGTAACTACTCATGTTCATTGTTACTACTTCTGTATTATACAGTAGTGCATCAAGATGTGCACCACTGTTGTGACCACGACAACCACCACCTCACAGTAGTGCATCAAGATGTGCACCACTGTTGTGACCACGACAACCACCACCTCACAGTAGTGCATCAAGATGTGCACCACTGTTGTGACCACAATAACCACCACCTCCGCTACCACCATATCTATTGTTTCATCATTTTTTACTAATAACTTGTTAAGTGTTCTTCCTGACGTAGTTGCTGAACAAACATTAAGAATCAGCTGATTACAGTTTGTCAGCGTAGTATCTAGTTTAGTTGTCTCCTATGTTTGCAAGGTGTTTCTTCAACTGTATCTTAAATGACTGTGTTGTCTTTTGCTTACGCCATCATTGGTAGCTTGTTCCATTCTACTGACACATATACACACACTCTCTCTCTCTCTCTCTCTCTCTGTCTCTCTCTCTCTCTCTCTCTCTCTATATATATATATTTCTATTTATATATCTATATATATATATAAATCTCTCTATATATTTATATATCTCTATATATATATACGTATGTATATATATGTATATATATATATATATATATATATACGTATGTATATATATATATATATATATATATATATATATCTACGTCTGTATATATATATCTACGTATGTATATATATGTATATATATATATATATATATATATATATATATATATATATATATATATATATACATAATAGTTGCTGATCCCCTACATGCATTGTATAGCTTATCTGAGTACCATAGTTAGCACCATCCATATGTTTTACATGCACGATCCCTTGCTAGACCTAGGGACTAGTTTGTGTGACGTCACGTGATGCGCATGTGTGAGTGAGAGCCTCTGTAACTCTCTCAGTTCCCGTTTAGACATACCAACAACAGGCAGGCTGGGCCTCCCTTACCACAGTCTGATAATATAAGTGTTACCATCCAACAAGTGTGTTTAACTGCAACCATCTAATCTCCAACGAACCCCGACGACACACACACACACACACACACACACACACACACATATATATATATATATATATATATATATATATATATATATATATATATATATATATATATATATATATATATATATATATATATATATATAGGTAGTAGGTTGGTAGACAGCAACCACCCAGGGAAGTACTACCGTCCTGCCAAATGACTGTGAAACAAAAGCCTGTAACTGTTTTGCATGATGGTAGGATTGCTGGTTTCTTTTTCTGTCTCATAAACACGCTAGATAACAGGGATATCTTGCTTCTCCTACTTACACTTTGGTCACACTTCACAGACACGCACATGCATATATATATATACATACATCTAGGTTTTTCCCCTTTTTCTAAATAGCTCTTGTTCTTTTTTATTTCTTCTATTGTCCATGGGGAAGTGGAAAAGAATCTTTCCTCCGTAAGCCATGCGTGTCGTATGAGGCGACTAAAATGCCGGGAGCAATGGGCTAGTAACCCCTTCTCCTGTATACATTTACTAAAAGAGAGAAGAAGAAAAACTTTATAAAACTGGGATGCTTAAATGTGCGTGGATGTAGTGCGGATGACAAGAAACAGATGATTGCTGATGTTATGAATGAAAAGAAGTTGGATGTCCTGGCTCTAAGCGAAACAAAGCTGAAGGGGGTAGGAGAGTTTCAGTGGGGGGAAATAAATGGGATTAAATCTGGAGTATCTGAGAGAGTTAGAGCAAAGGAAGGGGTAGCAGTAATGTTGAATGATCAGTTATGGAAGGAGAAAAGAGAATATGAATGTGTAAATTCAAGAATTATGTGGATTAAAGTAAAGGTTGGATGCGAGAAGTGGGTCATAATAAGCGTGTATGCACCTGGAGAAGAGAGGAATGCAGAGGAGAGAGAGAGAGATTTTGGGAGATGTTAAGTGAATGTATAGGAGCCTTTGAACCAAGTGAGAGAGTAATTGTGGTAGGGGACCGGAATGCTAAAGTGGGAGAAACTTTTAGAGAGGGTGTGGTAGGTAAGTTTGGGGTGCCAGGTGTAAATGATAATGGGAGCCCTTTGATTGAACTTTGTATAGAAAGGGGTTTAGTTATAGGTAATACATATTTTAAGAAAAAGAGGATAAATAAGTATACACGATATGATGTAGGGCGAAATGACAGTAGTTTGTTGGATTATGTATTGGTAGATAAAAGACTGTTGAGTAGACTTCAGGATGTACATGTTTATAGAGGGGCCACAGATATATCAGATCACTTTCTAGTTGTAGCTACACTGAGAGTAAAAGGTAGATGGGATACAAGGAGAATAGAAGCATCAGGGAAGAGAGAGGTGAAGGTTTATAAACTAAAATAGGAGGCAGTTAGGGTAAGATATAAACAGCTATTGGAGGATAGATGGGCTAATGAGAGCATAGGCAATGGGGTCGAAGAGGTATGGGGTAGGTTTAAAAATGTAGTGTTAGAGTGTTCAGCAGAAGTTTGTGGTTACAGGAAAGTGGGTGCAGGAGGGAAGAGGAGCGATTGGTGGAATGATGATGTAAAGAGAGTAGTAAGGGAGAAAAAGTTAGCATATGAGAAGTTTTTACAAAGTAGAAGTGATGCAAGGAGGGAAGAGTATATGGAGAAAAAGAGAGAGGTTAAGAGAGTGGTGAAGCAATGTAAAAAGAGAGCAAATGAGAGTGGGTGAGATGTTATCAACAAATTTTGTTGAAAATAAGAAAAAGTTTTGGAGTGAGATTAACAAGTTAAGAAAGCCTAGAGAACAAATGGATTTGTCAGTTAAAAATAGGAGAGGAGAGTTATTAAATGGAGAGTTAGAGGTATTGGGAAGATGGAGGGAATATTTTGAGGAATTGTTAAATGTTGATGAAGATAGGGAAGCTGTGATTTCGTGTATAGGGCAAGGAGGAATAACATCTTGTAGGAGTGAGGAAGAGCCAGTTGTGAGTGTGGGGGAAGTTCGTGAGGCAGTAGGTAAAATGAAAGGGGGTAAGGCAGCTGGGATTGATGGGATAAAGATAGAAATGTTAAAAGCAGGTGGGGATATAGTTTTGGAGTGGTTGGTGCAATTATTTAATAAATGTATGGAAGAGGGTAAGGTACCTAGGGATTGGCAGAGAGCATGCATAGTTCCTTTGTATAAAGGCAAAGGGGATAAAAGAGAGTGCAAAAATTATAGGGAAACCGGCAGGCCGGACTTGAGTCCTGGAGATGGGAAGTACAGTGCCTGCACTCTGAAGGAGGGGTGTTAATGTTGCAGTTTAAAAACTGTAGTGTAAAGCACCCTTCTGGCAAGACAGTGATGGAGCGAATGATGGTGAAAGTTTTTCTTTTTCGGGCCACCCTGCCTTGGTGGGAATCGGCCAGTGTGATAATAAAAAAAAAATAAGTCTGTTGAGTGTACCTGGTAAAGTGTATGGTAGAGTTATAATTGAAAGAATTAAGAGTAAGACGGAGAATAGGATAGCAGATGAACAAGGAGGCTTTAGGAAAGGTAGGGGGTGTGTGGACCAGGTGTTTACAGTGAAACATATAAGTGAACAGTATTTAGATAAGGCTAAAGAGGTCTTTGTGGCATTTATGGATTTGGAAAAGGCGTATGACAGGGTGGATAGGGGGGCAATGTGGCAGATGTTGCAAGTGTATGGTGTAGGAGGTAGGTTACTGAAAGCAGTGAAGAGTTTTTACGAGGATAGTGAGGCTCAAGTTAGAGTATGTAGGAAAGAGGGAAATTTTTTCCCAGTAAAAGTAGGCCTTAGACAAGGATGTGTGATGTCACCGTGGTTGTTTAATATATTTATAGATGGGGTTGTAAGAGAAGTAAATGCGAGGGTCTTGGCAAGAGGCGTGGAGTTAAAAGATAAAGAATCACACACAAAATGGGAGTTGTCACAGCTGCTCTTTGCTGATGACACTGTGCTCTTGGGAGATTCTGAAGAGAAGCTGCAGAGATTGGTGGATGAATTTGGTAGGGTGTGCAAAAGAAGAAAATTAAAGGTGAATACAGGAAAGAGTAAGGTTATGAGGATAACAAAAAGATTAGGTGATGAAAGATTGAATATCAGATTGGAGGGAGAGAGTATGGAGGAGGTGAACGTATTCAGATATTTGGGAGTTGACGTGTCAGCGGATGGGTCTATGAAAGATGAGGTGAATCATAGAATTGATGAGGGAAAAAGAGTGAGTGGTGCACTTAGGAGTCTGTGGAGACAAAGAACTTTGTCCTTGGAGGCAAAGAGGGGAATGTATGAGAGTATAGTTTTACCAACGCTCTTATATGGATGTGAAGCGTGGGTGATGAATGTTGCAGCGAGGAGAAGGCTGGAGGCAGTGGAGATGTCATGTCTGAGGGCAATGTGTGGTGTGAATATAATGCAGAGAATTCGTAGTTTGGAAGTTAGGAGGAGGTGCGGGATTACCAAAACTGTTGTCCAGAGGGCTGAGGAAGGGTTGTTGAGGTGGTTCGGACATGTAGAGAGAATGGAGCGAAACAGAATGACTTCAAGAGTGTATCAGTCTGTAGTGGAAGGAAGGCGGGGTAGGGGTCGGCCTAGGAAGGGTTGGAGGGAGGGGGTAAAGGAGGTTTTGTGTGCGAGGGGCTTGGACTTCCAGCAGGCATGCGTGAGCGTGTTTGATAGGAGTGAATGGAGACAAATGGTTTTTAATACTTGACGTGCTGTTGGAGTGTGAGCAAAGTAACATTTATGAAGGGATTCAGGGAAACCGGCAGGCCGGACTTGAGTCCTGGAGATGGGAAGTACAGTGCCTGCACTCTGAAGGAGGGGTGTTAATGTTGCAGTTTAAAAACTGTAGTGTAAAGCACCCTTCTGGCAAGACAGTGATGGAGTGAATGATGGTGAAAGTTTTTCTTTTTCGGGCCACCCTGCCTTGGTGGGAATCGGCCAGTGTGATAAAATATATATATATATATATATATATATATATATATATATATATATATATATATATATATATATATATATATATATATATATATATATATATATATATATACATATACGTACACACACACACATATGCAAATAACAAACTGCACTGGTGGGGAATCGAACGCACAGTATTTTAATACGTCACCCAAGTAGCCCGCCAAAATTCCGAGACGCCCTAAACTACTTAAGCCATCAGTGTCACATACATCAGTTGCCCAGTACCACTATACATGTCACTCCTGATGCGGACACATACGTGGCTGTGGCAAGCTACAGGAATAATTTCATTCTTCTCCCGTTTGGAACACCAGTCACACTAGCGGTATGTACAAGAATGGTATACAATACCGACAAGATGAAAATTCACACTGGCAGTATATATACTAATGTATCCAAAAACAATGGTTTAAGCAAATAAACTGCACTGACCAGGAATCAAACTCCCAATACTTTAACATGCTACCTAAGTAGCCTGCCAAAATTCCAGGACGCCCTTGACGGCTTTGTATCAATGTCACATTAGACCGGTCTAAAAAGGCATATTAATTTTAAAACTTCAAAGGAAGTGTGCCCCACAATGTAATTTTTATTCCACTATATGAGCCTGTATTGTGTGCCAAAATTTGGACCATTTTATCCATTATTAGAGGTTGTGCAAAACTTCGTCTTGGTTTCTCTCTATCACAGATGACATCCTCAGCACCCAATACACGAAGTACATCAGAATGGTGGTTAGTAAGGTGTTCCCTCGAATTTTTTCAACTGCCTGACTTCTGGCGAGAGGTGACGTACTTCGCCTGAAGCAGAACTTACTCTCACTTTTCATCGCCTTGATCTACGTCCGGTTCTGGAATAGTCCAGTGGTTGGCCAAGGTCGATCAAAACCCAAGATTTATCATCCAAGAATTCATGACAAACATGGGCTTTATTTGAGTCGAGTGGCACCTCCTCTTTAATGCATATAGAATCGCTCGCTCGTTTTGTGCTCAGTCATTCTGCTTTCAGAGAAAATTAGAGCTATGCTATGTGAAAGAGGAACAAAAATTAAAATTTATTCAGATTCTCTTCTGTCGGCATGAGACGCTTTTTTTGCGCGACCCCTAAAATTGAACGAAATTCCCTGAAAATTGGTCAGAATGATACCCAGGATCAGTGTAACAATATAAAACTTGTGGAGCAAACAATTTCACAATTTAATTTTTTTTTGGACCGGTCTATATAATGTCATATACACTGGGAGGAGAATGAAATTAGTGCAGGAATCGAACCCAGGATATTTAGCCAGCCTCCTGAGAACCAAGGTAACTTAATCCAGTCTTAAACCACCTGACAATTATACTACAAACACCAGGGAGCCAATAAGCACACTGGGTCTGCCTTCCGATGTCAGCACATTCGTGGTCGTGGATACTACAGGACTAATTTCAATCTTTTCCTGTTTGTGATACCAGTCCCAACGAGCAGTACACCCTGTCCACTCCCATTAACTGGTTGCCACCTTGTGACTAGTTGAAAGAGTTGTTGGTACCGCATGACCAGTATCTGGAATGTTATAATGAGTAAGGCAAGCAGGGAAATTTATGTTATTATTATTATTATTAAAGATTCGCCGGTATTCTCCCGGCCCGGGCCTTTTCCAAGTGGTGGCCCGGCCTTGGCTCCCTCTTTAGGGAGTGTCTGAGACCTAAGTCTCCCATGGGAGGAGGCACAAGTACCTCCTCATCTTTGGGACCAACTGTCCCCAGGCCTAGCCCCAAGCTAGGCCTCTCTGGTCTGTCATCCCCGCCCCTACACACTATGCTACACACTCACTGCACAACACACTACACTAACACACTACACTACACTACACTACTACACTACACTGCACAACACACTACACTGCACTACACACTACACTACGCTACACACTACACTACACTACACACTACACTACGCTACACACTACACTACACACTACACTACGCTACACACTACACTACGCTACACACTACACTACACTACACAGTACACTGCACTACACACTACACTACGCTACACACTACTCTACACTACACACTACACTATGCTACACACTACACTACACACTACACTAAGCTACACACTACACTAAGCTACACACTACACTACGCTACACACTACACTAAGCTACACACTACACTAAGCTACACACTACACTAAGCTACACACTACACTAAGCTACACACTACACTAAGCTACACACTACACTACATTACGCTACACACTACACTACACTACACACTACACTACACACTACACTGCACTACACACTACACTACGCTACACACTACACTACACACTACACTACACACTACACTGCACTACACACTACACTACACTACACACTACACTACACACTACAATACGCTACACACTGCACTACACACTACACTACACACTACACTACGCTACACACTACACTAAGCTACACACTACACTACGTTACACACTAAACTAAGCTACACACTACACAATGTTATACACTACACTAAGCTACACTCTACACTACACTACGCTACACACTAAACTAAGCTACACACTACACTACACACTACACTACGCTACACACTACACTACACACTACACTACACACTACACTAAACACTACACTACACACTACACTACGCTACACACTACACTACACACTACACTACACTACACACTACACTACACACTACACTACACACACTACACTACACACTATACTATGCTACACACTACACTACACACTACACTACACACTACACTACACACTACACTACGCACTACACTACACACTACACTATGCTACACACTACACTACACACTACACTACACTACACACTACACTACACACTACACTACACACTACACTACGCACTACACTACACACTACACTACACACTACACTACACTACACACTACACTACACACTACACTACTCTACACACTACACTACACACTATACTACGCTACACACTACACTACACACTACACTGCACTACACACTACACTACACACTACACTACACACTACACTACACACTACACTACACACTACACTACACACTACACTACGCACTACACTACACACTACACTATGCTACGCACTACAGTACACACTACACTACACTACACACTACACTACGCTACACACTACATTACACACTGCACTATACTACACACTACACTACGCTACACTACACTACGCTACACACTACACTACACTACACACTACACTATGCTACACACTACACTACACACTACACTACACTACACACTACACACGACACTGCACTACACACTACACTAAGCTACACACTACACTACACACTACACTACACTACACACTACACTACACACTACACTACACACTACACTACACACTACACTACACACTACACTACGCTACACACGACACTACACACTACACTGCACTACACACTACACTACACTACACACTACACTACACACTGCACTACACACTACACTACACACTACACTGCACTACACACTACACTACGCTACACACTACACTACACACTACACTACACTACATAACACTACACTACGCTACACACTACACTACACTACGCTACACTACACTACGCTACACACTACCCTACACTACACACTACACTATGCTACACTCTACACTACACACTACACTACACTACACACTTCACTACGCTACACACTACACTACACTACACTACAAACTACACTGCACTACAAACTACGCTACACACTACACTACACACTACACTACACTGTACACTACACTACACACTTCACTGCGCTACACACTACACTACACTACACTACACTACACACTACACTGCACTACACACTACGCTACACACTACACTGCACTACACACTACACTGCACTACACACTACACTACACTACACACTACACTACACAATACACTACGCTACACACTACCCTACACTACACACTACACTAAGCTACACACTACACTACACAATACACTACACTACACTACACACTACACTACGCTACACACTACACTACATACTGCACTACACTACACATTACACTACACACTACACTACACACTAAACTACGCTACACACTACACTGCACTACACACTACACTGCACTACACACTACACTACGCTACACACTACACTACACACTACACTACGCTACACACTACCCTACACTACACACTATACTATGCTACACACTACACTACACACTACACTACGCTACACACTACCCTACACTACACACTACAATACGCTACACACTACACTACACTACACACTATGCTACACACTACACTACACACTATGCTACACACTACACTGCACAACACACTACACTGCACTACACACTACACTACGCTACACACTACACTACACTACACACTACACACTACACTACACTACACACTACACTACACTACACACTACACTACACTACACACTACACTGCACTACACACTACACTGCACAACACACTACACTGCACTACACACTACACTACGCTACACACTACACTACACTACACACTACACTACGCTAAACACTACACTACACACTACACTACGCTACACACTACACTACACTACACACTACACTACGCTACACACTACACTACACACTACACTACGCTACACACTACACTACGCTACACACTACACTACACTACACAGTACACTGCACTACACAGCTACACACTACACTGCACTACACACTACACTACTCTACACACTACACTACACACTACACTACGCTACACACTACCCTACACTACACACTACTACTACACACTACACTACACACTACACTACGCTACACACTACACTACGCTACACACTACACTACACTACACAGTACACTGCACTACACACTACACTACGCTACACACTACTCTACACTACACACTACACTATGCTACACATTACACTACACACTACACTACGCTACACACTACCCTACACTACACACTACACTACACACTACACTACACTACACACTTCACTACGCTACACACTACACTACACTACGCTACACACTACTCTACACTACACTACGCTGCACACTACACTACGCTACACACTACCCTACACTACACACTACACTACGCTACACACTACACTACACACCACACTACACTACACACTTCACTACGCTACACACTACACTACACTACACTACGCTGCACACTACACTACACACTACACTACGCTGCACACTACACTACACACTACACTACACACTAAACTACGCTACACACTACACTGCACTACGCACTACACTGCACTGCACACTACACTACGCTACACACTACACTACACACTACACTGCACTACACACTACACTACGCTACACACTACACTACACACTACACTACACACTACACTGCACTACACACTACACTACACTACACACTACACTACACACTACACTACACTACACACTGCACTACACACTACACTACACACTACACTACGCTACACACTACACTACACACTACACTACACACTACACTACACTACACACTACACTACACTACACACTACACTACACACTACACTGCACTACACACTACACTACGCTACACACTACACTACACACTACACTACGCTGCACACTACACTACACACTACACTGCACTACGCACTACACTATGCTACACACTACACTACACACTACACTACGCTACACACTACACTACACACTACACTACACACTACACACTACACTGCACTACACACTACACTACGCTACACACTACACTACACACTACACTACACACTACACACTACACTACACACTACACACTACACTACACACTACACACTACACTACGCTACACACTACACTACACACTACACTATACTACACACTACACACTACACACTACACTACACACTACACTACGCTACACACTACACTACACTACACTACACACTACACTACACACTACACACACTACACACACACTACACTACACACTACACTACGCTACACACTACACTACACACTACACTACACTACACACTACACTACGCTACACACTACACTACACACTACACTACACTACACACTACACTACGCTACACACTACACTACACACTACACTACGCTACACACTACACTACACTACACACTACACTACACTACACACTACACTACGCTACACACTACACTACGCTACACACTACACTACACTACACACTACACTACACTACACACTACACTACACTACACACTACACTACACTACACTACACACTACACTACACTACACACTACACTACACACTACACTACACAACACACTACACTACGCTACACACTACACTACACTACACACTACACTACACTACACACTACACTACACTACACACTACACTACGCTACACACTACACTACACACTACACTACACTACACACTACACTACGCTACACACTACACTACACACTACACTGCACTACACACTACACTACGCTACACACTACACTACACTACACACTACACTACGCTACACACTACACTACGCCACACACTACACTACACACTACACTGCACTACACACTACACTACGCTACACACCACCCTACACTACACACTACACTACGCTACACACTACACTACACACTACACTACACACTACACTGCACTACACACTACACTACACACTACACTACGCTACACACTACCCTACACTACACACTACACTACGCTACACACTACACTACACACTACACTACACACTACACTGCACTACACACTACACTACACACTACACTACGCTACACACTACACAGATAACACTTCCATCTGTGGTTTTCACAACACAGATCAACACTGTACGTAGACACACTCGTAAAAATCTAAGTTCTCTTAGCAGAATATTTCAGTGTTGTTAATAAGCATAATGATATTAATAATAATAATAATAATAATAATAATAATAATAATAATAATAAAATAATAATTATAATAAGATAATAATGATAATAATAATAATAATAATAATAATAATAATAATAATAATGATAATAATAATAATAATAATAATAATAATGATAATAATAATAATAATAATAATAATAATAATAATAATAATAATAATAATAAAATCTCGTACATTGGATTACATTTGGCCAGGTATACTCTCCAGGTATACTCTCCAGGTATACTCTCTCCAGGTATACTCTCTCCAGGTATACTCTCCAGGTATACTCTCTCCAGGTATACTCTCTCCAGGTATACTCTCTCCAGGTATACTCTCTCCAGGTATACTCTCTCCAGGTATACTCTCTCCAGGTATACTCTCTCTAGGTATACTCTCTCCAGGTATACTCTCTCCAGGTATACTCTCTCCAGGTATACTCTCTCTAGGTATACTCTCTCCAGGTATACTCTCTCCAGGTATACTCTCTCCAGGTATACTCTCTCCAGGTATACTCTCTCCAGGTATACTCTCTCTAGGTATACTCTCTCCAGGTATACTCTCTCCAGGTATACTCTCTCCAGGTATACTCTCTCCAGGTATACTCTCTCCAGGTATACTCTCTCCAGGTATACTGTCTCCAGGTATACTCTCTCCAGGTATACTCTCTCCAGGTATACTCTCTCTAGGTATACTCTCTCTCTCTCTAGGTATACTCTCTCCAGGTATACTCTCTCTAGGTATACTGTCTCCAGGTATACTCTCTCCAGGTATACTCTCTCCAGGTATACTCTCTCTAGGTATACTCTCTCCAGGTATACTCTCTCCAGGTATACTCTCTCCAGGTATACTCTCTCTGTGTATACTCTCTCCAGGTATACTCTCTCCAGGTATACTCTCCAAGTATACTCTCACCAGGTATACTCTCCCCAGGTATACTCTCTCCAGGTACACTGTCTCCAGGTATATTCTCTCTAGGTATACTCTCTCCAGGTATACTCTCTCTAGGTATACTCTCTCCAGGTATACTCTCTCCAATTATACTCTCTCCAGGTATACTCTCTCTAGGTATACTCTCTCCAGGTATACTCTCTCCAGGTATACTCTCTCCAGCTATACTCTCTCTGGGTATACTCTCTCCAGGTATACTCTCTCCAGGTATACTCTCCAGGTATACTCTCACCAGGTATACTCTCTCCAGGTATACTCTCTCCAGGTACACTCTCTCCAGGTATATTCTCTCTAGGTATACTCTCTCCAGGTATACTCTCTCTAGGTATACTCTCTCCAGGTATACTGTCTCCAGGTATACTCTCTCCAGGTATACTCTTTCTAGGTATAATCTCTCCAGGTATACTCTCTCCAGGTATACTCTCCAGGTATACTCTCACCAGGTATACTCTCTCTGGGTATACTCTCTCCAGGTATACTCTCTCCAGGTATACTCTCCAGGTATACTCTCACCAGGTATACTCTCTCCAGGTATACTCTCTCCAGGTATACTCTCTCCAGGTATACTCTCTCTAGGTATACTCTCTCCAGGTATACTCTCTCTAGGTATACTCTCTCTAGGTATACTCTCTCCAGGTATACTCTCTCTAGGTATACTCTCTCCAGGTATACTCTCTCCAGGTATACTCTCTCCAGGTATACTCTCTCTAGGTATACTCTCTAGGTATACTCTCTCTAGGTATACTCTCTCTAGGTATGCACTCTCCAGGTATACTCTCTCCAGGTATACTCTCTCCAGGTATACTCTCTCCAGGTATACTCTCTCCTCTCTCTGTAGGTATACTCTCTCTAGGTATACTCTCTCCAGGTATACTCTCTCCAGGTATACTCTCTCCAGGTATACTCTCTCCAGGTATACTCTCTCCAGGTATACTCTCTCTAGGTATACTCTCTCCAGGTATACTCTCTCCAGGTATACTCTCTCCAGGTATACTCTCTCTAGGTATACTCTCTCCAGGTATACTCTCTCCAGGTATACTCTCTCCAGGTATACTCTCTCCAGGTATACTCTCTCCAGGTATACTCTCTCCAGGTATACTCTCTCCAGGTATACTCTCCAGGTATACTCTCACCAGGTATACTCTCTCCAGGTATACTCTCTCCAGGTACACTCTCTCCAGGTATATTCTCTCTAGGTATACTCTCTCCAGGTATAGTCTCTCTAGGTATAGTCTCTCCAGGTATACTGTCTCCAGGTATACTCTCTCCAGGTATACTCTTTCTAGGTATACTCTCTCCAGGTATACTCTCTCCAGGTATACTCTCTCCAGGTATACTCTCTCCAGGTATACTCTCTCTAGGTATACTCTCTCCAGGTATACTCTCTCCAGGCATACTCTCTCTAGGTATACTCTCTCCAGGTATACTCCAGGCTTATTCCAGGTTACAGTGGTACAAGTACTACGCTTCTACTGATACTACTAACACTGCTATTACTACTTCTGTTATTGCTATTATTATTTCAATTATTGCTACTACTACTAGTTATTATTATTATTATTATTATTATTATTATTATTATTATTATTATTATTATTATTATTATTATTATTATTATTATCATTATTACTTCTATTAATGTTACTACTACTACTGATACTACTACTACTATATAATAATAATAATAATAATAATAATAATAATAATAATAATAATAATAATAATAATAATAATAATAATAATAATAATAATAATAATAATAATAATAATAATAATAATAATAATAATAATAATAATAATAATAATAATAATAATAATAATTATAATAATTATAATAACTGCAGATGAATTTTTAAGAGATCCGACATGTTGATAAATTAGACACATGTTCAATTCTTGGGTATCTTTATTGAGGAAACGTTTCGCCACACAGTGGCTTCATCAGTCCATGCAAAGTAGAAACGTGAAGAATAGGAGGAGAATGAGGTACTCAGTCCCTCAACCTATGGTCGATGTAGTCAGTCCATCGTCTCAAGGTTGAGGGACTGAGTGCGTCATTCTCCTTCTATTCTTCCCGTTTCTACTTTGCATGGACTGATGAAGCCACTGTGTGGCGAAACGTTTCCTCAATACAGATACCCAAGAGTTGCACTTATGTCTAATTTATCAGTAATAATAATAATAATAATAATAATAATAATAATAATAATAATAATAATAATAATAATAATAATAATAATAATAATAATAACAATAATAATAATAATAATAATAATAATAATAATAATAATAATAATAATAATAATAACAATAATAATAATAATAATAATAATAATAATAATAATAATAATAATAATAATAATAATAATAATAATAATAATAATAATAATAATAATAATAATAATTTTTAACACATAGCTCGTTGCCCACCAAATCAGGGTGACCTGAAAAAGACAAAATATTCATCATAGTTCACTCCATCATTGCAGTTATAAAACTGTAACATATCAACAAAGCGCAGGCACTGCACTTCACACCTCCAGGACTCAAGTCTGGCTAACCGATTTCCTTGAAGCCTTCATAAATATTGCTTTAATCACACTCCAACAGCACGTCAAGTCATAGAAACCATTCGTCTACACTAGCTTCTATATAACACGCTCACGCACGCTTGCTGGAAGTTCAAGCCCCTGGCACGCAAAACCTTTATCCCCTCCCTTCAACTTTTCTAGGATAACCCCTACCCCTCTACCTTCCACTTAAGATTTACATGCCCTCCAAGACATATTGTTTTGTTCCATATTTTTTTTGGATTAAGAGTCGTCTACCAGCATTCAGATGCTTAGCCTTGAAGGGCAGTAAAGCAAATTATGTTTGTTCATATTGCTTGCAACTCTACTGGGAAATGTGTGTGTGCGAACACAAGAGAACAGCGAACAATATGCCACTGGGACTGGCAAGATTGCCTTTAGATAAATTTCAATCAGTACGTGTTAGCGAGACGTCGAGGAACCTAAGATACAAGCACTAAGATACAAGCACTAAGATACAAGCACTAAGATACAAGCACTAAGATACAAGCACTAAGATACAAGCACTAAGATACAAGCACTAAGATACAAGCACTAAGATACAAGCACTAAGATACAAGCACTAAGATACAAGTACTAAGATAAAAGTACTAAGATACAAGTACTAAGATACAAGCACTAAGATACAAGCACTAAGATACAAGCACTAAGATACAAGCACTAAGATACAAGCACTAAGATACAAGCACTAAGATACAAGCACTAAGATACAAGCACTAAGATACAAGTACTAAGATACAAGCACTAAGATACAAGCACTAAGATACAAGCAGTAAGATACAAGCACTAAGATACAAGCACTAAGATACAAGCACTAAGATACAAGCACTAAGATACAAGCACTAAGATACAAGTACTAAGATACAAGCACTAAGATACAAGCACTAAGATACAAGCACTAAGATACAAGCACTAAGATACAAGCACTAAGATACAAGCACTAAGATACAAGCACTAAGATACAAGCACAAGATACTAAGATACAAGCACTAAGATACAAGCACTAAGATACAAGCACTAAGATACAAGTACTAAGATACAAGCACTAAGATATAAGCACTAAGATACAAGCACTAAGATACAAGCACTAAGATACAAGCACTAAGATACAAGCACTAAGATACAAGTACTAAGATACAAGCACTAAGATACAAGTACTAAGATACAAGCACTAAGATACAAGCACTAAGATACAAGCACTAAGATACAAGCACTAAGATACAAGCACTAAGATACAAGCACTAAGATACAAGCACTAAGACACACAGGTTTGTGTGACAACCAACACAACGAACGACTGTGTAGCATATAAGAACAAACTATCACGAACGATGATTGCGTAGCATGTAAATACATAAATTGTCAAAATATTCATTTTCATAAAGAATCAGCGTTCAATAATCTGATATAACCATCAGCAGCTGTTGAAAGAGAAAAAAGAATCTCGAGTCAGACTAATTTTTCTGGACTGCATCACCATTGCCTTCACTTGTTCATAATGACCAGCTGCTGTGACCTACAGTATTCCCTTCCTGCACTCTATGTTCCACTGTGTGTAATCTATGGACAAGAATCCTGCGTAGCGTGTTGTTATTTTTTTATAATTCTTATTTATTATTTTTAATGTGTTGTGTTACTCAGGTGGTGGTGAGCAACGTGAGGATGGGTCCACCTAGACGGACAGTTCCAGCGTGGCTGACGCTGGCTTTGTTGTGGTGTGCGGCGCCTCTGGTCCTGGCTGCAGGTAAGCTCTCTCCTGTGTTGTCTGCTGGTGTACTGGTTGTATCTGATCTGTTACTACGCAGTCCTCGTACACCAGCATCATCAAACGTACAACAATAAGTCGCACACACGCACTCACATGGATAAAATAAAAAAAAAGAGTACTGCATATTTCGGCCTCTTACTGCAAAGGACCTCAGTGGGAAGTCAAAATATACATTACTCTTCTTATCTTCTGATATATTTTCTCCATGTAGATTCGTTTGTTTCATTGACCAGTGTTTATTAAACTTTCGTGTTTTGATAATAATGAGTGTATAGTCTGTAGGTGATTTTTTGAGGCGGTGACCAAAGGGAAGAAGAAAACCTTGCCGCAACATGTAACAGTTAACCAAAATGCTTTTTTCATTTTGCTTTTAGATAAGGTTTTAAAATTATTATTATAGAAGCAGATTTTCATGTTTTGCAACAGTTTCTAATTTTTAGAAGAATTAATTAATAAGAAGGCAACGTGCACGATGTTGAACGTAAGGTATAAGTAACAGCGACATGTCTATTTTGTAAGATTTTTAAGAAAACGTCATGTTTCTTGACATTTTTTCACTCATGAAGTAATTGTTTTCTCTGTCTTCATTCTCAGTGGCCCCTTTGGACATAGAAGGTAATATTAGAGAGTTTCCAGGTTTTGTAGCGAGCATGCTGACGGCGCAGTGAGTGTGACAGCTCTCCACCCTGGCAGTAACATTGTGTCAGACTCTCGGACATACCTGCGCCATGCACCTGGTTCTCTTAGTTTACCAAGAGCATTAACAACCAATAGGGTGGTCCGAAAAATAAAATATAGATTTCTACTGTTCCAATCCCTTCAAGTTTTTCCACGTCATGAGAAAATAACACTGGTTAAATGAGTCCGGTTGGATAATATTTAAAGGTGGCTGTAGAGGCTAGAAAATATTCTTTGCTCATTACTTTAGCAAAGAAATCAACATTTTTGACGTTGTTCATCCTTCTCTCCTTGGAATAATAGACATTTTTCTTTCAGTGCGTTAATTAGAATTGCTTATTTTTTTCAGTATATATTTTTTTGTAAAAAAATCCGTGAAAAATCGCGGATTTTAGCTCCTTCAAGCTGCCTTCTTCTGGCCTAGTGTCTAGTGTTTTCTTCCACAGCCACATTGATCTAGAGGAGTTGAAGACAAGCCTGGAAATGGTTGGGAAGATATTGAGAGGTTTTGGGTGAAAGCTAGGATTCCGACAAGGAATTCTGGCATTCACCATCGACAAGATCTCCGCTCTCCAAAAGGAATGGAAATTTTTGCCAGATAAAAGAGCAAGAACAACCAAGTGCAGAGAAAAAAAGAGGAGGTATTCAGAAGAAGGCTTGCGAACATGTCTGACCTAGCCTTTGTGAGCATTCTATCCATCATGAAGAACGAAGGGGATCAGCCTTTCTTGCTGGCTCAGTGGAAGCCAGGAAGGTTGGGTGCCATGGGATCAGTCGATAAAAAAACCTGAAAGGAAGGAAGAAGAGGGCTGGAAAGCGAGAACTGCAGAAAAAAAAAGGCTGAGAATGATAAGTGAGGCTTCGGCATCTTCAAAAGCAAAGACGTTTCCGCATCAGAATTCTCGGGAGAGGAGGAAATCGGAGAGTGTGGAGGTGGTGATAATTCACCAAAAAGATAGAAGAGGAGAATGCAGAATGTGATCTTCGCCGATGTTGCCGCATCACTTAATCGTTCAAAACTGAATGATCCGATGGCAATGTATGTCATCACAGGAACGGCAAAGAGCCTTGGCCGCAACCCAGAAAAACTCGACATTAGTCGTTCCTCTATCAAACGACATTCATTAGCATCTCCGCAGCAACTTAGGAATAACATTGACGGTTGAAACTCAGAAGATTCTATTCATTTTCCACTGGGATGAAAAGCTTATTCCGGATCAGCTGAGTCCAGTCAAAGCAATGGACCGACGGACTGACTTGCAGTCATTGTTATCACCACCAATGAGCAATGTCAGCTGCTTGGAGCCCCAAAGCTTGCTATTAAAACAGCTGAAAAGCAAGCAATTGTTGTTGCCCAGTTCTCCAAGAATGTGAAACAATGCGTCATCAGAATGTGCTTCAATATGGCTGCCTCAAACACTGGATGGATCTTAGGTGCAAGCGTTTGCCTTCAGTAGCCATTGAAAAGGAACCTTTATTTTGCTTGCTGCCACCAGGTGAGGAAAGTGATGATGACTGGGGTCTCTAGTGCGAGAAGAAGTGCTTCAGGTGGTACACAAGGCTCTGGAATCAGAAAAAAACGAGACATCTATCGAAAATTCATTGAGTTCTCTTCTTCCCTGGAACAATAAAGATTCCCGGGTACCGTTACAAGCGCTGAGGAGCAATACATCAAGCACGATAGTTGGCGAAAGTCTTGTACGGCCTGAAGATGTAAATGTTTCAGAAGCAGTTGGAGAATCTCACTCAGGGAAAACTTGCCTAAAAGATGTGAGCGTGTTTTCAGCGACCACCGACCTGGAAGCCTAGATCACAGCTCAGATCTTTGCAGCAGCGCCATTTAACCATCTGCAGCTCCTTTAAAAACTTTATCTACCTACTTGGAGTCTTTCTGGGTTGTTCGGGGAGGGGGGGTTAACGCTCCTGTGGCCCGGTCCTTGACCAGGTCTTTAGGTGGATTAGGGTCTGATTATTCAGGCTGTTACTACCGGCAGCATGCAATCCAACGCATGAACCACAGCTCGGCTGATCGGGCACTGATCGTAGCACAAGAAAACGCAAAAGCCCACTTGTGGTACTTGTCGGAGGAAATGGTGGGTTGGCGGTGTTTAATTCTTCAGTTTCTACTGACAGTTAAAAGGTAATTTTCAAGACAACAGAAGAGAGGGAAGCCCTTCCACAAGGTCTCCTTCAACGCTGGATTCATTAGCCTCGACGAACTCCGTCAAGCTTCTCAAGGCCCTTAAGAATATCTTCGTGTTCCTGCGAACAGATCTGCCGACTTCTGACTCCGACGAGGATTTCCAAAAGGCTGTCCCGGAGGTGGGAAGCATTAAGGTCGTCACCGACACTGACGAACGTGGGGATGCTCTAATTCAGAGAATCAGAGGGAAGCGGAAAGCACCTCAAGAAGAAGAGCAACTCCAATACGTATTGCAATTTGTCGACCACGACAAAAAGAAATTTTCAAAAGCCACGAAGAATTCTCTGACAAATTAGCAACAACGAGTAGTGTGACCAGCTACACTACCTCCTCCCTGAGCAGGTAATATCATCCTAGATGGGGAGGACCCACGGGTCGTCCTGTGTTAACTTTGACCTTAGAGAGCCACCCATAAACATTATTCGAATAGGTACAAATTTTGTCGATATGATTTTCTCATGAAGTGTAACAAATTGAGGGGCAGGAATAGTAGAAATTCTAAAATTGATTTTTCGTCTTTAATAAACTGGACCATCCTAATGCCCGATCATCGTGGTTTTCATCTTAGTCAAACATAAGTCAATCAGACTCTGAGAAATCGAGGTTTGAGTCCATCCACTTCCTCTCCCAGCTCATCCGCACGTCACAACTTGCATGGCAGCTGTAGTGTTGTAACTTCCCAGCAATTTGCGATTTATTGCTTGTAGCAGCTTGAAAAAATGTATCAAATCCGTCGGCATTCGAGACTTAAATTTTAGTGATAAAATTGCAGTTAAAGGAACTAATATATTAATATGTTTGTTTAACATGATCATGGAGGAATTATGTCTCAGTCACTCAACTTCTCCCCCCTGGAGACAAGACAGACAAGTTACCACTGTACCACTGATTAAAACACATCAACACAGTGATATGTCCCACTGTTGCTCGAAATCACTTTTTTTGTTTTTTTTTTTTACATTATCCCCACAGCATTCACGATGCAATGTAGCTTTTCTTAATGTAAACCAGAATGTAGAGGCTTTTGACCGAATAATGCATCTGAGTTGACTTTTTATTATAAAAATTATTGAGGGCAGCACTGAGAGCTATCACATCCAAACATTTGATAAGTGACCCAGTTAAGACTGACTGCTATAAAGTTAATAGCGCAGTTGTATCGTGTCTGCATAACGCAAGTGGAGTCAAAAGACTGACGACTATACAATTCCTCCCTCATGGCGGATGACGTGTAAGATGTGAGCTAAATGAGGAAGAAGGGAGGATGAGGAGGCTGGGTGAGACGCTTGTGTTGCTGCCATGGACGAACTCACACTCGCTCGCCGCATCACGTTTGGTAGCATTATCTTGTATGGTATGTACGTGCACCTAGACAAATTGTATGTCAAATAATTTGCATGCACATGCTTCCTCACAACATGTAAACAGCTGAGTGACACATGGATGGCGTTCACCCAAGCTGAGAGCCACATGATGCTGGTGGAATACTAGCCTGTCTTCCAGAGGTAAACGTCAACTTTCAATGTATCTAGAGAACGTGGGTAAAGTAGCATCGCCACTTTGAGTAAACCATTGATTTTCCGACGTTCTTAGCCATCTTATCTTTGCACGTTATTCTGGAAAAATTTTGGTTAAGACAATTTATGACGCATCGTTTTTAACATAATAACAAAGACATGAAAACTGCTTGAAGGGGAGAGCATATTTTCTTGAAGTAACAAGAGCAGTTCTGGTACACCACAAGAAGACGATCTTTGTAACACAACTTGTCAAACATTTACCTTCCCATAAAACCTAAATGTTACTTTTGCAAATTAAAAAATACAGCCGATATTCTTCATTTTTAGGAAAATTGTGGAGATTTACATAAGACTGTGTCACGGAAAACTAAGTTTCGGTGGGTCAAACAATACAAGGAATGTCTGAGACCGGACGGTGACTAGCAAAGACTCTTTGGTAGTCACCATCCGATCTCTGACTAATCATGCTCTTAGTGATAAGATACTCTTTGTCACAGATGTTGTAAGATAACTTAATTAATTTTAGAGTCAGTGAACCATAACTCAGCCTTTATTGATCTGGGTTGACCTAAGAGGAACCAATAGCCTCACTCCAGCCAAAACTCTCATAAAACTAAATATTAGCCATTGGAAAATAAATATATATATATATATATATATATATATATATATATATATATATATATATATATATATATATATATATATATATATATATATATATATATATATATATATATATATATATATATATATATATATATATATATATATATATATATATATATATATATATATATATATGTCGTGCCGAATATGTAAAACTGGCCAATTAGCAAGAACTCATTTAAAATTAAGTTCTTTATAAAATTTTCTCTTGTATGTTTAAAGATATATTTTTTTCATTAATGTTAATGTAAAAATTTTCAATTTTGCTTCAGTAGAATCTTAGAAAACTTACCTAACCTTATTATAACAAGAACAATTTATTTTAGCCTAACCCAACTAAATATATTTTAGATTTGTTTACAATAATTTAATACTAAACAAACACAGTGAAATATATTTTTTTCGTTAGGTTCAGAATGATTTTGGCGAAATTACTGCATACACAAATTTTCACTTGTCCTATATGGCAAGATGAGCGTTGCTATTTAAGCCAAGATCGCAAGTTCTGCCTATTCGGCACGACATATATATATATATATATATATATATATATATATATATATATATATATATATATATATATATATATATATATATATATATATATATATAGATATATATAGATATATATATAAAATAAATTGCTATTTTCGTCTGTGAGATCGCCTCACCACTGCCACCAGTGGGTTGTGACTGTCATCTCACCACTGCCACCAATGGATCGTGACTGTCATCTCACCACTGCCACCAATGGATCGTGACTGTCATCTCACCACTGCCACCAGTGGGTAGTGACTGTCATCTCACCACTGCCACCAGTGGGTAGTGACTGTCATCTCACCACTGCCACCAGTGGGTAGTGACTGTCATCTCACCATTGCCAACAGTGGGTCGTGACTGTCGTCTCACTACTGCCGCTAGTGAGTCGTGACTGTCATCTCACCACTGCCACTAGTGGGTCGTGACTGTCATCTCACCACTGCCACCAGTGGGTAGTGACTGTCATCTCACCACTGCCACCAGTGGGTAGTGACTGTCATCTCACCATTGCCAACAGTGGGTCGTGACTGTCGTCTCACTACTGCCGCTAGTGAGTCGTGACAGTCATTTCACCACTGCCACCAGTGGGTCGTGACTGTCATCCCACCACTGTCACCAGTGGATCGCGACTGTCATCTCACCACTGCCACTAGTGGGTCGTGACTGTCGTCTCACCACTGCCACCAGTGGCTCGTAACTGTCATCTCACCACTGTCATTAGTCTGTCGTGACTGTTATCTCACCACTGCCACCAGTGGGTCGTGACTGTTATCTCACCACTGCAACTAGTGAGTTATGACTGTCATCCCACCACTGCCACCAGTGGGTCGTGACTGTCATCTCACCACTGCCACTAGTGAGTTCTGACTGTCATCTCACCACTTCCACCAGTGGGTCGTGAGTGTCATCTCACCACTGCCACTAGTCTGTCGTGACTGTCGTCTCACCACTGCCACTAGAGGGTCGTGACTGTCATCTCACCACTGCCACTAGTGGGTCGTGACTGTCGTCTCACCACTGCCACCAGTGGCTCGTAACTGTCATCTCACCACTGTCATTAGTCTGTCGTGACTGTTATCTCACCACTGCCACCAGTGGGTCGTGACTGTTATCTCACCACTGCAACTAGTGAGTTATGACTGTCATCCCACCACTGCCACCAGTGGGTCGTGACTGTCATCCCACCACTGCCACCAGTGGGTCGTGACTGTCATCTCACCACTGCAACTAGTGAGTTATGACTGTCATCCCACCACTGCCACCAGTGGGTCGTGACTGTCATCCCACCACTGCCACCAGTGGGTCGTGACTGTTATCTCACCACTGCAACTAGTGAGTTATGACTGTCATCCCACCACTGCCACCAGTGGGTCGTGACTGTCATCTCACCACTGCCACTAGTCTGTCGTGACTGTCGTCTCACCACTGCCACTAGTGAGTTGTGACTGTCATCTCACCACTGCCACTAGTGGGTCGTGAGTGTCATCACAGCACTGCCACTAGTGGGTAGTGACTGTCGTCTCGCCACTGCCACCAGTGGGTCGTGACTGTCATCTCGCCACTGCAACTAGTGATTTGTGAATGTCATCTCACCACTGCCACTAGTGGGTCGCTACTGTCATCTCACCACTGCCAATAGAGAATTGTGACTGTCGTCTCACCACTGCCACAGTGGGTCGTGACTGTCATCTCACCACTGCCACTAGTGAGTCGTGACTGTCGTCTCACCACTGCCACTAGAGGGTCGTGACTGTCATCTCACCACTGCCACTAGTGGGTCGTGACTGTCGTCTCATCACTGCCACTAGAGGGTCGTGACTGTCATCTCACCACTGCCACTAGTGGGTCGTGACTGTCTTCTCACCACTGCCACCAGTGAGTCGTGACTGTCATCTCAACACTTCCACTAGTGAGTTGTGACTCTCATCTCACCACTGCCACTAGTGGGTCGTGACTGTCATCACACCACTGCCACTAGTGGGTCGTGACTGTCATCACACCACTGCCACTAGTGGGTCGTGACTGTCGTCTCACCACTGCCACCAGTGGGTCGTGACTGTCATCTCGCCCCTGCAACTAGTGAGTTGTGAATGTCATCTCACCACTGCCACGAGTCTGTCGTCGCTGTCATCTCACCACTGACAATAGTGAATTGTGACTGTTGTCACACCACTGCCACCAGTGGGTCGTGACTGTCATCTCACCACTGCCAATAGTGGGTCGGGACTGTCATTTCACAACTGCCACTAGTGGGTCGTGACTGTTATCTCGCCACTGCCAATAGTGGACCGTGACGGTCATTTCACCACTGCCACTAGTGGGTCGTGAATGTCATCTCACCATTACTACTAGTGGGTCGTGACTGTCATTTCACCACTGCCACCGTGGGTCGTGACTGTCATTTCACCACTACCACCAGTGGGTCGTGACTGTCATCACACCACTATCCCTAGTAGGTCGTGCCTGTCATTTCACCACTGCCACTAGAGGGTCGTGACTGTCATCTCACCACTACCACTAGTGGGTCGTGACTGCCAATTCACACCGGCCATTAGTGGGTCGTGGCTGTCGTCTCAACACTGCTACTAGTGGGTGGTGACTGTCATCTCACCAAGGCCACAAGTGGGTCGTGACTGTCGTCTCACCACTGCCACCAATGGGTCCTGACTGTCATCTCACCACTGCCACTAGTGAGTTGTGACTGTTATCTCACCACTACCACTAGTGGGTCGTGACTGTCATTTCACCACTGCCACTAGTGGGTCGTGACTGTCGTTTCACCACTGCCACCAGTGGGTCGTGACTGTCATCTTACCACTGCCACTAGTGAGTTGTGACTGTCATCTCACCACTGCCGCTATTGGGTCGTGACTGTCGTCTCACCACTGCCACTAGTGAGATGTGACTGTCGTCTCACTACTGCCACCAGTGGGTCGTGACTGTCATCTCACCACTGCCACTAGTGGGTCGTGATTGTCATCACACCACTGCCACTAGTGGTTCGTGACTGTCGTTTCACCACTGCCACCAGTGGGTCGTGACTGTCATCTCACCACTGCCACTAGTGAATTGTGACTGTCATCTCACCACTGCCACTAGTGGGTCGTGACTGTCGTCTCACCACTGCCACCAGTGGGTCGTGACTGTCATCTTACCACTGCCACTAGTGAATCGTGACTGTCGTCTCACCACTGCCACCAGTGGGTCGTGACTGTCATCTTATCACTGCCACTAGTGAGTTGTGACTCTCATCTCACCACTGTCGCTAGTGGGTCGTGACTGTCGTCTCACCACTGCCACTAGTGAGTTGTAACTGTCATCTCACCACTACCACGAGTAGGTCGTGACTGTTGTCTCACCACTGCCACTAGTGAGATGTGACTGTCGTCTCACTACTGCCACCAGTGGGTCGTGACTGTCATCTCACCACTGCCACTAGTGAGTTGTGATTGTCATCATACCACTGCCACCATTGGGACGTGACTGTCATCTCTCCACTGCCACTAGTGAGTTGTGATTGTCATCATACCACTGCCACCATTGGGACGTGACTGTCATCTCTCCACTGCCACTAGTGAGTTGTGATTGTCATCTCACCACTGCCACTAGTGGGTCGTGACTGTCATCACACCACTGCCACTAGTGGTTCGTGACTGTCGTTTCACCACTGCCACCAGTGGGTCGTGACTGTCATCTCACCACTGCCACTAGTGAATTGTGACTGTCATCTCACCACTGCCACTAGTGGGAGTGATCATGTCGGAGGATCTCACCCTCAAGGACCATAACATTGTATCGATCGCATCTGCTAGAAAAATGACAGGATGGATAATGAGAACCTTCAAAACGAGGGATGCCAAGCCCATGATGACACTCTTCAGGTCGCTTGTTCTATCTAGGCTGGAATATTGCTGCACACTAACAGCACCTTTCAAGGCAGGTGAAATTGCTGACCTAGAAAATGTACAGAGAACCTTCACGGCGCGCATAACGGAGATAAAACACCTCAATTACTGGGAGCGCTTGAGGTTCCTAAACCTGTATTCCCTGGAACGCAGGCGGGAGAGATACATGATTATATACACCTGGAAAATCCTAGAGGGACTAGTACCGAACTTGCACACGAAAATCACTCACTACGAAAGCAAAAGACTTGGCAGACGATGCAACATCCCCCCAATGAAAAGCAGGGGTGTCACTAGCAGGTTAAGAGACCATACAATAAGTGTCAGGGGCCCGAGACTGTTCAACTGCCTCCCAGCATACATAAGGGGGATTACCAACAGACTCCTGGCAGTCTTCAAGCTGGCACTGGACAAGCACCTAAAGTCGATTCCTGATCAGCCGGGCTGTGGCTCGTACGTTGGTTTGCGTGCAGCCAGCAGTAACAGCCTGGTTGATCAGGCTCTGATCCACCAGGAGGCCTGGTCACAGACCGGGCCGCGGGGGCGTTAACCCCCGGAACTCTCTCCAGGTAAACTCCAGGTAAACTCCAGTGGGTTGTGACTGTCATCACACCACTGCTACTAGTGGGTCGTGGCTGTCGTCTCACCACTGCCACTAGTGGGTCGTGACCCTTATCTCTCCACTGCCACTAGTGGACCGTGACTGTCATTTCACCACTGCCACTAGTGGGTTGTGACTCTCATTTCACCACTGCCACCGTGGGTCGTGGCTGTCATTTTACCACTACCACCAGTGGGTCGTGACTGTCATCACACCACTACCACTAGTGGGTCCTGACTGTTATTTTACCACTGCCACTAGAGGGTCGTGACTGTCATCTCACCACTACCACTAGTGGGTCGTGACTGTCATCTCACCACTACCACTAGTGGGTCGTGACTGTCATTTCACCACTGCCACTAGTGGGTCGTGACTGTCGTCTCAACACTGCTACTAGTGGGTCGTGACTGTCATCTCACCACGGCCACCAGGGGGTCGTGACTGTCATCTCACCACTGCCACTAGTGGGTCGTGACTGTCATCACACCACAATCACTAGTGGGTCGTAAGTGTCATCTCACCATTGCCACAAGTCTGTCGTGACTGTCATCTCACCACTGCCACCAGTGGGTCGTGACTGTCATCTCACCACTGCCACTAGTGAGTTGTGACTGTCGTCTCACCACTGCCACTAGTGGGTCGTGACTGTCATCTCACCACTGCCACTAGTGGGTCGTGATTGTCGTCTCTCCACTGCCACCAGTGGGTCGTGACTGTCGTCTCACCACTGCCACTAGTGGGCCGTGATTGTCGTCTCTCCACTGCCACCAGTGGGTCGTGTCTGTCATCTCACCACTGCCACTAGTGAGTTGTGACTGTCATCTCACCACTACCACTAGTGGGTCGTGAATGTCATTTCACCACTGCGAATAGTGGGTCGTGACTGTCGTCTCACCACTTCCACTAGTGAGTTGTGAATGTCATCTCACCACTGCCACCAGTGGGTCATGGCTGTCATTTCACCACTGCCACTAGTGAGTTGTGACTCTCATTTCACCACTGCCGCTAGTGGGTCGTGATTGTTATCTCACTATTGCCACTAGTGGGTCGTGACTGTCGTCTCACCACTGCCACCAGTGGGTCGTGACTGTCGTCTCACTACTGCCACCAGTGGGTCGTGACTGTCGTCTCTCTGCTGCCGCTAGTGGGTCGTGACTGTCGTCTCCCCACTGCCACTAGTGGATCGTGACTGTCATCTCACCACTAACACCAGTGGGTCGTGACTGTCATCACACCACTACTACTAATGGGTCGTGACTGTCATTTCACCACTACCACCAGTGGGTCGTGACTGTCATCATACCACTACTACTAGTGGACCGTGACTGTCATTTCACCACTGCCACTAGTGGGTCGTGACTGTCATCTCACCACTACTACTAGTGGGTCGTGACTGTCATTTCACCACTACCACCAGTGGGTCGTGACTGTCATCACACCACTACCACTAGTGGGTCGTGACTGTCATTTCACCACTGCCACTAGTGGGTTGTGACTGCCATCTCACCACTACCACTAGGGTGTCGTGACTGTCATTTCACCTCTGTCACTAGTGGGTCGTGACTGTCATTTCACGACTGCCACCAGTGGGTCGTGACTGTCATCTTACCACTGCCACTAGTGGGTCGCGACTGTTATTTCACCACTCCCACTAGTGGGCCGTGACTATTATCTCATCACTGCCACTAGTGAACCGTGACTGTTATTTCACCACTGCCACTAGTGGGTCGTGACTGTTATTTCACCACTGCCACTAGTGGATCGTGACTGTCGTTTCACCACTGCCACCAGTGGGTTGTGACTGTCATCTCACCACTATCACTAGTGGGTCGTGACTGTCATTTCACCACTGCCACCAGTGGCTCGTGACTGTCATCTCACCACTGCCACTAGTGAGTTGTGACTGTCGTCTCACCACTGCCACTAGTGGGTCGTGACCGTCATCTCACCACTGCCACTAGTGGGTCGTGATTGTCGTCTCTCCACTGCCACCAGTGGGTCGTGACTGTCGTCTCACCACTGCCACTAGTGGGCCGTGATTGTCGTCTCTCCACTGCCACCAGTGGGTCGTGTCTGTCATCTCACCACTACCACTAGTGGGTCGTGAATGTCATTTCACCACTGCGAATAGTGGGTCGTGACTGTCGTCTCACCACTGCCACTAGTGAGTTGTGAATGTCATCTCACCACTGCCACCAGTGGGTCATGGCTGTCATTTCACCACTGCCACTAGTGAGTTGTGACTCTCATTTCACCACTGCCGCTAGTGGGTCGTGATTGTTATCTCACTATTGCCACTAGTGGGTCGTGACTGTCGTCTCACCACTGCCACCAGTGGGTCGTGACTGTCATCTCACCAATGCCACTAGTGAGCTGTGACTGTCATCTCACCACTGCCGGTAGTGGGTCATGACTGTTGTCTCACCACTGCCACTAGTGAGTTGAGACTGTCGTCTCACTACTGCCACCAGTGGGTCGTGACTGTCGTCTCTCTGCTGCCGCTAGTGGGTCGTGACTGTCGTCTCCCCACTGCCACTAGTGGATCGTGACTGTCGTTTCACCACTGCCACCAGTGGGTTGTGACTGTCATCTCACCACTACTACTAATGGGTCGTGACTGTCATTTCACCACTACCACCAGTGGGTCGTGACTGTCATCATACCACTACTACTAGTGGACCGTGACTGTCATTTCACCACTGCCACTAGTGGGTCGTGACTGTCATCTCACCACTACTACTAGTGGGTCGTGACTGTCATTTCACCACTACCACCAGTGGGTCGTGACTGTCATCACACCACTACCACTAGTGGGTCGTGACTGTCGTTTCACCACTGCCACTAGTGGGTTGTGACTGCCATCTCACCACTACCACTAGGGTGTCGTGACTGTCATTTCACCTCTGTCACTAGTGGGTCGTGACTGTCATTTCACGACTGCCACCAGTGGGTCGTGACTGTCATCTTACCACTGCCACTAGTGGGTCGCGACTGTTATTTCACCACTCCCACTAGTGGGCCGTGACTATTATCTCATCACTGCCACTAGTGAACCGTGACTGTTATTTCACCACTGCCACTAGTGGGTCGTGACTGTTATTTCACCACTGCCACTAGTGGATCGTGACTGTCGTTTCACCACTGCCACCAGTGGGTTGTGACTGTCATCTCACCACTATCACTAGTGGGTCGTGACTGTCATTTCACCACTGCCACCAGTGGCTCGTGACTGTCATCTCACCACTGCGACTAGTGGGTCGCGATTGTCATTTAACCACTGCCATTAGTGGGTCATGACTGTCATTTCACTACTGCCATCAATGGGTCGTGACTGTTGTCTTACTAATGCCACTAGTGGGTCGTGACTGTCATTTAACCACTGCCACTAGTGGGTCGTGACTGTTATTTCACCAATGCCACTAGTGGGTCGAGACTGTCATTTCACCACTTTCACTAGTGGGTCGTGACTGTTTTTTCACCACTGCCACTACTGGGTCGTGACTGTTATTTCACCACTGCCACTAGTGGGTCGTGACTGTTACTTCAACGAGCAACAAAGCACCTTTCATCCGTGGACTGCTTGCAGAGGCAAATGCAATGTTCGCGGCTTTCACAGAGACCCACATAAAGGATCACTTGGACAACGAAATATGGATCCCAGGTTACAACCTATACAGATGCGACAGAGTGAACAGGCAAAATGGGGGGGGGGGGGGAAGTTCGCCTGTATATCGCATAGTCTCTTGTTTGCACAGAACTGCTTAATGCCTCAAATGACGTAGTGGAAGTTTTGGCAGTAAAGATCGAGAACCAAAACCTAGTCATTGTGGTAGTCTACAAGCCTACGGATGCAACGTCCCAGCAATTCCAGGAACAGCTGTTAAAAATTGACCACTGTCTGGAAAATCTGCCAGCTCCTTTCCCCAACATCTTGCTCCTGGGGTATTTCAGCTTGAGGCACCTAAAATGGAGGAATATAGCAAATAATGTTGTTGCAGCGATAACACCAGGAGGCAGCTCAGACGAGAACTCACACACACACGAGCTTTTAAATCTCTGCACAAAATTCAAATTAAACCAGCAAATAATAGAGCCTACTAGAGTGGAGAATACACTAGACCTCATCTTCACTAACAATGATGATCTGATACGAAATGTCACCATATCAAAAACAACATTCTCAGATCACAACATAATCGAGGTTCAGACATGTATGCGCGGAGCCCCAGACCGACAAAATGAGATCAGTCACGAGGGAGCCTTCACCAAATTCAACTTCAATAACAAGAACATAAAGTGGGACCAAGTAAATCAAGTCCTAAACGATATAAGCTGGGAAGATAGACTAAGAAACACAGACCCCAACTTATGCCTAGAACAGATTAACTCGGTGGCACTCGATGTATGCTCAAGGCTTATTCCTTTAAGAAAAAGGAGGAGTAGATGTAAAATAAGAAGAGACAGGCGTTCCCTTCACACGCAACGGAAAAGAATAACAGAGTGGCTAAAACAGGCCAAAATATCTGAAATGCGTAGGGAGACACTGGTCAGAGAAATAGCAAACATCGAACTTAAGCTAAAGGAATCTTATAGGAGTCAGGAATCGCGGGAAGAACTAAAAGCCATAAATGAAATCGAAAGAAACCCAAAGTATTTCTTTTCTTATGCTAAATCAAAGTCGAGAACAACATCCAGTATTGGGCCCCTACTTAAACAAGATGGGTCCTACACAGATGACAGCAGGAAATGAGTGAGCTACTCAAGTTCCAATATGACTCAGTTTTTAGCAATCCGCTAACCAGACTGAGAGTCGAAGATCAAAATTAATTTTTTATGAGAGAGCCACAGAATTTGATTAACACAAGCCTATCTGATATTATCCTGACGCCAAATGACTTCGAACAGGCGATAAATGACATGCCCATGCACTCTGCCCCAGGGCCAGACTCATGGAACTCCGTGTTCATCAAGAACTGCAAGAA
>NC_091294.1:59418564-59521064 GCF_038502225.1 Cherax quadricarinatus | reverse complement strand
AATGTTCATACTTACTGATGACTAGGAACCTTTGTTGTTAATACTGTAAATTACTGGAATACTTTCTAGGGTCAGAAAATCCCCATTCATCTCTTTCTTTAGGAAATTTTTAAAATACCTTTTATTGTCGACATAGTTAATTATTGTTTTCTAATGTGGTCTTTAATTAAGTACAGGAAGATTAAAAATTTTGACGTATCATTCGTGTCTTGTTAGTAACTATTATTGTAGCCTAGAATATATTGTAGCCTAGTATATATTGTAGCCTAGTATATATTGTAGCCTAGTATATATTGTAGCCTAGTATATATTGTAGCCTAGAATATATTGTAGCCTAGTATATATTGTAGCCTAGTGTATATATTGTAGCCTAGTATATATTGTAGCCTAGTATATATTGTAGCCTAGTATATATTGTAGCCTAGTGTATATATTGTAGCCTAGTGTATATATTGTAGCCTAGTATATATTGTAGCCTAGTATATATTGTAGCCTAGTATATATTGTAGCCTAGTATATATTGTAGCCTAGTATATATTGTAGCCTAGTATATATTGTAGCCTAGTATATATTGTAGCCTAGTATATATTGTAGCCTAGTATATATTGTAGCCTAGTATATATTGTAGCCTAGTATATATTGTAGCCTAGTATATTGTAGCCTAGTATATATTGTAGCCTAGTATATATTGTAGCCTAGTATATATTGTAGCCTAGTATATATTGTAGCCTAGTATATATTGTAGCCTAGTATATATTGTAGCCTAGTATATATTGTAGCCTAGTATATATTGTAGCCTAGTATATATTGTAGCCTAGTATATATTGTAGCCTAGTATATATTGTAGCCTAGTATATATTGTAGCCTAGTATATATTGTAGCCTAGTATATATTGTAGCCTAGTATATATTGTAGCCTAGTATATATTGTAGCCTAGTATATATTGTAGCCTAGTATATATTGTAGCCTAGTATATATTGTAGCCTAGTATATATTGTAGCCTAGTATATATTGTAGCCTAGTATATATTGTAGCCTAGTATATATTGTAGCCTAGTATATATTGTAGCCTAGTATATATTGTAGCCTAGTATATATTGTAGCCTAGTATATATTGTAGCCTAGTATATATTGTAGCCTAGTATATATTGTAGCCTAGTATATATTGTAGCCTAGTATATATTGTAGCCTAGTATATATTGTAGCCTAGTATATATTGTAGCCTAGTATATATTGTAGCCTAGTATATATTGTAGCCTAGTATATATTGTAGCCTAGTATATATTGTAGCCTAGTATATATTGTAGCCTAGTATATATTGTAGCCTAGTATATATTGTAGCCTAGTATATATTGTAGCCTAGTATATAAAATCTTTTTACAAAATATTATCATGTTTGTTTAATTATGTGGAACGAAAGACAAAGATATATTTCAGATGTCTTTAATTTCTCAGGCTTATTTAGGGTTATTTTCTTGACCTGCTGGATCTTCGTTGGCTACACATCTCTATGAATATTTTCAGTGTGTGTCTTTCTGTCTTTGGTCTTTCTCCAGTGATTGAATCTTCATCCTTCCTAATTCCAGCCTTAGCAGGCTTGCCTCATTTTCGTGATCTTTCACTCTTACTAGCATCTACCTTGTTTCCTTTAATTTCCTCTATAAATTTTCTATATCATGTTTTGTCTCCTTACACTTTCTCACTAGTTCATCAGTTATTCTTATCTCCCTGTCTTCCAGCATCATCGGTCAGACATCAATGGTAAGTTCCCCTCTGGTCTCATCTTTTTACTCCATTCATTTCATCAACCCTGCGATACATCTTCCTGGTTGTCGTCTCTATATTCTTCACTGATCTCTTCCTACCACAGCTGTCGATGATTTTCCTGTAATTCCCTCATCCTACCTAACAATTCTTGTTTTTTTCTATAAATATAGGTTTCTCTGGGTGACCCAGTATTAGAGTAGGATTTAGGATATGTATATGTTACTCATGTATATGTACTCACTTGTATGTGGTTGCAGGGGTCAATTTACAGCTCTTGGACCCTCCCCTCTTCGCTAGTCGCTACTATGTGTCTCTCCATGTTCCAAAAGCTTAATTGTACCTCTTCTTACGTATGTATCCTGCCTCTATTACATCACTCTCCAGATTGTTCCATTTCCTGATAACTCTGTGAGTGAAGAAATACTTCCTAACATCCCTGTGACTCATCTGAGTTTTCAACATCCAGTTGTGACCCCTTGTTGCTGTGTACCATCTCTGAAACATTCTATCCCTGTCCACCTTGTCAATTCCTCTCAGTATTTCAAACGTCGTTATCATATCCCCCCTGGCCCTCCTAGCCTCCATTGTCGTCAGGTTGATTTCCCTTCACATCTCAAAGGACATACCCCTGAGCTCCGGGACTAGTCTTGTTGCAAATCTTTACACTTTCTATAATTTCTTGACGTGTTTGACCAGGTATGCATTCCATACTGGTGCTGCATATTCTAGTATGGCCTGACGTACACGGTGTAGTGTCTTGAACCACTGCTAACTTATGTGTCGAAACGCTATTCTTAGGTTTGCCAGGCACCCATATGCTGCAGCAGTTATTTGATTGATGTGAGTCTCCGATGTGCTCGGTATGATACTCACCCCAAGATCCTTTTCCCTGAGGTCTGCAGCAGTCTGCGGTGTTTGATCTTTCCCAGTCTTCATGATTTTGCACTTGCTGGCGTTAAACTCCAGGAGCCATTTCCTGGACCAGGTTTGCAGCCTGTCCAGATCCCTTTGTAATCCTACCTGAACTTCGTCCGATTGAATTCTCCTCATTAGCTTCATATCATCAATAAACAGGGACACATCTGAATCTATTTTTCTGTCATGTCACTCACATTTACCATATTGCTCCAATAGCAGTTTCTTCACATCCTCCTCGGTTTGTTCACTGCGTCCAGTACTTGCTGGTGCACACTAGCACCTCGGTCTGCTGGACGCCTCGCTGTCTCCACTGTGAATACCTCCCTGAATCGTGAGCTGAACCCTATATATACTTCCTGGTCGTTCGCTGTGAGTGCCCCTCCTTCCTGATGTGGCTGTACACACGTGTGTGTGTGTGTGTGTGTGTGTGTGTGTGTGTGTGTGTACTCACCTGTTTGTTGTTGCAGTCGTCGAGTCACAGCTACTTGTTCCGCATTTTTGCTAGTAGCTACTAGATCCACTCTCCCTGCTCCAAGAGCTTTATCATACCTTGTGTATGTAGGTGTGTGCGTACGTGCGTGCATGCACAGCTCAGCTGTGTTAACCTTTGGGCTGTTAAAGTTCTTCTAGTATGTATGTTCTAGTACGCACCTTTCCCCTATCTAGGATGTTGAACCCTACTGGCTAATTACTAGTACACACAAAGTCTAGCTAACATTTTACCTGCCCAGACGCCCTGTCTGTTGTTACTACCAAATACTGTTCCTTATTGATTGCTAATAACTATATTTCTGAGTCTCAAGATCCTCTAAGGATGACTAACCCCTAACTTACAGCTATGGCAGATACCTGGAGCTATTGAAGTGAAAATTGCAGCAACAAAATAGGTGATACTTGCACATCTGGCAGCACAGTGGTGGTCGTAGCGGCTGATTCCTGCCAATTTCTATGCCACCCATTTACGACTCACTTTGTACTCTACAGTATTAACTTCACTCGTCACCCTAAGGTTTTCACTTTTGTGTCCAGATATTCACAATTTGTTCCTTATTTTATGCCACAAACCTACCAGTTGGCAACACCACAATGATGCCTGAGACTGCTATTGCTTCCTCTAACTTTTTTTTTTTGTTTTTGTTTGTATTATTTTCACTCGCTGTATAAATTTTATACTTCTCATTCACTAACCTGTCATTGCACTTACCTTTCTGATTTTGGAGTCACTACTTATCCTGTTGTTATTTGTATGTTCATGACGACTAGTGGCAACAGCGGTGCTCCTCTGGAAGGTCTGCTTGGTTCCTCACTGTTTCTAGCAAATATTGCCACTCTCAAATTTCTGATCAAACTGTGATCATCTCCCTCACCTTCCTGTCTTGTTTTCTTGCTTGTCAGTACGTTCACTGACCCTGTCACGAGGGCTGACTTATGCTGGATATTCAACAGGCCCCAAAACACTACACTTCAGGAGAGCGTCTGTGTGTACTCACCTAGTTGTGGTTGCAGGGGTCGAGTCATAGCTCCTGGCCCCGCCTCTTCACTGGTCACCACTAGGTCACTCTCCCTGAACCATGAACTTTATCATACCCCTGCTTAAAGCTATGTATGAATCCTGCCTCCACTACATCGCTTCCCAAACTAGTCCACTTACTGACTACTCTGTGGCTGAATAAATACTTCCTAACATTCCTGTGATTCATCTGTGTCTTCAACTTCTAACAGTGTCCCCTTGTTGCTGAGTCCCATCTCTGGAACATCCTGTCTTTGTCCACCTTGTCAATTCCTCTCAGTATTTTGTATGTCGCTATCATGTCCCCTCTATCTCTCCTGTCCTCCAGTGTCGCCAGGTCGATTTCCCTTAACCTCTCCTCGTAGGACATACCCCTTAGCTCTGGGACTAGTCTTGTTGCAAACCTTTGCACTTTCTCTTGTTTCTTTACGTGCTTTGCTAGGTTTGAGTTCCAAACTGGTGCTGCATACTCCAATATGGGCCTAACGTACACAGTGTGCAGGGTCCTGAACGATTCCTTATTAAGATGTCGGAATGCTCTTCTGAGGTTTGCTAGGCGCCCATATGCTGCAGCAGTTATTTGGTTGATGTGCGCCTCAGGAGATGTGCCTGGTGTTATACTCACCCCAAGATATTTTTCCTTGAGTATGGTTTGCAGTATCTGCCCCCCTAGACTGTGCTCCGTCTGCGGTCTTCTTTGCCATTCCCCAATCTTCATGACTTTGCACTTGGTGGGGTTGAACTATAGGACCCAGTTGCTGGATCAGGCCTGCAGCCTGTCCAGATCCTTTTGTAGTTATGCCTGGTCCTCGTCCGATTGAATTCTTCTCATCAACTTCACATCATCTGCAAACAGGGACACTTCGGCGTCTATTCCTTCCGTCATGTCGTTCACAAATACCAGAAACAGCACCGGTCCTAGGACTGACCCCTCTGGAGCCCCACTTGTCACAGGCGCCCACTCTGATACCTCGCCACGTACCATGACTCGCTGCTGTCGTCCTGACAGGAATTCCCTGATCCATTGTAGTGCCTTCCGTATTATCCTTGCCTGGTCCTCTAGCTTTTCACTGATCACTTGTGTGAAACTGTGTCAAACGCCTTCTTACAGTCCAAGAAAATGCAACCTACCCGCCCCTCTCTTTCTTGTCTTACTGTTGTTACCCTGTCATAGAACTCCAGTAGGTTTGTGACACAGGGTTTCCTGTCCCTGAAACCATGTTGGCTGTTGCTGATAAGCTCATTCCTTTCTCGGTGTTCCACCACTCTTCTCCTGATAATCTTCTCCATGACTGTCTGTCTCCTTTTTTAAAAATTTGGACTACATTTGCTGGCTGTGTGTGTGTGTGTGTGTGTGTGTGTGTGTGTGTGTGTGTGTGTGTGTGTGTGTGTGTGTGTGTGTGTGTGTGTGTGTTTGTGTGTGTGTGTGTGTGTGTGTGTGTGTGTGTTTGTGTGTGTGTGTGTGTGTGTGTGTGTGTGTGTGTGTGTGTGTGTGTGTGTGTGTGTGTGTGTGTGTGTGTGTGTGTGTGTGTGTGTGTGTGTGTGTTGAAAATTGTGTAATCACGAAGCATAACACTGAAAGGTTCAAATGGATTCTTCATAGAAGACACTGTAAGTTACAAGAGGTGAATGCTGAACATTACGAGGTGTTTACATAGAGATTATGATAAGTTGCTGACGGTGACCTCTCCCACAGTGACCATCCCTCCCCTACTGGAGTTGCAGCCCTCCAAGGAGGAGGTGTTGTTCACAGTGAACCACGACCCAGACCAAGCCCCGGACCCCTTCACACTGCCCTGCCGTGCTGATGCTCTACCTGAACCCAGGTCAGTTACTAAGGTTCACCCTCAGACTGCCCTGCCGTGCTGACGCTCTCCCTGAACCCAGGTCAGTTACTAAGGTTCACCTTCAACTTGTCATGAGTGTGGTGGGCTCTTCATCCAGGGAATTTGAGCTACCATCCCCTTCCTTCTCATCCAGTGTAATTGCCTCATATACATTATTCATGGAAATAAACAGAAGACTGGAAGAGGACTCGAACAGGGAGGGACAGGGACAGAGAAGGGAACAGGAAATGTCCCCAGGCATACCAGTACCCATAGCCAGAAAGGCTGAATATTAGAGCATCAGAAAAAGCCCACAAGCACTTTAGGCTACTTTGGATTATATTATGGCAGGTAATTGGAACAAGCCTGTCTTAGTGCTGGGGGTAATGACATTAGGAAGGGCTGGAGAGAGGAGCTGCTGGATAAGTACAGGTCAGCCATAGAAGTAGTTAGGTCTAAGGGAGGGATCAAAGTCATATGTAGCATCTTGCCTAGAAAGGGAGTGGGCAATGAATGGATGTCTAGGGCAATTGATATAAACTGCTGGCTAGACAGGTACTGCAAGGAACTTGCAATCCCATTCATTGATAACTGGGACCTATTCTTTGGCAAACGTGATATGTATGCAAGGGATGGGGTTCATCTCTCTGGGGTTGGAGTGGTTGCATTAGCCAATTCAATTGAGAGGGTAATTCATGACTTGTCTGGGAATTTAAACTGATAGATTATAGAGGAATGGGTGTTTGTGGGAAACAATCAGGCTGCAGCATTAGGGTTAAAAACAGCAGTTATTACCCGGATACCTCAGGGATATGTTTAAAAGACAATATTCAAAATAAAGTTGCTAGTAAAGGCAAATTAGTTGATCAACAAACAAAAAGAGATAGTAGAGGTCAGCGAGTGACTAGCTCCCTTAAGGTTTACTATACAAATAGTAGGAGTCTAAGAAATAAGATAGATGAGCAAAGATTACTTGCAAGTGTAGGTAATATAGATATTATTGGTATAACAGAGACCTGGTTCAACTTGAAAGATAGAGAAATGCCTTCTGAATGCAACATACAGGGTTATAAACTACTCCACACTGATATGGTCAACAGGAAGCGTGGTGGAGTGGCGATGTATGTCAGAGAAAATTTAAATTGTTGTCTTAGACATGATATAAGATTAGAAACATCGAACACAGAATCTGTTTGGCTACAGTTTCTCGAGGGACGTTACAAATTAATTTTGGGTGTGATTTATAGGCCCCCAAACCTTGATAGGGAGGGCAGTAAGCTGTTATGGGACGAAATTCATAAGGCATCTAGATATGAAAATGTTGTGATAATCGGAAATTTTAGCTACACAAATTGATTGGCACAATTTGACAGGAAATCTTAAATCTAGTGACTTTCTTGATACGGTTCAGGATTGCTTTTTAGAACAGGTTGTGACAGAACCAACTAGAGGAAACAATTTGCTTGACTTGGTTCTTGCCAACAAAGATTCACTAATTAATAATCTTGAGGTTAATGATGAGCTTGGGGAAAGTGATCACAAATCACTTAGTTTTAATATATCATGGAATTACCCAGATAACTGCAATCAAATCTGTCCCAGATTTTCGCTTGGCCGACTTCATGGGACTGCAAAATTACCTGGGTGGGCTAAATTGGGATGTCCTGACTCTGGGTCAGGTAGGTGATCTTGGTTGCCAATATGACGTTTTTCAGAGCATAGTTCTAGCTGCCCAGACAACTTTTGTTCCAAGTAGGGAAATTAGATCTGACAAAAATGATCCCAAATGGATGAGCAATAGATTAAAACATCTCATTGGTCAAAAGAGAGTCATATATAGGCATATCAAAAGAGGGGATGGGCAGTAAGAAATCAATATATTCAATTAAAGAGAGAAATAAAGAAAGGAATTAGAAAAGCAAAAAGGGATTATGAGGCTAAGGTCGCAAGGGATTCAGACTAACCCAAAAGGGTTCTTTCAGGTATACAGAAGTAAGATTAGGGACAAGATTGGCCCACTTAAGAGTAACTCTGGTCAGATCACTGACAGTGATAAGGATATGTGTGAAATTCTCAATACCTACTTCCTCTCAGTTTTCACCCAGGAAAACACTAGCGATATTCCTGAAATAATAGATTATGTAGAACAGGATGATAATAAACTATGTACAATTGCAGTAACTAGTGACATGATCCTCAGACAAATAGAGAAACTAAAACCTAACAAATCCCCAGACCCTGATGAACTGTTTGCAAGGGTGTTAAAGGAATGTAAAGAGGAACTTAGCATACCTTTAGATAATCTTTTTAACATATCACTACAAACTGGCATGGTGCCTGATAAGTGGAAAATGGGAAATGTAATACCTATTTACAAGGCAGGTGACAGGTCCTTGGCTTCGAACTACAGACCAATAATTATGCCTTACCTTCATAGTGGGAAAATTTATGGAATCAATAATTGCCGAAGCAATTTGTAGCCATCTTGACAGGCACAGATTGATTAATGAATCTCAACACTATTTTACAAAGGAGCGTTCCTGTCTTACGAATTTACTAACTTTTTTCACTAATCTGTTTGAGGAGGTAGATCATGGTAATGAATATGATATTGTGTATATGGACTTCCGTAAGGGTTTCGATAGAGTTCCACACCAGAGGCTATTGAGGAAACTTAAGGCACACGGAATAGGGGAAGAAATTTTTCTTGGGTAGAGGCATGGCTGTCAAATAGACAGCAGAGAGTTTGCATAAATGGCGAGAAATCAGAATGGGGGCACGTCACAAGCGGTGACATAGATGAGGGAATAAATAGCGACATAAGTAAATTTGCTGATAACACCAAAATAGGCCGTCCAATTCATTCTAATGAGGACACTAGAGCACTCCAGGATGATTTGAATAGACTGATGCAATGGTCGGAGATGTGGCAGATGCAGTTTAATATTGACAAATGCAAAGTTCTAAATGTTGGACAGTTAAATAACCATGCCACATATAAACTAAATAATGTAGATCTTAATACTACTGATTGCGAGAAGGATTTAGGAGTTCTGGTTAGCAGTAATCTAAAACCAAGACAACAGTGCATTAGTGTTCGCAATAAAGCTAACAGAATTCTTGGCTTCATATCTAGAAGTATAAATAACAGAAGTCCTCAGGTTGTTCTTCAACTCTATATATCCTTGGTTAGGCCTCATTTAGACTATGCTGCTCAGTTCTGCTCACCGTATTACGGAATGGATATAAATGCTCTGGAAAACGTACAGAGGTGGATGACAAAGATGATCCCATGTATTAGAAATCTTCCCTATGAGGATAGACTGAGGGCCCTGGATCTGCACTCTCTGGAAAGGCGTAGAATTAGGGGAGATATGATCGAGGTGTATAAATGGAAAACAGGAATAAATAAAGGGGATGTAAATAGCGTGCTGAAAATTTGCAGCCAAGACAGGACTCGCAGCAATGGTTTCAAGTTGGAAAATTCAGATTCAGGAAGGATATAGGAAAGCACTGGTTTGGTAATAGAGTTGTGGATGAGTGGAACAAACTCCCGAGTACAGTTATTCAGGCTAAAACGTTGTGTAGTTTTAAAAATAGGTTAGATAAATACATGAGTGGGTGTGGGTGGGTGTGAGTTGAACCTGACTAGCTTGTGCTGCTGGGTCTGGTGCAGTGCTCCATCCTTGAGTGGAGGTGACCAGACTGGGTGGGTCATTGGGTTAATCCGGGGGGTGGGTCACTGGGCTTATCCGGGGGAGGGGTCATGGACTGCTCCGCATGGGTCAGTAGGCCTGTTGCAGTGTTCCTTCTTTATTATGTTCTTACAATGTCAGTGCTTGTGGGCTTTTTCTAATACTATAATATTCAGTCTTTCTGGCTATGGGTATTGGTATACCTGAGGACATTTCCTGTTCCCTTCTCTGTTTCTCCCGCACTCCAGTGAAGACGTCCCATGGGATCGTATTTGCTTGGACATCCTCCTCTTTGCTGCAACTTTGCAAGGCTAGAGCTATCATTCTACTCCCCCCGTGGTTGTTTTGCATATATATATATATATATATATATATATATATATATATATATATATATATATATATATATATATTTTTTTTTTTATTTTATTTTATTATCACACCGGCCGATTCCCACCAAGGCAGGGTGGCCCGAAAAAGAAAAACTTTCACCATCATTCACTCCATCACTGTCTTGCCAGAAGGGTGCTTTACACTACAGTTTTTAAACTGCAACATTAACACCCCTCCTTCAGAGTGCAGGCACTGTACTTCCCATCTCCAGGACTCAAGTCCGGCCTGCCGGTTTCCCTGAATCCCTTCATAAATGTTACTTTGCTCACACTCCAACAGCACGTCAAGTATTAAAAACCATTTGTCTCCATTCACTCCTATCAAACACGCTCACGCATGCCTGCTGGAAGTCCAAGCCCCTCGCACACAAAACCTCCTTTACCCCCTCCCTCCAACCCTTCCTAGGCCGACCCCTACCCCGCCTTCCTTCCACTACAGACTGATACACTCTTGAAGTCATTCTGTTTCGCTCCATTCTCTCTACATGTCCGAACCACCTCAACAACCCTTCCTCAGCCCTCTGGACAACAGTTTTGGTAATCCCGCACCTCCTCCTAACTTCCAAACTACGAATTCTCTGCATTATATTCACACCACACATTGCCCTCAGACATGACATCTCCACTGCCTCCAGCCTTCTCCTCGCTGCAACATTCATCACCCACGCTTCACACCCATATAAGAGCGTTGGTAAAACTATACTCTCATACATTCCCCTCTTTGCCTCCAAGGACAAAGTTCTTTGTCTCCACAGACTCCTAAGTGCACCACTCACTCTTTTTCCCTCATCAATTCTATGATTCACCTCATCTTTCATAGACCCATCTGCTGACACGTCCACTCCCAAATATCTGAATACGTTCACCTCCTCCATACTCTCTCCCTCCAATCTGATATTCAATCTTTCATCACCTAATCTTTTTGTTATCCTCATAACCTTACTCTTTCCTGTATTCACCTTTAATTTTCTTCTTTTGCACACCCTACCAAATTCATCCACCAATCTCTGCAACTTCTCTTCAGAATCTCCCAAGAGCACAGTGTCATCAGCAAAGAGCAGCTGTGACAACTCCCACTTTGTGTGTGATTCTTTATCTTTTAACTCCACGCCTCTTGCCAAGACCCTCGCATTTACTTCTCTTACAACCCCATCTATAAATATATTAAACAACCACGGTGACATCACACATCCTTGTCTAAGGATATATATATATATATATATATATATATATATATATATATATATATATATATATATATATATATATATATATATATATATATATATATATATATATATATATATATATATATATATATATAATCAACTTGCACATAAGTAAAAGGTTATAAAAGGTATTACCTGGGTAGCAAGTAATAGCTTTTATAACCTTTCATTCATGTTCAAGTTGATTGTTGTACCACGTAGCAGTACTATTACTACAACTAACTTTATTACTACTACCACCACTAGTCTTACACTTCACTCTGAGCCTATATATGCCCTCTGTGTCCATATATTGTTTATAACGGCTTGACAAAGTTCCTGGAGAGCGAAACGTTGCCACAATAAAAATGTCACATTAGTTGCAGTTGTGTCCTTGTACCTAACATATTGTTGGTAATTGTACCAACATTAATATTAATTAATTACAAATTTGCAACTAACTTGTCTGACGGAAAATTAGATAAAAATACAACCGCTGCTCTAGATTTCCGTCTCCTAACATGATGAAACTTGTATAATTTAGTGGATTTTTTATTTCTATGATGAAACAAAATATTCCCAAGTGTCCTCAAAGACTTTTTAAACTTCGTGAAAATCTTAATAATTTGCTAAGTCAGGTAAAATAAATGCAGAAGTAATTCTGAAAGAAACTGATTACCAAGGTAAAATGAATAAACTTTTAGGTGATACAGATATTTATACGTAACTTAGACTCAGTTGTAACTTGAATAAAATAATAAAATAACTACTGAAAGACTAAGATAAACAGATTAAAAAATTATAACCATCAGCCCATCTTTACCATATATGTTTAGAGTAATAAACACACACACCAGGTAACCCAGGAAATCCCATAATTACCTCCATAGGTTCAGTTTTGTATAAATTATCTAAATGGCTGGTAGATAGGTTGAGCCCAATTGTTGGCAAAATTTCTAATTTTAATGTTAAAATTATATTGATTTAGTTGATAAATTAAGTACCATGATTGATTTGGAAATAAATGGTATAATATACCGACACAATAATGTGATCCTTTATTGGCAATATTCGGGTGATCTTCTCAGTCGCAACATCAACATCAGGAACAAGAAACTCTCTAGCCTGGACGTAGTTTCCCTATTCAGCAAAGTACCTACTACACAACCCATCGATCTCTTATGCAGGAAAATTGACGATTCACTTGATCTTCCTATTCCAGCCAGCAATTTCATCGACCTTGTTGAACTATGTCTTGGCTTTACGTGTTTCTCTTTCGAAAATGACCTCTTTCAGCAGACTTTCGGACTACCCATGGGTTCGCCACTTAGTGTCATCCTGGCGAACCTATACATGAAACATCTGGAAGCCGAGCGTTTTTCCACTATTATTCCCTCTTCTGTCACCTGGCTCCGTTATGTTGACGATATTCTCATCATAACTCCCAGACGCTTCAACGTTCAAACTCTCCAACACAAGCTCAACCAGGTCGAGCCCTCAATCCAGTTCACACTTGAAGAAGTCGACAATACTCTTCCTTTCCTTGATGTTCTTCTCTGCAAAGCTGACCATGAACTTCGTTTTAAAGTCTATCGAAAACCTACCAATCAACACGATCTTTTCCACTTCTACTCTCACAACGACACCAAAACTAAACGTGGTGTAAGTTCCTTGAGGAGGAATGCTCTCTTATTGAACAAGCATTTTCTAAACTCCACTATCCTCGTCACTTCATCAGAGACTGCAGACGGCGGGCATTAAACATCTTCAAAACACCCAGAGAAGACACTGCCGAGAAGAGATACATAGTCCTCCCCACCAACTCCATTACCAAACACGTTTCCAACATCTTTTCCAGTACCTCATTCCAAGTATCTACCTCCACATCCACTACCGTCAAGGAATTACCAGTAATAGACAGGACAAGCTTCATTCCTCTGCAGGGGTATACACAATCCCTTGTAGTGACTGCAGCAAATTATACGTCGTGAAACATCCAGAGACCTCCAAACACGTATTTCAGAACACCAGTACGCAGGCAGATCTGACGATCCAAGGAATGGCTGTGCTCAACACCGAAATTCACACAACCATTTAATCAACTACAGAAACGCAAGACTTATCGCCAGAGAAGACAACACTCAATACCGAAGAATCCTGGAATCATCACTTATCTGTATATCCAACAACTTCAACCAGAACAACGGCTTCTATAACATAGCTGAACCTCTTGCCAAGAAACTTCTTCATCGTTATCCCACACAAGAACATAAGAATGAAGGAACACTGCAGAAGGTCTACTCATATACTTATCCAATATCTTTTTAAAGCTACCCAAGGTAGATTGTCACATGTAGCATTCTCCACCTGACCCAGCATTCTCATCCTATAAATACTCACGTATCTTTCACCTAGGTAGATCTGTTTGTGACTTGATAAAGTCCACTGTGTGGGTGAAACGTTATCAATAAAGGATCACATTATACTGCTTAATTGTTTATATTTCCACTACGACTGATTTAAATAATTACAGTATTGTTAGTTTTTATATTACTTCTTTGTTTACAAAAGTTTCGGTTGATGATTTATTAAGTTTCCTATCTGAAGAACTCGGCATTTACGATTTACCATTGCCAGTATCTACAATCATTGATCTTATTAAACTCTGTATTGGTGATGAAAAGTTTGTATTTAATGATGAGTTTTGCACTCATAAGTTTGGTATGGCAATGGGAAATCCTCTCTCACCTGTGCTTAGCAATTTGTGCATGGAATATTTGTGCATGGAATATCCTTCCCAGCAGAGCTAAGTGGAACAGATATGTTGATGATGTTTTGTGTCTATTGAATATAAACTATTTCCTTGTTGAATTAATTTAGTTCATTCCATAAATTTTACTGGTAACTATGAACAAAATAGCTCATTCCATTTTTAAATGTCTTAATTATTAAGGGTAATCATTATTTTAAATTCAAAATAATACAGAAAACCAACAAATAACTGTTCCTATGTACACTATTATTCTTCACATCAAGATAAAGTTAAACTTTCTGTTTTCTCATCCATGCTTTTGAGAGTTTTGTTTATTTGTAGCCCAAAGTTCATAGATGAATTTATGAAATAGCTAATGATCTAAGCCACACGTGGATAGTATCCAACTCTTGATTCGAATCTTGCTTAGGGACATTAATAATAATAATAATAATAATAATAATAATAATAATAATAATAATAATAATAATAAAAATAATAATAATAATAATAACAGTGTAATAAAGTTGGTAGAATTACTGACAATATGTAAAGTAAAAGGACGCAAGTGCAACTAATGTGACATTTTATTGTGGCAACGTTTCGCTCTCCAGGAGCTTTATCAAAGCTTGACAAAGATCCTGGAGAACGAAACGTTGCCGCAGTAAAATGTCACATTAGTTGCACTTGTGTCCTTTTACTTTACAATAATAATAATAATAATAATAATAATAATAATAATAATAATAATAATAATAATAATAATAATAATAATAATAACAACAACAACAACAACAATGACACTTATTACACCCTGTGTGATGTCTCTTTATTGACTTACAGCATCTTTATTTTCATATTACAATGACTCTCACTGCATGTTTTATGAAAATGATCAAATTATTGACTTTCAAATGGGCACTGAATTCACCATTGTAAGCACTGTGGAATGATATTCTTGTTTTAACTACTGATGCAGTGATGAGGTACCTACCTGTCTGATGTGCTGTTAGTTTAAGTTATACCTCTCTAGCAGTTACTTCCAGTTCAGTACTAACGTCACTCACTCTTGCAGTTACTACTGGCTGAAGGACGGAGAGAAGTATGACCTGGATGACGAGGAAGAGGAACATGGAAGAGTGGAGATGGTGGAGGGAGAGGGAAGCCTGGTGTTCCATGATCCACGCCCCGAGGATCAAGGTCTCTACAATACTCTACTCAATACTGTATTCCATTCTGCATACTATACCTATCATTGTTCCACTATCCAACACTCTACGCAACACTGTGTTCCGTCTACAACACACGCTACTCTACACTGTGTTTCACTCTACAGCACTCTATTCAACAATGTGTTCCACTACAAAACTGCACAACATTGTGTTCCACTGTACAACACACCACCCAACACTGTGTTCCACTCTACAACACTGACATTGTGTTGTTAAACCTCTACGACACACTCTACCCAACATTGTGTTCCACTCTACAACACACTCTACCCAACATTGTGTTCCACTCTACAACACACTCTACCCAACATTGTGTTCCACTGTACAACACACTCTACCCAACATTGTGTTCCAGTCTACAACACACTCTACCCAACATTGTGTTCCACTCTACAACACACTCTACCCAACATTGTGTTCCACTCTACAACACACTCTACCCAACATTGTGTTCCACTCTACAACACACTCTACCCAACATTGTGTTCCACTCTACAACACACTCTACCCAACATTGTGTTCCACTCTACAACACACTCTACCCAACATTGTGTTCCACTCTACAACACACTCTACCCAACATTGTGTTCCACTCTACAACACACTCTACCCAACATTGTGTTCCACTCTACAACACACTCTACCCAACAATGTGTTCCACTCTACAACACACTCTACCCAACATTGTGTTCCACTCTACAACACACTCTACCCAACATTGTGTTCCACTCTACAACACACTCTACCCAACATTGTGTTCCACTCTACAACACACTCTACCCAACAATGTGTTCCACTCTACAACACACACTACCCAACATTGTGTTCCACTCTACAACACACTCTACCCAATAATGTGTTCCACTCTACAACACACTCTACCCAACAATGTGTTCCACTCTACAACACACTCTACCCAACAATGTGTTCCACTCTACAACACACACTACCCAACATTGTGTTCCACTCTACAACACACTCTACCCAACAATGTGTTCCACTCTACAACACACTCTACCCAACAATGTGTTCCACTCTACAACACACTCTACCCAACAATGTGTTCCACTCTACAACACACACTACCCAACATTGTGTTCCACTCTACAACACACTCTACCCAACAATGTGTTCCACTCTACAACACACTCTACCCAACAATGTGTTCCACTCTACAACACACTCTACCCAACTCTCTGGAATAGAAATGTGTAAATGTGTGGGGACCTGATGGTCGCCACACACCTTACAATGTACTACACTCTACAATACACTCTACCTTACAGTGTACTACACTCTACAATACACTCTACCTTACAATGTACTCCACTCTACAATACACTCTACCTTACAATGTACTCCACTCTACAATACACTCTAAGAACATAAGAACATAAGAACATAAGAAAGAAAGGAACACTGCAACAGTCCTACTGGCCTATGCGAGGCAGCTCCAATTCTCCCACCGGCTTAAGCCAATGCCTTGACCTAGTGAGGTCAGACACGACCTAGCAGCACAAGCTAGTCAGGTCCAACTCACACCCACCCACACCCACTCATGTATTTATCCAACCTATTTTTAAAACTACACAACATCATAGCGTCTATAACTGTACTCGGGAGTATATTCCACTCATCCACAACTCTATTACCAAACCAGTGCTTTCCTATATCCTTCCTGAATTTGATTTTTTTTTCAATTTAAAGCCATTGCTGCGAGTCCTGTCTATGTTAGATATTTTTTTGCACGCTATTTACATCCCCTTTATTAATTCCTGTTTTCCATTTATACACCTCAATCATATCCCCCCCTAATTCTGCGCCTTTCTAGAGAGTGCAGATTCAGGACCCTCAGTCTATCCTCATAGGGAAGATTTCTGATACATGGGATCAACTTTGTCATCCTCCTCTGTACGTTTTCCAGAGCATTTATATCCATTCTGTAATACGGTGACCAGAACTGAGCAGCATAATCTAAATGAGGCCTAACCAAAGATATATAGAGTTGAAGAACAACCTGAGGACTTCTATTATTTATACTTGTTGCTATGAAGCCAAGGATTCTCTTAGCTTTATTGTGAACACTATGCACTGTAGTCTTGGTTTTAGATTACTACTAACCAGAACTCCTAAATCCTTTTCGCAATGCGTAATATTAAGATCTACATTATTTAGTTTATATGTGGCATGGTTATTTTCCTATCCAACATTTAGAACTTTGCATTTGTCTATATTAAACTGCATCTGCCACTTCTCCGACCACTGCATCAGTCTATTCAAATCATCCTGGAGTGCTCTAATGTCCTCATTAGAATGAATTGGACGGCCTATTCTGGTGTCATCAGCAAATTTGCTTATGTCGCTATTTATTCCCTCATCTATGCCGTTTATGTAGATTGTGAGCAAGGGGCCCAACACTAACCCCTGTGGAACACCGCTTGTGACGTGCCCCCATTCTGATTTCTCCCCATTTACGAAAACTCTCCGCTGCCTATTCGTCAACCATGCCTCAACCCAGGAAAAAATTTCTCCTCTTATTCCGTGTGCCTTAAGTTTCCTCAATAGCCTCTGATGTTTAACTCTGTCGAAAGCCTTACTGAAGTCCATATACACAATATCATATTCAATACCATGATCTACCTCATCAAATACCTTAGCGAAGAAAGTTAGTAAATTCGTAAGACAGGAACGCCCCTTTGTAAAACCGTGCTGAAATTCATTAATCAGTTTATGCCTGTCAAGATGGCTACGAATTGCTTCAGCAATTATTGATTCCATAAATTTTCCCACTATGGAGGTAAGGCTTATTGGTCTATAGTTCGAAGCTAAGGAACTGTCACCTGCCTTGTAAATAGGTATTACATTTGCTATTTTCCACTTGTCAGGCACTATGCCAGTTTGTAGTGATATGTTGAAAAGAATACCCAAAGGTATTCTAAGTTCCTCTTTACATTCCTTTAACACCCTTGCAAACAGTTCATCAGGGCCTGGGGATGCGTTAGGTTTTAATTTCTCTATTTGTCTGAGGACCATGTCACTAGTTACCGCAATCGTACATAGTTTATTGTCATCCTGTTCTACATAATCTATGATTTCTGGAATTTCGCCAGTATCTTCTTGAATAAAAACTGTGAGGAAGTAGGAATTGAAAACATCACACATATCCTTATCACTGTCAGTGATCTGACCTGAGTTACTCTTAAGTGGTGCTATCTTGTCCCTAATCTTATTTCTGTATACCTGAAAGAACCCTTTTGGGTTAGTCTTTGAATCCCTTGCGACCTTAGCCTCATAATCCCTTTTTGCTTTACTTATTCCTTTTTTTTATTTCTATCTTTAATTGAATACATTGATTTCTAAACTGCCCATCCCTTATTTTGATACGCCTATATATGCCTCTCTTTTGACCAATGAGATGTTTTAATCTATAGTTCATCAATTTGGGATCATTTTTGTTAGATTTAATTTCCCTACTCGGAACAAAAGTTGTCTGGGCAGCTAGAACTATGCTCTGTAAAACGTCATATTGGCAACCAAGATCACCTACCTGACCCATAGTCAGGACATCCCAGTTTAGCCCACCCAGGTAATTTTTCAGTCCCGTGAAATCGGCCAAGCGAAAATCTGGGACAGAGATTTGTTTGCAGTTATCAGGGTAACTCCATGATATATTGACTGTAAGTAATTTGCGATCACTTTCCCCAAGCTCATCATTAACCTCAAGATTATTAACTAGCGATTCTTTTTTGGCAAGAACCAAGTCAAGTAGATTGTTTCCTCTAGTTGGTTCTGTCACAAGTTGTTTTAAAAAGCAATCCTGAACCGTATCAAGAAAGTCACTAGACTCAAAATTTCCTGTCACATTGTTCCAATCAATTTGTGCAAAGTTAAAATCTCCCATTAACACAACATTTTCATATCTAGACGCCTTATGAATTTTGTCCCATAACAGCTGACTGCACTCTCTATCTAGGTTTGAGGGCCTATAAATCACACCCAAAGTTAACTTTTGACGACCCTCGAGAAACTGTAGCCAAACAGATTCTGTGTCCGATGTTTCTAATCTTATATCTTGTCTACCACAACAATTTAAATTTTCTCTGACATACATCGCCACTGCACCACCCTTCCTGTTGACCCTATCAGTGTGGAATAGTTTATAACCCTGTATGTTGCATTCAGAAGGCATTTCTTTATCTTTCAGGTTGAACCAGGTCTCTGTCATAGCAATAATATCTATATTACCTGTACCTGCAAGTAATCTTAGCTAATCTTTCTTATTTCTTAGACCCCTACTATTTGTATAGAAAACCTTAAAGGAGCTAGTCACTCGTTGCCCTCTACTATCTCTCTTTGTTTGTTGATCAATTGATTTGCCTTTACTAGCAACTTTATTTTGTACATTGTCATTTAAACATATCCCTGAGGTATCCTGGTTATATCTGCTGTTTTCAACCCTAGTACTGCAGCCTGATTGCTTCCAACAGACATCCATACCTCTACAATCTATCAGTTTAAAGTCCTAGGCAAGTCGTCAATGACCCCCTCAATGGAATTGGCTAATGCAACCACTCCAGCCCTAGAGAGATGAACCCCGTCCCTTGCATACATATCATGCTTGCTATAGAATTTGTAGATGATTGGTTCACAGAACCGACATGTTGATAAATTAGACACATGTGCAACTCTTAATTGAGATACCCAAGAGTTGCACATGTGTATAGAATTTGTCCCAGTTATCAATGAATGGGATTACAAGTTCCTTGCAGCACCTGTCTAGCCAGAAATTTTTAAAAATTGTCCTAGACATCCATTCAATGCCCACTTCCCTTCTAGGCAAGATGCTACATATGACTGGGATCCCTCCCTTAGACCTGACTACTTCTATGGCTGACGTGTACTTATCCAGCAGCTCCTGTCTCCTGCCAGTCCCGATGTCATTTCCACCAGCACTAATACACTCTACCTAACACTGTACTTCACTCTACAGCACACTCTAACCAATACTATAGTCAACTCTACAATGCACTCTGCATAACACTATTCCACTCTACAATACACTCTACATAACTCTACTCCACTCTTCAACACATTCTACCTAACACTGTACTCCACTCTACAATACACTCTACCTAACCCTGTACTCAACTCTACAACACAGTCTGCCCAACACTGTTCCCCACTCTACAATACACTCTACCTAACACTGTACTTCACTCTACAACACACTCTGCCCAACACTGTACTCCAGTCTACAATACACTCTTCCTAACACTGTACGCCACTCTACAATACGCTCTCCCTAACACTGTACTCTACTCTGCAACACACTCTGCCCAACAATGTACCGACTCTACAATACACTCTGCCTCACATTGTACTCCACTCTATAATACACTCTATCTAACACTACTCCACTCTACAACACACTCTACCTAACACTGTACTCCACTCTACAACACAGTGTACCCAATAATATACTCCACTCTACAATACACTTTACCTAACACTACTATACTCTACAAGACTTGGCAGACGATGCACCATCCCCCCAATGAAAAGCAGGGGTGTCACTAGCACGTTAAGAGACCATACAATAAGTGTCAGGGGCCCGAGACTGTTCAACTGCCTCCCAGCATACATAAGGGGGATTACCAACAGACCCCTGGCAGTCTTCAAGCTGGCACTGGACAAGCACCTAAAGTCGGTTCCTGACCAGCCGGGCTGTGGCTCGTACGTTGGTTTGCGTGCAGCCAGCAGCAACAGCCTGGTTGATCAGGCTCTGATCCACCAGGAGGCCTGGTCACAGACCGGGCCGCGGGGGCGTTGACCCCCGGAACTCTCTCCAGGTAAACTCCAGGTAAACAACACATTCTATCTAATACTGTACTCCACTCTACAATACACTCTGCCTAACACTGTACTCCACTCTACAACACACTGCCTAACACTGTACTCCACTCTACAACACACTGCCTAACACTGTACTCCACTCTACAACACACTCTGCCCAACAGTGTACTCCACTCTACAACACACTGCCTAACACTGTACTCCACTCTACAACACACTCTGCCCAACAGTGTACTCCACTCTACAACACACTGCCTAACACTGTACTCCACTCTACAACACACTCTGCCTAACACTGTACCCCACTCTACAACACACTCTGCCTAACACTGTACAACACTTTACAATACACTCTACCTAACTATACTCCACTCTGCAACACACTCTACCCAACACTGTTTCACTCTACAACACTCTCTGCCCAACACTGTACTCCACTCTACAACACATTCTACCTAACACTGTACTCCTCACTACAACACACTCTACCCAATAATATACTCCACTCTACAATACACTACCTAACACTACTCCATTCTACAACACACTCTACCTAACACTGTACCCCACTCTACAATACACTCTGCCTAACACTGTACCCCTCTCTACAATACACTCTACCTAATACTACTCCACTCTACAACACACTCTAAGTATCGCTACTCCGCTCTACAACGCACTCTACCTGACACTGCTCCACTCTACGATACACTCTACCTAACACTGTGCTCTACGCTTCAACACACTCTACCTAGCACTGTACCCCTCTCTACAGTACAGTATACCGAACATTAGCCCTCTCTATAACATACTCTACCTTACAGGATACCCCACTATACAATACTCTCTACCTAACACTGTGCTTTGCTCTACAACACTCTTCTTAACACTGTACTCCACTGTACAATACACTCTACCTAACTCTGTACTCAACTCTACAACACACTATGCCCAACACTGTACCCCACTCTTCAATACACTCTTCCCAACACTGTTTCACTCTACAGTACACTTTGCCCAGCACTGTACTAAACTATTCAATACACTCTATCTAACACTACTCCACTCAACAACACACTCTACCTAACACTGTACCCCACTCTTCAACACAGTGTACAGAATAATATACTCCACTCTACAATACACTCTACCTAACACTACTCCACTCTACAACACTTTCTGCCTAACACTGTACTCCACTCTACAATACACTCTGCTTAGCACTGTATTCCACTCTACAATACACTCTACCTAATAGTACTCCACTCTACAATACACTCTACCTAACACTACTCCACTCTACAACACTTTCTACCTAACACTATACTCCACTCTACAATACACTCTGCTTAACATTGTACTCCACTCTACAACACACTCTGCCCAACACTGTACCCCACTCTACTATGCACTCTGCCTAACACTGTATTTCACTCTAAAATACACTCTACTTAATAGTACTCCACTCTACAATACACTCTGCTTAACACTACTCCAGTCTTCAATACCCTCTGCCTAACACTGTACTCCACTATACAATACACTCTGCCTAACACTGTACTCCACTCTACAGTACACCCTATCTAACACTCCTCCTCTATACAACACACTCTAAGTAACACTACTCTGCTCTACAACACAATCTACCTAACACTACTTTACTCTACAATACACTCTACCTAACACTGTACTCAACTCTTCAACACACTCTTCCTAGCACTGTACCCCTCTCTACAGTACACTATACCGAACATTACTACACTCTACAACATACTCTACATAACAAGATACGCCCACTCTACAATACTCTCTACCTAACACTGTACTTTGCTCAACAACACTCTACTTAACACTAATCCCCTTACAACACACTCTGCCTAACTCTGTACTCCACTCTACTGTACACTCTACCTACAGTGCACTCCACTCTACAACACACTCTATCCAACACTGCTCTCCACTCTACAATACACTCTACCTAACACTGTTCTCCACTATACAACGCACTCTACATAACACTGTACTCCACTCTACAAAACACTCTACCTAATACTGTACTCCATTCTACAACACACTCTGCCCAACACTCTACAACACACTCTACTCACCACCGTGCTCCACTCTACAACACACTCTGAGTAACACTATACTCCGCTCTACAACACACTCTGCCCGACACTGTATTCCACTCTACAACACTGCCCAATACTTTACTACACTCTTCAACACACTCTGCCCGACACTATACTCAACTCTACAATACACTCTGCCCGACACTGTACTCCATTCTACAAATACCTTCTACCTAACACTGCCCTCCACTGTACAACACGCACTACCCAACTCTGTACTCCATTCTACAACACACTCTTCACAACACTGTACTTAACTCCTCAACACACTCTGCTGAACTGTGTACTCCACTCCACAACACACTCTGTCCAACACTGTACCCTACTCTACAACACACTCTGCCCAGCACAGTACTCCACTCACCATTCCACGGGTTGGGTTAGAAGCCGCCATCAGAGACTCTGAAGGGTCCCGTGGTATGGTTTGTTTGTATTCGTGTCACTACGATTTCGTGAGTCAGTGTTGTCTACTCTACAACACAGTATCCATCACTTCTACTAAAACAAATTACCTAACACTGTGCTCCACTACAACACTGCTAACACTGTCTTCCGCTTCAACACTACCTACCACTGCGTTTCACTACAACGCTACCTACCACTGCGTTCCACTACAACGCTACCTACCACTGCGTTCCACTACAACGCTACCTACCACTGCGTTCCACTACAACGCTACCTACCACTGCGTTCCACTACAACGCTACCTACCACTGCGTTCCACTACAACGCTACCTACCACTGCGTTCCACTACAACGCTACCTACCACTGCGTTCCGCACAACAACATCTACATTGTAACTTATAAAGAATTATGTCGTATATGTTCAAGAATAGTACGTATGTGGATCATTTTGTATCCTGGTATACTGTAGCCTTGTTACTAGGTCCAACATTACACAGTGTATCCTGGTATACTGTAGCCTTGTTACTAGGTCCAACATTACACAGTGTATCCTGGTATACTGTAGCCTTGTTACTAGGTCCAACATTACACAGTGTATCCTGGTATACTGTAGCCTTGTTACTAGGTCCAACATTACACAGTGTATCCTGGTATACTGTAGCCTTGTTACTAGGTCCAACATTACACAGTGTATCCTGGTATACTGTAGCCTAGTTATTAGGTCCAACATTACACAGTGTATCCTGGTATACTGTAGCCTTGTTACTAGGTCCAACATTACACAGTGTATCCTGGTATACTGTAGCCTTGTTACTAGGTCCAACATTACACAGTGTATCCTGGTATACTGTAGCCTTGTTACTAGGTCCAACATTACACAGTGTATCCTGGTATACTGTAGCCTTGTTACTAGGTCCAACATTACACAGTGTATCCTGGTATACTGTAGCCTTGTTACTAGGTCCAACATTACACAGTGTATCCTGGTATACTGTAGCCTTGTTACTAGGTCCAACATTACACAGTGTATCCTGGTATACTGAAGCCTTGTTACTAGGTCCAACATTACACAGTGTATCCTGGCATACTGTTGCCTTGTTACTAGGTCCAACATTACACAGTGTATCCTGGTATACTGTAGCCTTGTTACTAGGTCCAACATTACACAGTGTATCCTGGTATACTGTAGCCTTGTTACTAGGTCCAACATTACACAGTGTATCCTGGTATACTGTAGCCTTGTTACTAGGTCCAACATTACACAGTGTATCCTGGTATACTGTAGCCTTGTTACTAGGTCCAACATTACACAGTGTATCCTGGTATACTGTAGCCTTGTTACTAGGTTCAACATTACACAGTGTATCCTGGTATACTGTAGCCTTGTTACTAGGTCCAACATTACACAGTGTATCCTGGTATACTGTAGCCTTGTTACTAGGTCCAACATTACACAGTGTATCCTGGTATACTGTAGCGTTGTTACTAGGTCCAACATTACACAGTGTATCCTGGTATACTGTACCTTTGTTACTAGTTCCAACATTACACAGTGTATCCTGGTATACTGTAGCCTTGTTACTATGTCCAACATTAGTGTAGTATACTGTCCTTGTTACTAGGTCCAACATTACACAGTGTATCCTGGTATACTGTAGCCTTGTTACTAGGTCCAACATTACACAGTGTATCCTGGTATACTGTAGCCTTGTTACTAGGTCCAACATTACACAGTGTATTCTGGTATACTGTAGCCTTGTTACTAGGTTCAACATTACAGTGTATCCTGTTATACTGTAGCCTTGTTACTAGGTCCAACATTACACAGTGTATCCTAGTATACTGTAGCCTTGTTACTAGGTCCAACATTACACAGTGTATTCTGGTATACTGTAGCCTTGTTACTAGGTCCAACATTACACAGTGTATCCTGGTATACTGTAGCCTTGTTACTAGGTCCAACATTACACAGTGTATCCTGGTATACTGTAGCCTTGTTACTAGGTCCAACATTACACAGTGTATCCTGGTATACTGTAGCCTTGTTACTAGGTCCAACATTACACAGTGTATCCTGGTATACTGTAGCCTTGTTACTAGGTCCAACATTACACAGTGTATCCTGGTATACTGTAGCCTTGTTACTAGGTCCAACATTACACAGTGTATCCTGGTATACTGTAGCCTTGTTACTAGGTCCAACATTACACAGTGTATCCTGGTATACAGTAGCCTTGTTACTAGGTCCAACATTACACAGTGTATCCTGGTATACTGTAGCCTTGTTACTAGGTCCAACATTACACAGTGTATCCTGGTATACTGTAGCCTTGTTACTAGGTCCAACATTACACAGTGTATCCTGGTATACTGTAGCCTTGTTACTAGGTCCAACATTACGCAGTGTATCCTGGTATACTGTAGCCTTGTTACTTGGTCCAACATTACACAGTGTATCCTGGTATACTGTAGCCTTGTTACTAGGTCGAACATTACACAGTGTATCCTGGTATACTGTAGCCTTCTTACTAGGTCCAACATTACACAGTGTATCCTGGTATACTGTAGCCTTGTTACTAGGTCCAACGTTACACAGTGTATCCTGGTATACCGTAGCCTTTTTACTAGGTCCAACATTACACAGTGTATCCTGGTACACTGTAGCCTAGTTACTTGGTCCAACATTACACAGTGTATCCTGGTATACTGTAGCCTTGTTACTAGGTCCAACATTACCCAGTGTATCCTGGTATACTGTAGCCTTGTTACTGGGTCCAACATTACACAGTGTATCCTGGTATACTGTAGCCTTGTTACTAGGTCCAACATTACACAGTGTATCCTGGTATACTGTAGCCTTGTTACTAGGTCCAACATTACACAGTGTATCCTGGTATACTGTAGCCTTGTTACTAGGTCCAACATTACACAGTGTATCCTGGTATACTGTCCAACATTAACCTTGTTACTAGGTCCAACATTACACAGTGTATCCTGGTATACTGTAGCCTTGTTACTAGGTCCAACATTACACAGTGTATCCTGGTATACTGTAGCCTTGTTACTAGGTCCAACATTACACAGTGTATCCTGGTATACTGTAGCCTTGTTACTAGGTCCAACATTACACAGTGTATCCTGGTATACTGTAGCCTTGTTACTAGGTCCAACATTACACAGTGTATCCTGGTATACTGTAGCCTTGTTACTAGGTCCAACATTACACAGTGTATCCTGGTATACTGTAGCCTTGTTACTAGGTCCAACATTACACAGTGTATCCTGGTATACTGTAGCCTTGTTACTAGGTCCAACATTACACAGTGTATCCTGGTATACTGTAGCCTTGTTACTAGGTCCAACATTACACAGTGTATCCTGGTATACTGTAGCCTTGTTACTAGGTCCAACCTTACACAGTGTATCTTGGTATACTGTAGCCTTGTTACTAGGTCCAACATTACACAGTGTATCCTGGTATACTGTAGCCTTGTTACTAGGTCCAACATTACACTGTGTATCCTGGTATACTGTATCCTTGTTACTAGGTCCAGCCTTACACAGTGTATCCTGGTATACTGTAGCCTTGTTACTAGGTCCAACATTACACAGTGTATCCTGGTATAATGTAGCCTTGTTACTAGGTCCAACATTACACAGTGTATCCTGGTATACTGTAGCCTTGTTACTAGGTCCAACATTACACAGTGTATCCTGGTATACTGTAGCCTTGTTACTAGGTCCAACATTACACAGTGTATCCTGGTATACTGTAGCCTTGTTACTAGGTCCAACATTACACAGTGTATCCTGGTATACTGTAGCCTTGTTACTAGGTCCGACATTACACAGTGTATCCTGGTATACTGTAGCCTTGTTACTAGGTCCAACATTACACAGTGTATCCTGGTATACTGTAGCCTTGTTACTAGGTCCAACATTACACAGTGTATCCTGGCATTCTGTAGCCTTGTTACTAGGTCCAACATTATACAGTGTATCCTGGTATACTGTAGCCTTGTTACTAGGTCCACCATTACAGAGTGTATCCTGGTATAATGTAGCCTTGTTACTATGTCCAACATTACGCAGTGTATCCTGGTATACTGTAGCCTTGTTACTAGGTCCAACATTACACAGTGTATCCTGGTATACTGTAGCCTTGTTACTAGGTCCAACATTACACAGTGTATCCTGGTATACTGTAGCCTTGTTACTAGGTCCAACATTACACAGTGTATCCTGGTATACTGTAGCCTTGTTACTAGGTCCAACATTACACAGTGTATCCTGGTATACTGTAGCCTTGTTACTAGGTCCAACATTACACAGTTTATCCTGGTATACTGTAGCATTGTTACTAGGTCCAACATTACACAGTGAATCCTGGTATACTGTAGCCTTGTTACTAGAATCAACATTACAGTGTATCCTGGTATACAGTAGCCTAGTTACTAGGTCCAACATTACACAGTGTATCCTGGAATACTGTAGCCTTGTTACTAGGTCCAACATTACACAATATATCCTGGTATACTGTAGCCTTGTTACTAGGTCCAACATTACACTGGGTATCCTGGTATACTGCAGCCTTGTTACTAGGTCCAACATTACACAGTATATCCTGGTATACTGTAGCCTTGTTACTACTAGTGTCCTGGTATAAGCCATTACATTACAGTGTATCCTGGTATACTGTAGCCTTGTTACTAGGTCCAACATTACACAGTTTATCCTGGTATACTGTAGTCTTGTTACTAGGTCCAACATTACACAGTGTGTCCTGGTATACTGTAGCCTTGTTACTAGGTCCAACTTTACACAGTGTATACTGGTATACTGTAGCCTTGTTACTAGGTCCAACATTACACAGTGTATTCTGGTATACTGTAGCCTTGTTACTAAGTCCAACGTTACACAGTGTATCCTAGTATACTGTAGCCTTGTTACTAGGTCCAACATTACATAGTGCATCCTGTAGCCTTGTTACTAGGTCCAACATTACACAGTGTATCCTGGTATACTGTAGCCTTGTTACTAGGTCCAACATTACACAGTGTATCCTGGTATACTGTAGGCTTGTTACAGAGTTTGTATCCTGGTATACTGTAGCCTTGTTACTAGGTCCAACATTACACAGTATCCTGGTATACTGTAGCCTTGTAGGTACTACACAGGTATCCTGGTATACTGTATTAGGTCCAACATTACAGTGTATCTTGGTATACTGTAGCCTTGTTACTAGGTCCAACATTACACAGTGTATTCTGGTATACTGTAGCCTTGTTACTAAGTCCAACGTTACACAGTGTATCCTAGTATACTGTAGCCTTGTTACTAGGTCCAGCCTTACACAGTGTATCCTGGTATACTGTAGCCTTGTTACTAGGTTCAACATTACCCAGTGTATCCTGGTATATACTGTAGCCTTGTATACTAGGTCTAGCCTTGTTACTAGGTCCAACAACATTACTGTAGTGTATCCTTGTATACTGTAGCCTTGTTACTATGTCCAGCCATACACAGTTTATCCTGGTATACTGTAGCCTTGTTACTAGGTCCAACATTACACAGTGTATCCTGGTATACTGTAGCCTTGTTACTAGGTCCAACATTACACAGTGTATCCTGGTATACTGTAGCCTTGTTACTAGGTCCAACATTAAACAGTGTATCCTGGTATACTGTAGCCTTGTTACTAGGTCCAACATTACACAGTGTATCCTGGTATACTGTAGCCTTGTTACTAGGTCCAACATTACACAGTGTATCCTGGTATACTGTAGCCTTGTTACTAGGTCCAACATTACACAGTGTATCCTGGTATACTGTAGCCTTGTTACTAGGTCCAACATTACACAGTGTATCCTGGTATACTGTAGCCTTGTTACTAGGTCCAACGTTACACAGTGTATCCTGGTACTAGGTCCAACATTAAACAGTGTATCCTGGTATACTGTAGCCTTGTTACTAGGTCCAACATTACACAGTGTATCCTTGTATACTGCAGCCTTGTCACGAGGTCCAGCCTTACACAGTGTACCCTGGTATACTGTAGCCTTGGTGTTAGGTCCAACATTACACAGTGTATCCTGGTATACTGTAGCTTTGTCACTAGGTCCAACATTACGCAGTGTATCCTGGTATACTAGGTCCAACATTACGCAGTGTATCCTGGTATACTGTAGCCTTGTTACTAGGTCCAACATTACAGTGTATCCTGGTATACTGTAGCCTTGTTACTAGGTCCAACATTACAGTGTATCCTGGTATACTGTAGCCTTGTTACTAGGTCCAACATTATCCTGGTATACAGTGTATCCTGGTATACTGTAGCCTTGTTACTAGGTCCAACATTATGCACTGTATCCTGGTATACTCTAGCCTTGTTACTAGGTCCAACATTACACAGTGTATCCTTGTATACTGTAGCCTTGTTACTAGGTCCAACATTACACAGTGTATGCTGGTATACTGTAGCCTTGTTACTAGGTCCAACATTACACAGTGTATCCAGTGTATCCTGGTATACTGTAGCCTTTTTTCTAGGTCCAACATTACACAGAGTATCCTGGTATACTGTAGCCTTGTCACTAGGTCCAACATTACACAGTGTATCCTGGTATACTGTAGCCTTGTGACTAGGTCCAACATTACACAGTGTATCCTGGTGTACTGTAGCTTTTTTACTAGGTCCAACATTACACAGTGAATCCTGGTATACTGTAGCCTTGTTACTAGGTCCAAGATTACACAGTGTATCCTGGTATACTGTAGCCTTGTTACTAGGTCCAACATTACACAGTGTATCCTGGTATACTGTAGCCTTGTTACTAGGTCCAACATTACACAGTGTATCCTGGTATACTGTAGCCTTGTTACTAGGTCCAACATTACGCAGTGTATCCTTGTATACTGTAGCCTTGTTACTAGGTCCAACATTACGCAGTGTATCCTGGTATACTGTAGCCTTGTTACAATGTCCAACATTACACAGTGTATCCTGGTATACTGTAGCCTTGTTACTAGGTTCAACAATATACAGTGTATCCTGGTATACTGTAGCCTTGTTACTAGGTCCAACATTACACAGTGTATGCTGGTATACTGTAGCCTTGTTACATTAGTGTATCCAAGCCTTGTTATTCCAACACAGTGTATCCTGGTATACTGTAGCCTTGTTACATTAGTGTCCTGGTATAAGCCAGTACGCAGTGTATCCTGGTATACTGTAGCCTTGTTACTAGGTCCAACATTACACAGTGTATCCTTGTATACTGTAGCCTTGTTACTAGGTCCAACATTACACAGTGTATCCTGGTATACTGTAGCCTTGTTACTAGGTCCAACATTACTGGTATACAGTGTATCCTTGTATACTGTAGCCTTGTTACTAGGTCCAACATTACACAGTGTATCCTGGTATACTATAGCCTTGTTACTAGGTCCAACATTACACAGTGTATCCTGGTATACTGTAGCCTTGTTACTAGGTCCAACATTACACAGTGTATCCTGGTTACTAGGTCCAACATTACAGTGTATCCTGGTATTCTGTAGCCTTGTTACTAGGTCCAACATTACAGAGTATCCTGGTATACTGTAGCCTTGTTACTAGGTCCAACATTACACTGTGTATCCTGGTATACTGAAGCTTTGTTACTAGGTCCAACATTACAGAGTTTGTCCTGGTATACTGTAGCCTTGTTACTAGTGTCCTGGTATACATTACTAAGTGTATCCTGGTATACTGTAGCCTTGTTGCTAGGTCCAACATTACACAGTGTATCCTGGTATACTGTAGCCTTGTTACTAGGTCCAACATTACACAGTGTATCCTGGTATACTGTAGCCTTCTTACTAGGTCCAACATTACACAGTGTATCCTGGTATACTGTAGCCTTGTTACTAGGTCCAACATTACACAGTGTATCCTGGTATACTGTAGCCTTGTTACTAGGTCCAACATTACACAGTGTATCCTGGTATACTGTAGCCTTGTTAGCCTTGTTACTAGGTAGGTCCTGGTAACTGTATTACACAGTGTATCCTGGTATACTGTAGCCTAGTTACTAGGTCCAACATTACACAGTGTATCCTGGTATACTGTAGCCTTGTTACTAGGTCCAACATTACACAGTGTATCCTGGTATACTGTAGCCTTGTTACTAGGTCTATCATTACACAGTGTATCCTGGTATACTGTAGCCTTGTTACTAGGTCCAACATTACACAGTGTATCCTGGTATACTGTAGCCTTGTTACTAGGTCCAACATTACACAGTGTATCCTGGTATACTGTAGCCTTGTTACTAGGTCCAACATTACACAGTGTATCCTGGTATACTGTAGCCTTGTTACTAGGTCCAACATTACACAGTGTATCCTGGTATACTGTAGCCTTGTTACTAGGTCCAACATTACACAGTGTATCCTGGTATACTGTAGCCTTGTTACTAGGTCCAACATTACAGTGTATCCTGGTATACTGTAGCCTTGTTACTAGGTCCAACATTACAGTGTATCCTGGTATACTGTAGCCTTGTTACTAGGTCCAACATTACACAGTGTATCCTGGTATACTGTAGCCTTGTTACTAGGTACTAGGTCCTGGTATACTGTAGCCTTGTTACTAGGTACAACATTACAGTGTATCCTGGTATACTGTAGCCTTGTTACTAGGTCCAACATTACACTGTGTATCCTGGTATACTGAAGCCTTGTTACTAGGTCCAACATTACACAGTGTATCCTGGTATACTGTAGCCTTGTTACTAGGTAAAACATTACACAGTGTATCCTGGTATACTGTAGCCTTGTTACTAGGTCCAACATTACAGAGTGTTTCCTGGTATACTGTAGCCTTGTTACTAGGTCCAACATTACAGTGTATCCTGGTATACTGTAGCCTTGTTACTAGGTCCAACATTACACAGTGTATCCTGGTATACTGTAGCCTTGTTACTAGGTCCAACATTACACAGTGTATCCTGGTATACTGTAGCCTTGTTACTAGGTCCAACATTACACAGTGTATCCTGGTATACTGTAGCCTTATTACTAGGTCCAACATTACACAGTGTATCCTGGTATACTGTAGCCTTGTTACTAGGTCCAACATTACACAGTGTATCCTGGTATACTGTAGCCTTGTTACTAGGTCCAACATTACACAGTGTATCCTGGTATACTGTAGCCTTGTTACTAGGTCCAACATTACACAGTGTATCCTGGTATACTGTAGCCTTGTTACTAGGTCCAACATTACACAGTGTATCCTGGTATACTGTAGCCTTGTTACTAGGTCCAACATTACACAGTGTATCCTGGTATACTGTAGCCTTGTTACTAGGTCCAACATTACACAGTGTATCCTGGTATACTGTAGCCTTGTTACTAGGTCCAACATTACACAGTGTATCCTGGTATACTGTAGCCTTGTTACTAGGTCCAACATTACACAGTGTATCCTGGTATACTGTAGCCTTGTTACTAGGTCCAACATTACACAGTGTATCCTGGTATACTGTAGCCTTGTTACTAGGTCCAACATTACACAGTGTATCCTGGTATACTGTAGCCTTGTTACTAGGTCCAACATTACACAGTGTATCCTGGTATACTGTAGCCTTGTTACTAGGTCCAACATTACACAGTGTATCCTGGTATACTGTAGCCTTGTTACTAGGTCCAACATTACACAGTGTATCCTGGTATACTGTAGCCTTGTTACTAGGTCCAACATTACACAGTGTATCCTGGTATACTGTAGCCTTGTTACTAGGTCCAACATTACACAGTGTATCCTGGTATACTGTAGCCTTGTTACTATGTCCAGCCATACACAGTTTATCCTGGTATACTGTAGCCTTGTTACTAGGTCCAACATTACACAGTGTATCCTGGTATACTGTAGCCTTGTTACTAGGTCCAACATTACACAGTGTATCCTGGTATAGTGTAGCCATGTTACTAGGTCCAACATTACACAGTGTATCCTGGTATACTGTAGCCTTGTTACTGGGTCCAACATTACACAGTGTATCCTGGTATACTGTAGCCTTGTTACTGGGTCCAGCCTTACACAGTGTATCCTGGTATACTGTAGGCTTGTTACTAGGTCTAATATTACACAGTGTATCCTGGTATACTGTAGCCTTGTTACTAGGTCCAACATTACGCAGTGTATCCTGGTATACTGTAGCCTTGTTACTAGGTCCAACATTACACAGTGTATCCTGGTATACTGTAGCCTTGTTACTAGGTCCAACATTACACAGTGTATCCTGGTATACTGTAGCCTTGTTACTAGGTTCAACATTACAGTGTATCCTGGTATACAGTGTATCCTGGTATACTGTAGCCTTGTTACTAGGTACATTACACAGTGTATCCTGGTATACTGTAGCCTTGTTACTAGGTCCAACATTACACAGAGTATCCTGGTATACTGTAGCCTTGTTACTAGGTCCAAAATTACACAGTCCAACATTACACAGTTCAACATTACAGAGTGTATCCTGGTATACTGTAGCCTTGTTACTAGGTCCAACATTACACAGTGTATCCTGGTATACTGTAGCCTTGTTACTAGGTCCAACATTACGCAGTGTATCGTGGTATACTGTAGCCTTGTTACAAGGTTCAACATTACACTGTGTATCCTGGTATACTGTAGCCTTATTACTAGGTCCAACATTACACAGTGTATCCTGGTGTACTGTAACCTTGTTACTAGGTCCAATATTACGCAGTGTATCCTGGTATACTGTAGCCTTGTTACTAGGTCCTGGTATACTGTACATTACACTGTGTATCCTGGTATACTGTAGCCTTGTTACTAGGTCCAACATTACACAGTGTATCCTGGTGTACTGTAACCTTGTTACTAGGTCCAATATTACGCAGTGTATCCTGGTATACTGTAGCCTTGTTACTAGGTCCAACATTACACAGTGTATCCTGGTATACTGTAGCCTTGTTACTAGGTCCAACATTACACAGTGTATCCTGGTATACTGTAGCCTTGTTACTAGGTCCAACATTACACAGTGTATCCTGGTATACTGTAGCCTTGTTACTAGGTCCAACATTACACAGTGTATCCTGGTATACTGTAGCCTTGTTACTAGGTCCAACATTACACAGTGTATCCTGGTATACTGTAGCCTTGTTACTAGGTCCAACATTATACAGTGTATCCTGGTATACTGTAGCCTTGTTACTAGGTCCAACATTACACAGTGTATCCTGGTATACTGTAGCCTTGTTACTAGGTCCAACATTACACAGTGTATCCTGGTATACTGTAGCCTTGTTACTAGATCCAGTGTATCCTGGTATACTGTATTACTAGGTCCAACATTACACAGTGTATCCTGGTATACTGTAGCCTTGTTACTAGGTCCAACATTACACAGTGTATCCTGGTATACTGTAGCCTTGTTACTAGGTCCAACATTACACAGTGTATCCTGGTATACTGTAGCCTTGTTACTAGGTCCAACATTACACAGTGTATCCTGGTATACTGTAGCCTTGTTACTAGGTCCAACATTACACAGTGTATCCTGGTATACTGTAGCCTTGTTACTAGGTCCAACATTACACAGTGTATCCTGGTATACTGTAGCCTTGTTACTAGGTCCAACATTACTTGTTACTAGGTCCAACATTACAGTGTATCCTGGTATACTGTAGCCTTGTTACTAGGTCCAACATTACACAGTGTATCCTGTATACTGTAGCCTTGTTACTAGGTGGTATCCTGTATACTGCCTTGTTACTATGTCCAACATTACACAGTGTATCCTGGTATACTGTAGCCTTGTTACTAGGTCCAACATTACACAGTGTATCCTGGTGTACTGTAGCCTTGTTACTAGGTTCAACATTACCCAGTGTATCCTGGTGTACTGTAGCCTTGTTACTAGGTCCAACATTACACAGTGCATCCTGGTATACTGTAGCCTTGTTACTAGGTCCAAGATTACGAAGTTTGTTCTGGTATACTGTTGCCTTGTTACTAGGTCCAACATTACACAGTGTATCCTGGTATACTGTAGCCTTGTAACTAGGTACCAACATTACGCAGTGTATCCTGGTATTCTGTAGCCTTGTTACTAGGTCCAACATTACACAGTGTATCCTGGTATACTGTAGCCTTGTTACTAGGTCCAACATTACACAGTGTATCCTGGTATACTGTAGCCTTGTTACTAGGTCCAACATTACACAGTGTATCCTGGTATACTGTAGCCTTGTTACTATGTCCAACATTACACAGTGTATCCTGGTATACTGTAGCCTTGTTACTAGGTCCAACATTACACAGTGTATCCTGGTATACTGTAGCCTTGTTACTAGGTCCAACATTACACAGTGTATCCTGGTATACTGTAGCCTTGTTACTAGGTCCAACATTACACAGTGTATCCTGGTATACTGTAGACTTGTTACTAGGTCCAACATTACTGGTATACAGTGTATCCTGGTATACTGTAGCCTTGTTACTAGGTCCAACATTACACAGTGTATCCTTGTATACTGTAGCCTTGTTACTAGGTCCAACATTACACAGTGTATCCTGGTATACTGTAGCCTTGTTACTAGGTCCAACATTACACAGTGTATCCTGGTATACTGTAGCCTTGTTACTAGGTCCAACATTACAATGTGTATCCTGGTATACTGTAGCCTTGTTACTAGGTCCAACATTACACAGTGTATCCTGGTATACTGTAGCCTTGTTACTAGGTCCAACATTACGCAGTGTATCCTGGTATACTGTAGCCTTGTTACTTGGTCCAGCCTCACACAGTGTATCCTGGTATACTGTAGCCTTGTTGCTAGGTCCAACATTACACAGTGTATCCTGGTATACTGTAGCCTTGTTACTAGGTCAACAACATTATCCTGGTATACTGTAGCCTTGTTACTATGTCCAACATTACGCAGAGTATCCTGGTATACTGTAGCCTTGTTACTAGGTCCAACATTACACAGTGTATCCTGGTATACTGTAGCCTTGTTACTAGGTCCAACACTACTACAGTGTATCCTGGTATACTGTAGCCTTGTTACTAGGTCCAACATTACGCAGTGTATCCTGGTATACTGTAGCCTTGTTACTAGGTCCAACATTACACAGTGTATCCTGGTATACTGTATCCTTGTTACTAGGTCCAACACTACAGAGTGTATCCTGGTATACTGCAGACTTGTTACGAGGTCCAGATTTACACAGTGTACCCTGGTATACTGTAGCCTTGTTACTAGGTCCAACATTACACAGTGTATCCTGGTATACTGTAGCCTTGTCACTAGGTCCAACATTACGCAGTGTATCCTGGTATACTGTAGCCTTGTTACAAGGTCCAACATTACACAGTGTATCCTGGTATACTGTAGCCTTGTTACTAGGTCCATTACATTATCCTGGTATACAGCCTTGTTACTAGGTCCAACATTACACACTGTATCCAGGTATACTCTTGCCTTGTTACTAGGTCCAACATTACACAGTGTATCCTGTTATACTGTAGCCTTGTTACTAGGTCCAGCCTTACACAGTGTATCCTGGTATACTGTAGCCTTGTTACTAGGTCTAACATTACACAGTGTATCCTGGTATACTGTAGCCTTGTTACTACGTCCAACATTACAGAGCCTTGTTACTAGGTCCAACATTGTATCCTGGTATACTGTAGCCTTGTTACTAGGTCCAACATTACACAGTGTATCCTGGTATACTGTAGCCTTGTTTCTAGGTCCAACATTACACAGTGTATCTTCGTATACTGTAGATTGTTACTAGGTCCAACATTACGCAGTGTCTCCTGGTATACTGTAGCCTTGTTACTTGGTCCAAACTTACACAGTGTATCCTGGTATACTGTAGCCTTGTTGCTAGGTCCAACATTACACAGTGTATCCTGGTATACTGTAGCCTTGTTACTAGGTCCAAAATTATACAATGTATCCTGGTATACTGAAGCCTTGTTACTAGGTCCAACATTACACAGTGTATCCTGGTATACTGTAGCCTTGTTACTTGGTCCAACATTACAGTGTATCCTTATACTGTAGCCTTGTGTATTACCTGTATCCTGGTATACTGTAGCCTTGTTACTAGGTCCAACATTACACAGTGTATCCTGGTATACTGTAGCCTTGTTACTAGTGTCCAACATTACACAGTGTATCCTGGTATACTGTAGCCTTGTTACTTGGTCCAACATTACACAGTGTATCCTGGTATACTGCAGCCTTGTCATTAGGTCCAACATTACAGAGTGTATAATTTTATACTGTAGCCTTGTTACTAGTTCCAACATTACACAGTATATCCTGGTATACTGTAGCCTTGTTTCTAGGTCCAACATTACACAGTGTATCTTCGTATACTGTAGCCTTGTTACTAGGTCCTTGTTAACATTACAGTGTACAGTGTATCCTGGTATACTGTAGCCTTGTTACTAGGTCAAACATTACGCAGTGTCTCCTGGTATACTGTAGCCTTGTTACTTGGTCCAAACTTACACAGTGTATCCTGGTATACTGTAGCCTTGTTACTAGGTCCAACATTACACAGTGTATCCTGGTATACTGTAGCCTTGTTACTAGGTCCAACATTACACAGTGTATCCTGGTATACTGTAGCCTTGTTACTAGGTCCAACATTACACAGTGTATCCTGGTATACTGTAGCCTTGTTACTAGGTCCAACATTACACAGTGTATCCTGGTATACTGTAGCCTTGTTACTAGGTCATACATTACACAGTGTATCCTGGTATACTCTAGCCTTGTTACTAGGTCCAACATTACACAGTGTATCCTGGTATACTGTAGCCTTGTTACTAGGTCCAACATTACACAGTGTATCCTGGTATACTGTAGCCTTGTTACTAGGTCCAACATTACACAGTGTATCCTGGTATACTGTAGCCTTGTTACTAGGTCCAACATTACGCAGTGTATCCTGGTATACTGTAGCCTTGTTACTAGGTCCAGCCTTGTTACTACATTACTGGTATACAGTGTATCCTGGTATACTTGTAGCCTTGTTATACTAGTTACTAGGTCCAACATTACACAGTGTATCCTGGTATACTGTAGCCTTGTTACTAGGTACATTAGTGTATCCTGGTATACTGTAGCCTTGTTACTAGGTTCAACAATATACAGTGTATCCTGGTATACTGTAGCCTTGTTACTAGGTCCAACATTACACACTGTTTCCTTGTATACTGTAGCCTTGTTACTAGGTCCAACATTACACAGTGTATCCTGGAATACTGTAGCCTTGTTACTAGATCCAACATTACAGAGTGTATCCTGGTATACTGTAGCCTTGTTACTAGGTTCAACATTGCACAGTGTATCCTGGTATACTGTAGCCTTGTTACTAGGTCCGACATTACACAGTGTATCCTGGTATACTGTAGCCTTGTTACTAGGTCCAACATTACACAGTGTATCCTGGTATACTGTAGCCTTGTTACTAGGTCCAACATTACACAGTGTATCCTGGTATACTGTAGCCTTGTTACTAGGTCCAACATTACGCAGTGTATCCTGGTATACTGTAGCCTTGTTACTATGTCCAACATTACACAGTGTATCCTGGTATACTGTAGCCTTGTTACTAGGTCCAACATTATACAGTGTATCCTGGTATACTGTAGCCTTGTTACTAGGTCCAACATTACACAGTGTATCCTGGTATACTGTAGCCTTGTTTGTTACTAGGTCCTGGTATACATTACTAGGTCCAACACAGTGTATCCTGGTATACTGTAGCCTTGTTACTAGGTTACTGGTATACTTAGTCCAACATTACACAGTGTATCCTGGTATACTGTAGCCTTGTTACTAGGTCCAACATTACACAGTGTATCCTGGTATACTGTAGCCTTGTTACTAGGTCCAACATTACACAGTGTATACTGGTATACTGTAGCCTTGTTACCTGGTCCAACATTACACAGTGTATCCTGGTATACTTTAGCCTTGTTACTAGGTCCAACATTACACAGTGTATCCAGGTATACTGTAGCCTTGTTACTAAGTCCATAATTACGCAGTGTACCCTGGTATACTGTAGCCTTGTTACTAGGTCCGACATTACACAGTGTATAATGGTATACTGTAGCTTTGTTACTTGTTACTAGGTACTAGGTCCAACATTACCAGTGTATCCTGGTATACTGTAGCCTTGTTACTAGGTCCACTGCTTGTTACTTACACAGTGTATCCTGGTATACTGTAGCCTTGTTACTAGGTCCGACATTACACAGTGTATCCTGGTATACTGTAGCCTTGTTACAAGGTCCAACATTACACAGTGTATCCTGGTATACTGTAGCCTTGTTACTAGGTCCAACATTACTTGGTCCAACATTACAGTGTATCCTGGTATACTGTTGCCTTGTTACTAGGTCCAACATTACACAGTGTATCCTGGTATACTGTAGCCTTGTTAGTAGGTCCATCATTACGCAGTGTATCATGTTATACTGTAGGCTTGTTACTAGGTCCAACATTACTGGTATACAGTGGATCCTGGTATACTGTAGCCTTGTTACTAGGTTCAACATTACACAGTGTATCCTGGTATACTGTAGGCTTGTTACTAGGTCCAACATTACACCGTGTATCCTGGTATACTGTAGCCTTGTTACTAGGTCCAACGTTACACAGTGTATCCTGGTGTACTGTAGCCTTGTTACTAGGTCCAACATTACATAGTGCATAATTGTTACTAGGTCAAGCCTTACACAGTTTATCCTGGTATACTGGAGCCTTGTTACTAGGTCCAACATTACACAGTGTATCCTGGTATACTGTAGCCTTGTTACTAGGTCCAACATTACACAGTGTATCCTGGTGTACTGTAACCTTGTTACTAGGTCCAACATTACGCAGTGTATCCTGGTATACTGTAGCCTTGTTACTAGGTCCAACATTACGCAGTGTATCCTGGTATACTGTAGCCTTGTTACTAGGTCCAACATTACGCAGTGTATCCTGGTATACTGTAGCCTTGTTACTAGGTCCAACATTACGCAGTGTATCCTGGTATACTGTAGCCTTGTTACTAGGTCCAACATTACACAGTGTATCCTGGTATACTGTAGCCTTGTTACTAGGTCCAATATTACACAGTGTATCCTGGTATACTGTAGCCTTGTTACTAGGTCCAACATTACACAGTGTATCCTGGTATACTGTAGCCTTGTTGCTAGGTCCAACATTACACAGTGTATCCTGGTATACTGTAGCCTTGTTACTAGGTCCAACATTACTACAACATTACACAGTGTAGTGTATCCTGGTATACTGTAGCCTTGTTACTAGGTCCAACATTACACAGTGTATCCTGGTATACTGTAGCCTTGTTACTAGGTACTAGTGTCCTGGTAACAGCCTTGTTACTAGGTCCAACATTACACAGTGTATCCTGGTATACTGTAGCCTTGTTACTAGGTCCAACATTACGCAGTGTATCCTGGTATACTGTAGCCTTGTTACTAGGTCCAACATTACACAGTGTATCCTAATATACTGTAGGGTTGTTAGTAAATCCAGCCTTACACAGTGTATCCTGGAATACTGTAGCCTTGTTACTTGGTCCAACATTACAGTGTATCCTGGTATACTGTAGCCTTGTTACTAGGTCCAACATTACACAGTGTATCCTGGTATACTGTAGCCTTGTTACTAGGTCCAACATTACGCAGTGTATCCTGGTATACTGTAGCCTTGTTACTAGGTCCAACATTACACAGTGTATCCTGGTATACTGTAGCCTTGTTACTAGGTCCAACATTACACAGTGTATCCTGGTATACTGTAGCCTTGTTACTAGGTCCAACATTACACAGTGTATCCTGGTATACTGTAGCCTTGTCACTAGGTCCAACATTACACAGTGTATCCTGGTATACTGTAGCCTTGTTACTAGGTCCAACATTACACAGTGTATCCTGGTATACTGTAGCCTTGTCACTAGGTCCAACACTTCCAACATTACAGTGTATCCTGGTATACTGTAGCCTTGTTACTAGGTCCAACATTACACAGTGTATCCTGGTATACTGTAGCCTTGTTACTAGGTCCAACATTACACAGTGTATCCTGGTATACTGTAGCCTTGTTACTAGGTCCAACATTACACAGTATATCCTGGTATACTGTAGCCTTGTTACTAGGTCCAACATTACACAGTGTATCCTGGTATACTGTAGCCTTGTTACTAGGTCCAACATTACACAGTGTATCCTGGTATACTGTAGCCTTGTTACTAGGTCCAACATTACACAGTGTATCCTGGTATACTGTAGCCTTGTTACTAGGTCCAACATTACACAGTGTATCCTGGTATACTGTAGCCTTGTTACTTACTAGGTCCAGCCTTGTTACTTACAGTGTACAGTGTATCCTGGTATACTGTAGCCTTGTTACTAGGTCCAACATTACACAGTGTATCCTGGTATACTGTAGCCTTGTCACTAGGTCCAACATTACGCAGTGTATCCTGGTATACTGTAGCCTTGTTACTAGGTCCAACATTACAGTGTATCCTGGTATACTGTAGCCTTGTTACTAGGTCCAACATTACACAGTGTATCCTGGTATACTGTAGCCTTGTTACTAGGTCCAACATTACACAGTGTATCCTGGTATACTGTAGCCTTGTTACTAGGTCCAACATTACACACTGTATCCTGTATCCTAGGTATACTGTAGCCTTGTTACTAGGTCCATTACATTACACAGTGTAGGTCCATTACAGTGTATCCTGGTATACTGAAGCCTTGTTACTAGGTCCAACATTACACAGTGTATCCTGGTATACTGTAGCCTTGTTACTAGGTCCAACATTACACAGTGTATCCTGGTATACTGTAGCCTTGTTACTAGGTCCAACATTACACAGTGTATCCTGGTATACTGTAGCCTTGTTACTAGGTTCAACATTACACAGTGTATCCTGGTATACTGTAGCCTTGTTACTAGGTCCAACATTACACAGTGTATCCTGGTATACTGTAGCCTTGTTACTAGGTCCAACATTACACAGTGTATCCTGGTATACTGTAGCCTTGTTACTAGGTCCAACATTACAGAGTGTATCCTGGTATACTGTAGCCTTGTTACTAGGTCAAACATTACACAGTATATCCTGATATACTGTAGCCTTGTTACTAGGTCCAACATTACAAAGAGGAAGGCAGTGTATCCTGGTGTTACTAGTCCAACATTACACACTTGTCCAGGTATATGTTACTAGGTCCAACATTACACATATCCTGAAGATTGAGCCTTATGCAGCATATGGGAATCTTTATTAGGAAACGTTTCGCCACACAGTGGCTTCACATTACGCAGTGTATCCTGTTCAGTCCATACTGTAGGGCCGTAGACGTGGCTTATATACTGTAGTGAGGTGACGTGAAGCAGATGGAGGCGGGGTCATAGTGGCACCATCCACTAGTCGAAGTAGGTCTTCGTCCAAAGGTTGAACAAGTGTTGAAGAATTCTTTGTAACAAGACCCCATGATGCTGCCGTGTCTGACAGTTGTGATGAATGGTTTGAAAAACCGACAAGTTGAAGATTGAGACACTTATGCAGCATATGGGAATCTTTATTCAGGAAACGTTTCGCCACACAGTGGCTTCATCAGTCCAATACAAAGAGGAAGGCGTAAGGAGAGGAGGAGAATGAGGTAATCAGTCCCTCAACCTGGAGTCGATGTGTTCAGTCCATCAATCTTGTAGAATGTACAGCATAGGGCCGTAGACGTGGCTTATATACTGTAGTGAGGTGACGTGAAGCAGACGGAGGCGGGGTCACAGTGGCACCATCCACTAGTCGAAGTAGGTCTTCGTCCAAAGGTTGAACAAGTGTTGAAGAATTCTTTGTAACAAGACCCCATGATGCTGCCGTGTCTGACAGTTGTGATGAATGGTTTGAAAAACCGACAAGTTGAAGATTGAGACACTTATGCAGCATATGGGAATCTTTATTCAGGAAACGTTTCGCCACACAGTGGCTTCATCAGTCCAATACAAAGAGGAAGGCGTAAGGAGAGGAGGAGAATGAGGTAATCAGTCCCTCAACCTGGAGTCGATGTGTTCAGTCCATCAATCTTGTAGAATGTACAGCATAGGGCCGTAGACGTGGCTTATATACTGTAGTGAGGTGACGTGAAGCAGACGGAGGCGGGGTCACAGTGGCACCATCCACTAGTCGAAGTAGGTCTTCGTCCAAAGGTTGAACAAGTGTTGAAGAATTCTTTGTAACAAGACCCCATGATGCTGCCGTGTCTGACAGTTGTGATGAATGGTTTGGTGCCACTGTGACCCCGCCTCCGTCTGCTTCACGTCACCTCACTACAGTATATAAGCCACGTCTACGGCCCTATGCTGTACATTCTACAAGATTGATGGACTGAACACATCGACTCCAGGTTGAGGGACTGATTACCTCATTCTCCTCCTCTCCTTACGCCTTCCTCTTTGTATTGGACTGATGAAGCCTGTATCCTGGTATACTGTAGTCTTGTTACTAGGTCCAACATTACACAGTGTATCCTGATATACTGTAGCATTGTTACTACGTCCAACATTACACACTGTATCCTGGTATACTGTAGCCTTGTTACTAGGTCCAACATTACACAATGTATCCTGGTATACTGTAGCCTTGTTACTAGGTCCAACATTACACAATGTATCCTGGTATACTGTAGCCTTGTTACTAGGTCCGGCCTTAAACAGTGTATCCTGGTATACTGTAGCCTTGTTACTAGGTCCAACATTACACAGTGTATCCTGGTATACTGTAGCCTTGCCACTAGGTCCAACATTACGCAGTGTATCCTGGTATACTGTAGCCTTGTTACTAGGTCCAACATTACACAGTGTATCCTGGTATACTGTAGCCTTGTTACTAGGTCCAACATTACACAGTGTATCCTGGTATACTGTAGCCTTGTTACTAGGTCCAACATTACACAGTTTATCCTGGTATACTGTAGCCTTGTTACTAGGTCCAACATTACACAGTGTATCCTGGTATACTGTAGCCTTGTTACTAGGTCCAACATTACACAGTGTATCCTGGTATACTGTAGCCTTGTTACTAGATCCAATCCTGGTATTACACAGTGTATCCTGGTATACTGTAGCCTTGTTACTAGGTCCAACATTACACAGTGTATCCTGGTATACTGCAGCCTTGTTACTAGGTCCAACATTAAAGAGTGTATCCTGGTATACTGTAGCCTTGTTTACTAGGTCCTGGTATAAGCCATTACACAGTGTATCCTGGTATACTGTAGCCTTGTTGCTAGGTCCAACATTACACAGTGTATCCTGGTATACTGTAGCCTTGTTACATTAGGTCCAACATTACACAGTGTATCCTGGTATACTGTAGCCTTGTTACTAGGTCCAACATTACACAGTCCAACATTACACAGTGTATCCTGATATACTGTAGCCTTGTTACTAGGTCCAACATTACACAGTGTATCCTGGTATACTGTAGCCTTGTTACTAGGTCCAACATTACACAGTGTATCCTGGTATACTGTAGCCTTGTTACTAGGTCCAACATTACACAGTGTATCCTGGTATACTGTAGCCTTGTTACTAGGTCCAACATTACAGTGTATCCTGGTATACTGTAGCCTTGTTACTAGGTCCAACATTACACAGTGTATCCTGGTATACTGTAGCCTTGTTACTAGGTCCAACATTACACAGTGTATCCTGGTATACTGTAGCCTTGTTACTAGGTCCAACATTACACAGTGTATCCTGGTATACTGTAGCCTTGTTACTAGGTCCAACATTACGCAGTATCCTGGTATTCTCTAGCCTTGTTACTAGGTTCAACATTACACTGTGTATCCTGGTATCCTGGTCCAACATTACGCATATCCTGTATACTGTAGCCTTGTTACTAGGTCCAACATTACACAGAGTATCCTGGTATACTGTAGCCTTGTTACTAGGTCCAACATTACACAGTGTATCCTGGTATACTGTAGCCTTGTTACTAGGTCCAACATTACACAGTGTATCCTGGTATACTGTAGCCTTGTTACTAGGTCCAACATTACACAGTGTATCCTGGTATACTGTAGCCTTGTTACTAGGTCCGACATTACACAGTGTATCCTGGTATACTGTAGCCTTGTTACTAGGTCCAACATTACACAGCGTATCCTGGTATACTGTAGCCTTGTTACTAGGTCCAACATTACACAGTGTATCCTGGTATACTGTAGCATTGTTACTGTAGGTCCAACATTACACAGTGTATCCTGGTGTACTGTAGCCTTGTTACTAGGTCCAACATTACATTACACAGTTTATCCTGGTATACTGTAGCCTTGTTACTAGGTCCAACATTACACAGTGTATCCTGGTATACTGTAGCCTTGTTACTAGGTCCAACATTACACAGTGTATCCTGGTATACTGTAGCCTTGTTACTAGGTCCAACATTACACAGTGTATCCTGGTATACTGTAGCCTTGTTACTAGGTCCAACATTACGCAGTGTATCCTGGTATACTGTAGCCTTGTTACTAGGTCCAACATTACACAGTGTATCCTGGTATACTGTAGCCTTGTTACTAGGTCCAACATTACACAGTGTATCCTGGTATACTGTAGCCTTGTTACTAGGTCCATTAACATTACTGGTATACAGTGTATCCTGGTATACTGTAGCCTTGTTACTAGGTCCAACATTACACAGTGTATGCTGGTATACTGTAGCCTTGTTACTAGGTCCAACATTACACAGTGTATCCTGGTATACTGTAGCCTTGTTACTAGGTCCAACATTACACAGTGTATCCTGGTATACTGTAGCCTTGTTACTAGGTCCTACATTACACAGTGTATCCTGGTATACTGTAGCCTTGTTACTAGGTCCAACATTACACAGTGTATCCTGGTATACTGTAGCCTTGTTTCTAGGTCCAACAATACACAGTGTATCCTGGTATACTGTAGCCTTGTTACTAGGTCCAACATTACACAGTGTATCCTGGTATACTGTAGCCTTGTTACTAGGTCCAACATTACACAGTGTATCCTGGTATACTGTAGCCTTGTTACTAGGTCCAACATTACGCAGTGTATCCTGGTATACTGTAGCCTTGTTACTTACACAGTGTATCCTGATATACTGTAGCCTTGTTACTAGGTCCAACATTACACAGTGTATCCTGGTATACTGTAGCCTTGTTACTAGGTCCAACATTATCCTGGTATACTGTAGTGTATTCCTGGTATACTGTAGCCTTGTTACTAGGTCCGACATTACACAGTGTATCCTGGTATACTGTAGCCTTGTTACAAGGTCCAACATTACACAGTGTATCCTGGTATACTGTAGCCTTGTTACTATGTCCAACATTACACAGTGTATCCTGGTATACTGTAGCATTGTTACTAGTCCAACATTACCCAGTGTATCCTGGTATACTGTAGCCTTGTTACTAGGTCCAACATTACACAGTGTATCCTGGTATACTGTAGCCTTGTTACTAGGTCCAACATTACGCAGTGTATCCTGGTATACTGTAGCCTTGTTACTAGGTCCAACATTACACAGTGTATCCTGGTATACTGTAGCCTTGTTACTAGGTCCAACATTACACAGTGTATCCTGGTATACTGTAGCCTTGTTACTAGGTCCAACATTACACAGTGTATCCTGGTATACTGTAGCCTTGTTACTAGGTCCAACATTACACAGTGTATCCTGGTATACTGTAGCCTTGTTACTAGGTCCAACATTACAGTGTATCCTGGTATACTGTAGCCTTGTTACTAGGTCCAACATTACACAGTGTATCCTGGTATACTGTAGCCTTGTTACTAGGTCCAACATTACACAGTGTATCCTGGTATACTGTAGCCTTGTTACTAGGTCCAACATTACACAGTGTATCCTGGTATACTGTAGCCTTGTTACTAGGTCCAACATTACACAGTGTATCCTGGTATACTGTAGCCTAGTTACTAGGTCCAACATTACACAGTGTATCCTGGTATACTGTAGCCTTGTTACTAGGTCCAACATTACACAGTGTATCCTGGTATACTGTAGCCTTGTTACTAGGTCCAACATTACACAGTGTATCCTGGTGTACTGTAGCCTTGTTACTAGGTCCAACATTACACAGTGCATCCTGGTATACTATAGCCTTGTTACTATGTCCAACATTTACAGTGTATCCTGGTATACTGTAGACTTGTTAATAGGTCCATCCTTACACAGTGCATCCTGGTATACTGTAGCCTTGTTACTAGGTCCAACATTACTGGTATACAGTGTTACTATCCTGGTATCCTATACTGTAGCCTTGTTACTACGCAGGTATCCTGGTATACTGTAGCCTTGTTACTAGGTCCAACATTACACAGTGTATCCTGGTATACTGTAGCCTTGTTACTAGGTCCATTACACAGTGTATCCTGGTATACAGCCTTGTGTCCAACATTCCTGGTATACTGTAGCCTTGTTACTAGGTACAACATTACACAGTGTGTCCTGGTATACTGTAGCCTTGTTATTAGGTCCAACATTACACACTGTATCCTGGTATACTGTAGCCTTGTTACTAGGTCCTGGTAACTGTAGCCTTGTTACTAGGTCCAGTGTATCCTGGTATACTGTAGCCTTGTTATTAGGTCCAACATTACACAGTGTAGCCAGGTATAGTGTAGCCTTGTTACTAGGTCCAACATTTCGCAGTGTATCTTGGTATACTGTAGCCTTGTTACTAGGTATAACATTACACAGTCTATCCTGGTATAGTGTAGCCTTGTTACTAGGTCCAACATTACACAGTGTATCCTGGTATACTGTAGCCTTGTTACTAGGTCCAACATTACACAATGTATCCTGGTATACTGTAGCCTAGTTACTAGGTCCAACATTACACAGTGTATCCTGGTATACTGTAGCCTTGTTACTAGGTCCAACATTACACAGTGTATCCTGGCATACTGTAGCCTTGTTACTAGGTCCAACATTACTGAGTGTATATTGGTATACTGTAGCCTTGTTACTAGGACCAACATTACGCAGTGTATCCTGGTATACTGTAGCCTTGTTACTAGGTACTGTAGCCTTGTTAAGGTCCATTACACAGTGTATCCTGGTATACTGTAGCCTTGTTACTAGGTCCATTAACATTACTGGTATACAGTGTACTAGGTCCATCCTGGTATACTGTAACCTTGTTACTAGGTCCAACATTACACAGTGTATCCTGGTATACTGTAGCCTTGTTACTAGGTCCGACATTACACAGTGTATCCTGGTATACTGTAGCCTTGTTACAAGGTCCAACATTACACAGTGTATCCTGGTATACTGTAGCCTTGTTACTAGGTCCAACATTACACAGTGTATCCTGGTATACTGTAGCCTTGTTACTAGGTCCAACATTACACAGTGTATCCTGGTATACTGTAGCCTTGTTACTAGGTCCAACATTACACAGTGTATCCTGGTATACTGTAGCCTTGTTACTAGGTCCAACATTACACAGTGTATCCTGGTATACTGTAGCCTTGTTACTAGGTCCAGCCTTACACAGTTTATCCTGGTATACTGTAGCCTTGTTACTAGGTCCAACATTACACAGTGTATCCTGGTATACTGTAGCCTTGTTATTAGGTCCAACATTACACAGTGTATCCTGGTATACTGTAGCCTTGTTACTAGGTCCAGCCTTACACAGTGTATCCTGGTATACTGTAGCCTTGTTACTAGGTCCAACATTACACAGTGTATCCTGGTATACTGTAGCCTTGTTACATTACGCAGTGTCCTGGTAACTGTATTACTAGGTCCAACATTACAGTGTATCCTGGTATACTGTAGCCTTGTTACTAGGTCCAACATTACACAGTGTATCCTGGTATACTGTAGCCTTGTTACTAGGTCCAACATTACACAGTGTATCCTGGTATACTGTAGCCTTGTTACTAGGTCCAACATTACACAATGTATCCTGGTATACTGTAGCCTTGTTACTAGGTCCAACATTACGCAGTTTATCCTGGTATACTGTAGCCTTGTTACTAGGTACATTACACAGTGTATCCTGGTAACTGTATTACAACATTACACAGTGTATCCTGGTATACTGTAGCCTTGTTACTAGGTCCAACATTACACAGTGTATCCTGGTATACTGTAGCCTTGTTACTAGGTCCAACATTACGCAGTGTATCCTGGTATACTGTAGCCTTGTTACTAGGTCCAACATTACACAGTGTATCCTGGTATACTGTAGCCTTGTTACTAGGTCCAACATTACACAGTGTATCCTGGTATACTGTAGCCTTGTTACTAGGTCCTGGTATAAGCCTTGTTATTACATTACACAGTGTATCCTGGTATACTGTAGCCTTTTTACTAGGTCCAACATTACACAGTGTATCCTGGTATACTGTAGCCTTGTTACTAGGTCCAACATTACACAGTGTATCCTGGTATACTGTAGCCTTGTTACTAGGTCCAACATTACACAGTGTATCCTGGTATACTGTATCCTTGTTACTAGGTCCAACATTACACAGTGTATCCTTGTATACTGTAGCCTTGTTACTAGGTCCATCCTTACACAGTGTATCCTTGTATACTGTAGCCTTGTTACTAGGTCCAACATTACACAGTGTATCCTGGTATACTGTAGCCTTGTTACTAGGGTCACAGTTGTATCCTGGTATACTGTACTTGTTACAGGTGTATCCTGGTATACTGTAGCCTTGTTACTAGGTCCAACATTACACAGTGTATCCTGGTATACTGTAGCCTTGTTACTAGGTCCAACATTACACAGTGTATCCTGGTATACTGTAGCCTTGTTACTAGGTCCAACATTACACAGTGTATCCTGGTATACTGTAGCCTTGTTACTAGGTCCAACATTACACAGTGTATCCTGGTATACTGTAGCCTTGTTACTAGGTCCAGCCTTACACAGTGTATCCTGGTATACTGTAGCCTTGTTACTAGGTCCAACATTACACAGTGTATCCTGGTATACTGTAGCCTTGTTACTAGGTCATTACACAGTGTATCCTGTATACTGTCCATTGTATACTTTAGCCTTGTTACTATGTCCAACATTACTGTGTATCCTGGTATACTGTAGCCTTGTTACTAGGTCCAACATTACACAGTGTATCCTGGTATACTGTAGCCTTGTTACTAGGTCCAACATTACACAGTGTATCCTGGTATACTGTAGCCTTGTTACTAGGTCCAACATTACACAGTGTATCCTGGTATACTGTAGCCTTGTCACTAGGTCCAACATTACGCAGTGTATCCTGGTATACTGTAGCCTTGTTACTAGGTCCAACATTACAGTGTATCCTGGTATACTGTAGCCTTGTTACTAGGTCCAACATTACAGAGTGTGTCCTGGTATACTGTAGCCTTGTTACTAGGTTCAACATTACACAGTGTATCCTGGTATACTGTAGCCTTGTTACTAGGTCCAACATTACAGTGTATCCTGGTATACTGTAGCCTTGTTACTAGGTCCAACATTACACAGTGTATCCTGGTATACTGTAGCCTTGTTACTAGGTCCAACATTACACAGTGTATCCTGGTATACTGTAGCCTTGTTACTAGGTCCAACATTACACAGTGTATCCTGGTATACTGTAGCCTTGTTACTAGGTCCAACATTACACAGTGTATCCTGGTATACTGTAGCCTTGTTACTAGGTCCAACATTACAGTGTATCCTGGTATACTGTAGCCTTGTTACTAGGTCCACTATTACACAGTGTATCCTGGTATAATGTAGCCCTGTTTCTAGGTTCAACATTACACAGTGTATCCTGGTATACTGTAGCCTTCTTACTAGGTTCAACATTACACAGTGTATCCTGGTATACTGTAGCCTTGTTACTAGGTCCAACATTACGCAGTGTATCCTGGTATACTGTAGCCTTGTTACTAGGTCCAACATTACACAGTGTATCCTGGTATAATGTAGCCCTGTTACTAGGTCCAACATTACACAGTGTATCCTGGTATACTGTAGCCTTGTTACTAGGTCCAACATTACACAGTGTATCCTGGTATACTGTAGCCTTGTTACTAGGTCCAACATTACGCAGTGTATCCTGGTATACTGTAGCCTTGTTACTAGGTCCAACATTACACAGTGTATCCTGGTATACTGTAGCCTTGTTACTAGGTCCAACATTACACAGTGTATCCTGGTATACTGTAGCCTTGTTACTAGGTCCAACATTACACAGTGTATCCTGGTATACTGTAGCCTTGTTACTAGGTCCAACATTACACAGTGTATCCTGGTATACTGTAGCCTTGTTACTAGGTCCAACATTACACAGTGTATCCTGGTATACTGTAGCCTTGTTACTAGGTCCAACATTACACAGTGTATCCTGGTATACTGTAGCCTTGTTACTAGGTCCAACATTACGCAGTGTATCCTGGTATACTGTAGCCTTGTTACTAGGTCCAACATTACACAGTGTATCCTGGTATACTGTAGCCTTGTTACTAGGTCCAACATTACAGTGTATCCTGGTATACTGTAGCCTTGTTACTAGGTCCAACATTACACAGTGTATCCTGGTATACTGTAGCCTTGTTACTATGTCCAACATTACGCAGTGTATCCTGGTATACTGTAGCCTTGTTACTAGGTCCAACATTACACAGTGTATCCTGGTATACTGTAGCCTTGTTACTAGGTCCAACATTACACAGTGTATCCTGGTATACTGTAGCCTTGTTACTAGGTCCAACATTACACAGTGTATCCTGGTATACTGTAGCCTTGTTACTAGGTCCAGCCTTACACAGTGTATCCTGGTATACTGTAGCCTTGTTACTAGGTCCAACATTACACAGTGTATCCTGGTATACTGTAGCCTTGTTACTAGGTCCAACATTACACAGTGTATCCTGGTATACTGTAGCCTTGTTACTAGGTCCAACATTACACAGTGTATCCTGGTATACTGTAGCCTTGTTACTAGGTCCAACATTACACAGTGTATCCTGGTATACTGTAGCCTTGTTACTAGGTCCAGCCTTACACAGTGTATCCTGGTATACTGTAGCCTTGTTACTAGGTCCAACATTACACAGTGTATCCTGGTATACTGTAGCCTTGTTACTAGGTCCAACATTACGCAGTGTATCCTGGTATACTGTAGCCTTGTTACTAGGTCCAACATTACGCAGTGTATCCTGGTATACTGTAGCCTTGTTACTAGGTCCAACATTACGCAGTGTATCCTGGTATACTGTAGCCTTGCTACTAGGTCCAACATTACGCAGTGTATCCTGGTATACTGTAGCCTTGTTACTAGGTCCAACATTACGCAGTGTATCCTGGTATACTGTAGCCTTGTTACTAGGTCCAACATTACGCAGTGTATCCTGGTATACTGTAGCCTTGTTACTAGGTCCAACATTACGCAGTGTATCCTGGTATACTGTAGCCTTGTTACTAGGTCCAACATTACACAGTGTATCCTGGTATACTGTAGCCTTGTTACTAGGTCCAACATTACAGTGTATCCTGGTATACTGTAGCCTTGTTACTAGGTCCAACATTACGCAGTGTATCCTGGTATACTGTAGCCTTGTTACTAGGTCCAACATTACGCAGTGTATCCTGGTATACTGTAGCCTTGTTACTAGGTCCAACATTACGCAGTGTATCCTGGTATACTGTAGCCTTGTTACTAGGTCCAACATTACGCAGTGTATCCTGGTATACTGTAGCCTTGTTACTAGGTCCAACATTACACAGTGTATCCTGGTATACTGTAGCCTTGTTACTAGGTCCAACATTACGCAGTGTATCCTGGTATACTGTAGCCTTGTTACTAGGTCCAACATTACGCAGTGTATCCTGGTATACTGTAGCCTTGTTACTAGGTACAACATTACGCAGTGTATCCTGGTATATTGTAGCCTTGTTACCAGGTCCAACATTACGCAGTGTATCCTGGTATACTGTTGCCTTGTTACTAGGTCCATAATTACACAGTGTATCCTGGTATTCTGTAGCCTTGTTACTAGATCCAACATTACGCAGTGTTTCCTGGTATACTGTAGCCTTGTTACTAGGTCCAACATTACACAGTGTATCCTGGTATACTGTAGCCTTGTTACTAGGTTCAACATTACGCAGTGTATCCTGGTATACCGTAGCCTTGTTACTAGGTCCAATATTACGCAGTGTATCCTGGTATACTGTAGTCTTTTTACTAGGTCCAACATTACGCAGTGTATCCTGGTATACTGTAGCCTTGTTACTAGGTCCAACATTACACTGTGTATCCTGGTATACTGTAGCCTTGTTACTAGGTCCAACATTACACAGTGTATCCTGGTATACTGTAGCCTTGTTACTAGGTCCAACATTACACAGTATATCCTGGTATACTGTAGCCTTGTTACTATGTCCAACATTACGCAGTGTATCCTGATATACTGTAGCCTTGTTACTAGGTCCAGCCTTACACAGTTTATCCTGGTGTACTGTAGCCTTGTTACTAGGTCCAACATTACACAGTTCATCCTGGTATACTGTAGCATTGTTACTAGGTCCAACATTACACAGTGTATCCTGGTATACTGTAGCCTTGTTACTAGGTCCAACCTTACACAGTGTATCCTGGTATACTGTAGCCTTGTTACTAGGTCCAACATTACGCAGTGTATCCTGATATACTGTAGCCTTGTTACTAGGTCCAACATTACACAGTGTATCCTGGTATACTGTAGCCTTGTTACTAGGTCCAACATTACACAGTTTATCCTGGTATACTGTAGCCTTCTTACTAGGTTCAACATTACACAGTGTGTCCTGGTATACTGTAGCCTTGTTACTAGGTCAAACATTTCACAGTGTATCCTGGTATAGTGTAGCCTTGTTACTAGGTCCAACATTACACAGTTTATCCTGGTATACTGTAGCCTTCTTACTAGGTTCAACATTACACAGTGTATCCTGGTATACTGTAGCCTTGTTACTAGGTCCAACATTACAGTGTATCCTGGTATACTGTAGCTTTGTTACTAGGTCCAACAGTACACAGTGTGTCCTGGTATACTGTAGCTTTGTTACTAGGTCCAACATTACAGAGTGTATCCTTGTATACTGTAGCCTTGTTACTAGGTCCAACATTACACAGTGTATCCTGGTATTCTGTAGCCTTGTTACTAGGTCCAACATTACGCAGTGTATCCTGGTATACTGTAGCCTTGTTACTAGGTCCAACATTACACAGTGTATCGTGGTATACTGGAGCCTTGTTACTAGGTTCAACATTACACAGTGTGTCCTGGTATACTGTAGCCTTGTTACTAGGTCCAACATTACAGAGTGTATCCTGGTATACTGTAGCCTTGTTACTAGGTCCAACATTACAGAGTGTATCCTGGTATACTGTAGCCTTGTTACTAGGTTTAACATTACACAGTGTATCCTGGTATACTGTAGCCTTGTTACTAGGTCCAACATTACACAGTGTATCCTTGTATACAGTAGCCTTGTTACTAGGTCCAACATTACACAGTGTATCCTGGTATTCTGTAGCCTTGTTACTAGGTCCAACATTACGCAGTGTATCCTGGTATACAGTAGCCTTGTTACTAGGTCCAACATTACACAGTGTATCCTTGTATACTGGAGCCTTGTTACTAGGTCCAACATTACAGAGTGTATCCTGGTATACTGTAGCCTTGTTACTAGGTCCAACATTACAGAGTGTATCCTGGTATACTGTAGCCTCTTTACTAGGTCCAACATTACAGAGTGTATCCTGGTATACTGTAGCCTTGTTACTAGGTTCAACATTACACAGTGTATCCTGGTATTCTGTAGCCTTTTTACTAGGTCCAACATTACAGTGTATCCTGGCATACTGTAGCCTTGTTACTAGGTCCAACATTACACAGTGTATCCTGGTAAACTGTAGCGTAGTTACTAGGTCCAACATTACACAGTGTATCCCGGTATACTGTAGCCTTGTTACAAGGTCCAACATTGCACAGTGTATCCTGGTATACCGTAGCCTTGTTACTAGGTCCAACATTACACAGTGTATCCTGGTACACTGTAGCCTAGTTACTAGGTCCAACATTACACAGTGTATCCTGGTATACTTTAACCTTGTTACTAGGTCCAACATTACACAGTGTATCCTGGTATACTGTTGCCTTGTTACTAGGTCCAACATTACACAGTGTATCCTGGTATACTGTAGCCTTGTTACTAGGTCCATCATTATGCAGTGTATCCTGGTATACTGTAGCTTTGTTACTAGGTCCAACATTACAGTGTATCCTGGTATACTGTAGCCTAGTTACTAGGTCCAACATTACAGTGTATCCTGGTATACTGTAACCTAGTTACTAGGTCCAACATTACACAGTGTATCCTGGTATACTGTAGCCTTGTTGCTAGGTGAGGTCATGTATGGTGGTGGGTGACGCTAGGTGAGGTCATGTATGGTGGTGGTTGACTCTAGGTGAGGTCATGTATGGTGGTGGGTGACGCTAGGTGAGGTCATGTATGGTGGTGGGTGACGCTAGGTGAGGTCATGTATGGTGGTGGGTGACTCTTGGTGAGGTCATGTATGGTGGTGGGTGACGCTATGTGATGTCATGTTTGGTGGTGGGTGACTCTAGGTGAGGTCATGTATGGTGGTGGGTGACGCTAGGTGAGGTCGTGTGTGGTGGTGGGTGACGCTAGGTGAGGTCGTGTGTGGTGGTGGGTGATGCTAGGTGATGTCATGTATGGTGGTGGGTGATGCTAGGTGAGGTCATGTTTGGTGGTGGGTGATGCTAGGTGAGGTCATGAATGGTGGTGGGTGACGCTAGGTGAGGTCATGTATGGTGGTGGGTGATGCTAGGTGAGGTCATGAATGGTGGTGGGTGACGCTGGGTGAGGTCATGTATGGTGGTGGGTGACGCTAGGTGAGGTCATGTATGGTGGTGGGTGACTCTAGGTGAGGTCATGTATGGTGGTGGGTGACTCTAGGTGAGGTCATGTATGGTGGTGGGTGACGCTAGGTGAGGTCATGTATGGTGGTGGGTGACGCTAGGTGAGGTCATGTATGGTGGTGGGTGACGCTAGGTGAGGTCATGTATGGTGGTGGGTGACTCTAGGTGAGGTCATGTATGGTGGTGGGTGACTCTAGGTGAGGTCATGTATGGTGGTGGGTGACTCTAGGTGAGGTCATGTATGGTGGTGGGTGACGCTAGGTGAGGTCATTTATGGTGGTGGGTGACGCTAGATGAGGTCATGTATGGTGGTGGGTGACGCTAGGTGAGGTCATGTATGGTGGTGGGTGACGCTAGGTGAGGTCATGTATGGTGGTGGGTGACGCTAGGTGAGGTCATGTATGGTGGTGGGTGACGCTAGGTGAGGTCATGTATGGTGGTGTGTGATGCTAGGTGATGTCATGTTTGGTGGTGGGTGACGCTAGGTGAGGTCATGTATGGTGGTGGGTGACGCTAGGTGAGGTCATGTATGGTGGTGGGTGACGCTAGGTGAGGTCATGTATGGTGGTGGGTGACGCTAGGTGAGGTCATGTATGGTGGTGGGTGACGCTAGGTGATGTCATGTATGGTGGTGGGTGACGCTAGGTGAGGTCATGTTTGGTGGTGGGTGACCCTAGGTGAGGTCATGTATGGTGGTGGGTGACGCTAGCTGATGTCATGTATGGTGGTGGGTGACGCTAGGTGAGGTCATGTATGGTGGTGGGTGACGCTAGGTGAGGTAATGTATGGTGGTGGGTGACTCTAGGTGAGATCATGTATGATGGTGGGTGACGCTAGGTGAGGTCATGTATGGTGGTGGGTGACGCTAGGTGAGGTCGTGTATGGTGGTGGGTGACGCTAGGTGATGTCATGTTTGGTGGTGGGTGACGCTAGGTGATGTCATGTATGGTGGTGGGTGACGGTAGGTGATGTCATGTATGGTTGTGGGTGACGCTAGGTGAGGTCATGAATGGTGGTGAGTGACGCTAGGTGAGGTCATGTATGGTGGTGGGTGACACTAGGTGAGGTCATGTATGGTGGTGGGTGACGTTAGGTGAGGTCATGTATGGTGGTGGGTGACGCTAGGTGAGGTCATGAATGGTGGTGTGTGACGCTAGGTGAGGTCATGAATGGTGGTGGATGAAGCTAGGTGAAGTCATGTGTGACAGTGAGTGACGCTAGGTGAAGTCATGTGTGACAGTGAGTAACGCTAGGTGAAGTCATGTGTGACAGTGAGTGACGCTAGGTGAAGTCATGTGTGACAGTGAGTGACGTTAGGTGAAGTCATGTGTGACAGTGAGTGACGCTAGGTGAAGTCATGTGTGACAGTGAGTAACGCTAGATGAAGTCATGTGTGACAGTGAGTGACGCTTGGTGAAGTCATGTGTGACAGTGAGTAACGCTAGGTGAAGTCATGTGTGACAGTGAGTGACGTTAGGTGAAGTCAAGTGTGATAGTGAGTGACGTTAGGTGAAGTCAAGTATCACAGAAGGTGATTCTTGACACGTTACTGCTCCTTCAGTTGCTACGTTTTTTACTGAGTCCACTTCTAATGAAAATTCTACTTGACTGAGTATCACTGACTCACTATCACTGACTCAGTATCACTATCACTGACTCAGTATCACTGACTCAGTATCACTATCACTGACTCAGCATCACTGACTCAGCATCACTGACTCAGTATCACTGACTCAGCATCACTGACTCAGTATCACTGACTCAGCATCACTGACTTTTGCTTGGGTTGTGCCAGGAACGTACCAGTGTGTAGCTGAGAACTCTGTGGGTGCCGCTCACAGTGAGATAGCCACTGTGAAGCGAGCCATGATGGCTAACTTTCCCAAGTCTGAGCCCCGGGTGGTGACGGCTGCCCTAGGCCAGTCCCTCAGCCTGCCCTGCACTCCGCCCGAGGGCTACCCTCAGCCCTCCCTCCACTGGGTCCTGCAAGTAAGTGCTTCTGCATCGCTAGCTAATACAACAATAGGTAAGTAATACATTCTTGAGAACTATTAATAACATTCACAAAATATAGTACATCAATACTCTCCACTACGAGCAGTGACCTGAAGAAGGAAGCAGTTTATACAGAGAAAGATAACTAGCCCCTTCTCTACATTTTTGGCTACATGAAAGTATATATATATATATATATATATATATATATATATATATATATATATATATATATATATATATATATATATATATATATATATATATACATAGGCTATTTGGCTTAAATAGCAACGCTCATCTTGCCATATAAGACGAGCGAAAATTTGTGTATGCTATAATTTCGCCAAAATCATTCTGAACCTAACGAAAAAAATATATTTCACTGTGTTTGTTTAGTATTAAATTAATGTAAACGTATCTGAAATATATTTAGTTGGGTTAGGTTAAATAAATTGTTCTTGTTATAATAAGATTAGGTAAGTTTTCTAAGATTCTTTTGGTGCAAAATTATAAATTTTTATATTATCTTTAATGAAAATATATATCTTTAAATGTATAAGAGAAAATTTTAGAAAGGACTTAATTTTAAATGAGTTCTTGCTAATTGACCAGTTTTACATATTCGGCACGACATATATATATATACACATATATATTTTCAACAAGTTGGCCGTCTCCCACCGAGGCAGGGTGACCCAAAACGAAAGAAAATCCTCAAAAAGAAAATACTTTCATTATCATTCAACACTTTCACCTCATAATCACTGTCTTTGAAGAGGCGCTCAGATACGGCAGTTTAGAAGTACCTCCAAACGGTCAATATCCTCGATCCCCCTTTAAAGTGCAGGCATTGTACTTACTATTTGCAGGACTCAAATCCAGCTAAATCTATAATAACCGGTTTCCCTGAATCCCTTCACTAAATATTACCCTGCTCACATTCCAACAGCTTGTCAAGTCTCAAAAACCATTCGTCTTCATTTACTCCTATCTAACACGCTCACACACGCTTGCTGGAAGTCCAAGCCCCTCGCCCACAAAACCTCCTTTACCCCCTCCCACCAACCTTTTCGAGGACGACCCCTACCCCGCCTTCCTTCCCCTACAGATTTATACGCTCTCCATGTCATTCTACTTTGATCCATTCTCTCTAAATGACCAAACCACCTCAACAACCCCTCTTCAGCCCTCTGACTAATACTTTTATTAACTCCACACCTCCTAATTTCCACACTCCGAATTTTCTGCATAATATTTACACCACACATTGCCCTCCACTGCCTCCAACCGCCTCCTCGCTGCAGCATTGCAACCCATACTTTTATACATTCCCTTCTTTGCCTACATAGATAACGTTTTTTTGTTTCCACATATACCTCAACACACCACTCACCTTCGTCAATTCCTCTCAGTATTTTATTTGTTGTTATCATATCCCCTCCCCCTCCTATCTCTCCTGTCCTCCAGCGTCGTCAGGTTGATTTCCTTTAACCTCTGCTCGCAGGACATGCCTCTAGCTCCAGGACTAGCCTTGTTGCAAACCTTTACACTTTCTCTACCTTCCTTACATGGTTGGGTAGGTGTGGGTTCCAAACGGGTGATGCATAATACTCCAATATAGGCCTTACATACACGGTGTACAGGGTCCTGAACGATTCCTTATTAAAAGGGCAGAATGCTGTTCTTAGGTTTGCTAGGCGCCCATATGCTGCAGCAGTTATTTGGTTGATGTGCACCTCAGGAGATGTGCCTGGTGTAATCAGTCCATCATCCTTGAAGTCATAGATTTGAGGTTGTCAGTCCCTCAGCCTGCAGAAGAGTTCTGTTCCATAGTCTGAAATAGTCTGAAGAAACAAGCGACAGGGTGGAGTCTTATATACTGTCGGCAGGAGAGATGCAGAGTGGTAGAAGAGAGAATGTAGTCACTCAGAGGTCACGTCCCTCTCAGATCCAACAATTCTCGCTTGAAAGAGTTGTCCAAGGTGTTTTCTCTTGTGTACCAAGATGCCACTGTGTTGCAGTGTCAGACATTCTCTCTTCTATCACTCTGCATCTCTCCTGCCGACAGTATATAAGACTCCACCCTGTCGCTTGTTTCTTCAGACTGTTTCAGACTATGGAATAGACCTCTTCTCCAGGCTGAGGGACTGACAACCTCAAATCTACGACTTCAAGGGTGATGGACTGATTACATTGTCTTCACATCTCTTCTGCTCTTGCCTACTTTCTGTACTCAACTGAAGAAGCCTACTGTGTAGGCAAAACGTTTCGGAATAAAGTTGCCTAACTGTTGCCCATGTGTCTTAACTTCGATAGATGTGTTGAAGATTTTTGTTAGTGGCACACACAGTGCCTCTGTTCCCTCTCTCAGGACCCATGGAGAGATGTTATCCGGCCCCATCGCCTTTGAGGTATCTAGCTCGCTTAGCAGCCTCTTCACTTTTTCGTCAGTAGTACATATTGTGTCCAACACTTGATGGTGTTCCCTACCTCTTCATCTTTCTGGAGTCCCGTCTGTTTCCTCTGTGAACACTTCTTTGACTCTCATGTTGAGCTCCTCACATACTTCTCGGTCGTTTCTTGTGATCTCCCATCCTTACTTCCTCAGCCTGATTACCTGGTCCTTGATTGTTGTTTCCCTCCTAATGTGGCTGTGCAACAGCTTCGGATCAGATATGACTTTCGCTGCTATGTCATTTTCGTATTGTTGGGCCTCCCTTCTTATCTGTGCATATTCGTTTCTGGCTCTACGACTACTCTCCTTATTCTCCTGGGTTATTTACCTTCTATACTTCTTACATTCTCTAGCACACTTGGTTTTGGCCTCTCTACACCTTTGAGTGAACCATGGGCTCATCCTGGCCTTCTCGTTATTTCTGTTACCCTTGGGTACAAACCTCTCCTCAGCTTCCTTGCATATTGTTGTCACACATTCCATCATCTCATTTACCGACTTCCCTGCCAGTGCTCTGTCCCACTGAGCCTCGAGCAGGAAACTCTTCATGCCTGTGTAGTCCCTTCTCATGTAGTCTGGCTTCATTCGTCCTGCCCTTCCTGCTTCCCTCTCTACTTGTAATTCTACTATGTATTCGAAGCTCAGGACCACATGGTCATTGGCTCCGTGGGGTTTTTCATATGTGATATCCTCAATATCTGAACTACTCAAGGAGAATACCAGGTCCAGTCTTGCTGTTTCATCCTCTCCTCTCTCTCTCTCTCTCTCTCTCTGGCAGTGTCCCTTACGTGTTGGTACATGAGGTTTTCCAGTACCACCTCCATTATCTTAGCCCTCCACCTTTCTGGGCCAAAATGTGGCTTCAGGTTCTCCCAGTCAATCTCTTTGTGATTAAAGTCACCCATAATCAGCAGCTTTGCCCTGCTCGCATGAGCCCTTCCGGCCACTTCAGCCAGTGTGTCAACCATCGCTCTGTTACTCTCATCATATTCTTGCCTTGGCCTCCTGCTGTTCTGTGGTGGGTTATACATCACTGCAATTACCACCTTGGGCAGTCCAGCTTGAAGTGTTCCTATTATGCAGTTTCTTGTTTCTCCTCTGTCTCCCCTCTCCAGCTCGTCAAAATTCCATTGTTTTTTGATGAGCAGTGCCACTCCTCCACCCCCTCTGTTCCCTCTGTCTTTCCTCAAGATCTGATATCCCGTTGGAAAGATGGCACCTGTTATCTTCCTGTGAGCTTGGTTTTAGTGAGAGCTATGACATCCGGTGATGCCTCTTTATGTGTGTGTGTATATATGTATGTATGTGTATGTGTGTGTGTGTGTGTGTGTGTGTGTGTGTGTGTGTGTGTGTGTGTGTGTGTGTGTGTGTGTGTGTGTGTGTGTGTGTGTGTGTGTGTGTGCGTGCGTGCGTGTGTGGAGATAAAGCACCTTATCTATGGAGGTAAAAAGGGGAATGTATGAGAGTATAGTGGTAATAATGCTCTTATGTGGGTGTGAAGTATGGGTGGTGAATGTTGCAACAAGGAAAAGGCTGGAGGCAGTGGAGATGTTGCGTTTGAGGGCAATGTGTGATGTGAATATTATGCAGAGTATTCGTAGCTTGAGGATTAGAAGCAAGTGCAGGGTTACTAAAGGTATTTATTATTCAGAGGGTTGAGGATAGGTTGTTGAGGTGGTTCGAACATTTAGAGAGAATGGAACAAAATAGGATGACTTGGAGGTATATAAACCCGTAGTGGAGGGAAGGCGGGGTGGAGGTCATCCTAGGAAAGGTTGTAGGGATGGGGTTGAGGTAGTGCATGTGACCGTGTTAGCTAAGAGAGTGTAGGTAAGTGGTTTTTATGAATTGTCGTGTTCTTGGAGTATGAGCAAGGTATCAATTATGAAGGGACTGAGGAAAACTGGTTAGCTGGACTTGAGTCCTAAAGGTGGTAAGTATAGTGGCTGCACTCCGAACTGTAGCAAGAAACAGTGATGAAGTAATGACGAAAGCATTTCTTCTTTTTCGGGTCACAATGCCTTGACAAAAACGTAGCAATATGTACTTGAAATGTATCCCTCAAACCTTATGTATTTTATACGTCATTTTTGTATCATCAGTTTATCTTTAAATTCTTGGGTAACATAAATAAAATATACCCCTATATATATACATATATATATATATATATATATATATATATATATATATATATATATATATATATATATATATATATATATATATATATATATATATATATATATATATATATATATATATATATATATATATGTGTGTGTGTGTGTGTGTGTGTGTGTGTGTGTGTGTGTGTGTGTGTGTGTGTGTGTGTGTGTGTGTGTGTGCGTGTGTGTGTGTGTGTGTGTGTGTTTATTTTATTTAGTTAGTTGTTTAGTTTTTTAAATATTCAGAAGTTAAACCCGTGTACATGAAACAATTTACAATATTAAACTTGTTCAAAAAATTACATGAATTTTTATAATTTTGCTGGAATATACGAGTTTATTGAGTGGCTGCACTCAGCCTGAGCTTCAACATGTTCCCATACACACTACATATATCAGGCCAGAACTGACACTCCATTTTCAATATTTACTCCATGAAAGGTTGTTGCAGGAGTCAGGTATCAATACATTTTCATTTTTACTATTTTAGAAAGCAAATACTGCATATTTTCTTGAGTTATAATTAAATTTAGCAACAGCAACAACAGTAATATTGTGATTTCTTGTATTTTGTACAAGTCTAAGTTATAACTCCAGAGAGTGTATTAACTCTCCTCTCTATCAAGTTTACAGTGTCTCGTTCCGTTTTGATGTTGCTACACTACTGTGCCACATGTACAGGTAACCTTAACAAACTCTGACAACCACAGCGTTTCACTCTCTATTGTCACATTTTTTTTAATCATAAACTAATGTTTATGGAGATGTTGCACTTCGGGGGTTCCTCTGAATCGTGATATCTGCGCACTTCTGGCAAAACATTTACTGAATGAATGATGATGAACGTGGACTTTCTTGGATCATTCAATCCTTAGAAGAAGATGTGGTTTAAAAAATATTTCATCCAGTTCAGCTCTATAATAAAATGTACAAATTCACTATTTCTTATGCACCTCTCGTGTAATTCATATTCTAGATTTTTATTGCTATTTTCCTTGTAATCTTCTGCTTGAAAAAAGTAACCACAGTCATCACATTAATCACAAAAGATGAAAATCAATTGCATTAACAAATATAATTTTCCCAGAGTGATACCACATGATGAGATAATTGAGAACACAGGAAGGAGTACAGGCACTTGTGGTAAAGATTCATTGGAGATTTATGGGTCTAAAAAAAATAAACTTCGAGGAATTCGAAGACTATATAATAGATATATTAATGAAAGGAGAGCCAGAATAACAGGAAGCTGAGGATGAAGTGTAAGGTAAACGACAGAGAGTTGGCAGAGCAACAACAAAGATCTTGTTTATGGAGGATTTAACTCTTAAAGAAACTGACGGGAAAACTGGGACTGCGAGGGAGAGGGAACAAAAAAGTCGAGAGCACAACTAATATAAGAAGTATATACAACTTTATGAAGTGGAAATAAACCGGCAAGACATGACTAGATGTTCACTCAAATGAATCAGATAGAGGAAAAAACTGAATATATTGTTCAGCTAAGTACAAGTGATAATACCATGTTAAGCTTTTATTTTCTTGTACAAATGGAGCTTAAGAGAACCATTGAAGAAGAGGAGAGTCAGAGTGCTTGAGGAGATCATGGAGGTATGAAAAATTTATTGTGAGAAGTATACTGGAAAAGGGAACTGGAAGGGAAGTCACCTATGAAATGATGAAAAGACTCAACAATATGTGACGTCAAAGAAAGATTATCGCCAGACATAAGTAAAACACGATGGACAGAGAGCGCTCGTGGTTTAACCTGAGCTTCAGGGAAGACAACGTAAAGGAGATAAAGATCGTAGGAGAAATATATAGTATAGAAGAAAGAAAATACGAGGAAGCAAGCAGAAGAACTTAGAAAGATTATTTTTTGGGCTGTATTTGGAATGTTTTTCATTTTTATTTTTATTCATGGTTGCAATCTTACATATTCTTGGGCTGCTGATTGTTAATATCTAAACCATTTTGCTCTATCTTGTAAGAATTTTTAAATAAAACATAAACTAATGATAATAAAAAATGTGAATTTTTAATAAATTGGTAATTTATTAAAATTAGGCAAGTCATCATGGAAAAGCACATTCTGTTAGTTTTAAGAACATATAAATTCTAAATCAACATGAATCAAATCAAATGATTTTATTTAAAAAATATCCTCCTAATGGTTGGCCTATATATTGAATCAAAGGAAAGAGGACCACTTTGATTTTCGTTTGTGCTGTGCATCGAGACCATTACGTTCCAATGACCAGCAGTAATCCACCATCATGTTGACATTCCATTTGCCCTGGTATCGAGTTTCCAGATATCCTGATGGAACCTCTCTCCCTGTTCCTCACTGTAGTTCCCACAATTGTTGGGAAAATAGTCAAGATGTGAGTGCAAAAAATGCATCTTCACACTCATTCCAGACCCAAGTTGTTGGAAACTTGAAATCAGGTCTTGGATCATTTTTTCATATTCGGGAGAGCGCCTGTTTCCCAGAAAGTTGTGGACAATCTGCTTGAATGAAAACCAGGCATTCACCTCGACACCTGCTAATGCTTCATCAAAATGCTTGTCCTACATCAATTCCCGAATCTGAGAGCCAACAAAGATTCCTGTCTTTACCTTGCCTTCACTTATACAAGGAAACTTTGACTCCCAAAGAAGCTGGTTCTTGGTGGCCGTCTTTTTGTTCATAGTGCTGGTTGTCTGCCCTACTATCCCAAACACACAGAAAACAGGGATACTTGGTGTATCCACTTTCTCATTTGCTTATTTTATACGAAAAGAGAAAAGTAACGTTTCCGTATAACTTGACAACCTGATGTGATAGAGATGAATAAAAAAAACAATGTATCAATATTTTCCATATATATTCCGAGAAAGATACCATAGAGCCAATACAAAAAATCATGCAGACCAGTGTTATGTGTTGGAAGAGGGAAGGATCCAGTAATGGCGTCTATGAAACTTGAGAGGTGAGACCAGGAGTTAAGATCCATCCAAATAAACGAAGCAAACACAAGCGTGTTTTTTTTTCCAGCTCTAGCGACTGTATTATAAACTTGTCAATATCTTTAGTTTTGTGTGTGAAATATAAGCTATATTGTTGATGTTGTTGCAGACGTCTGACGGTGGTCTGCGAAGTCTGAACTCTCCCCGCCTGACGGTGGACGAGGAAGGTACTCTGTGGTTCAGCTACGTTACTCCTGAGGATGCTTCAGAAGACGCTCTCTACGCCTGTGCTGCCTCCTCTGCTACCAGGTGTGGCGTCCACACACACACACACACACACACACACACACCGAGCTTTCCTTATGTTGACTTGGTTATGATTTAAAGACAAAATTAATTTATTTATATTACTACTTAAATTTAAGTTCTTTTAGTAGAGGTAATTTATACATATTGATTTCATTTAATAAAAAGTATGCGGTTCCAATTCTGGTGAACTAAGAGAGAAAGGAAAGAATGAAGAGCTGAATAATTAGTGATACTGATCAGTGTTGATGAACAAGGTGATAGTGTAGCTGCACCAGTGACAACATCAGTTGATAACTGTGTAAACTCTTGTGACTGTGAGAAGTATGAACACTGAGAGCCTGGAGAGGTGTGTGAAAGATGCTGGAAACCTGGAGAGGTGTGTGAAAGATGTTGGAAGCCTGGAGAGGTGTGTGAGAGATGCTGGAAGCCTGGAGAGGTGTGTGAGAGACGCTGGAAGCGTGGAGAGACGTGCGAGAGATGCTGGAAGCCTGGAGAGATGTGTGAGAGGTGCTGGACGTTTGGAGAGACGTGTGAGAGATGCTGAAGGTGAGTAGAAGCATGTGAGAGATACAGGAGTGAAGAGAAGGCAGTGAGACCTGCAGGAGTGAGGGGAGGTCTGCAAAGTGTGAGGAACACATCAGTCAGATGACTGTAGAGGTCGCTGCAGAAGGGCATAAGTGTCAATAAATGCTCTCGCTCGGGTTAGAAAGGACAGCCCTGAACGTATAAGAAAACGCAGCTCCAGTTTTGACTGGAAACTGAAAGAAGATTTCTGAAATCATTCAAAGACTATCAAACTGATAAGCTCGTAGAGAGTACAACAGAAGACTAAGGCAATCTGCGATGTTAAGACACTGGGTAGGGAAGTTTTAGGCTGACATGTATTGAGGACTGATCAGTATGTGTCGTAGGCGCGAAGGATGAGATTTAAAGAGACCAGGAATATTCTGTTATATCGATATTTTATTATTAGGTAATACAAAGTCGACCTGAAAATAGGATTATTTTTCTAACACGATGGATTTTTGAGTGAACACAGGCTGGCTTTGAGTGAACACAGGCTGGCTTTGAGCCTTCCACTACAAGGTTAAGCGGAAGACAGTTGTATGTGTGAAGGTCGTTGTGTAGGACACTCAGAGCAAGTGTGAGAGGCAGGATCGTCTGTCAAGGTGTGCAAATGTATGTGTGAGGCAAGTTATTGTACAGGAATGTAAGTGTAAGTATAGGTGTGAGGCAATTTGACGTACTGGATTACAGATGTATTGATAAGTGAGACAAGTTACTAACTGAGAGTGTAAGTGCAGGTGTAGGTGTGAATTAAGAAGTGTTGAAGCTTGCAGGTGTTGACTAGAGTTCTCTACAGCGAGCGCCATGTGTACCTGGTTGAGGACGAGGAAGGAGGACTGCAGATGCTGGAGGATGAGCCTCATACAGATCCTCTTATATCCCTCGATCTGCCGTAGGCGCTGTATTTCACGCATGTGTGTGTGTGTGTGTGTGTGTGTGTGCGTGTGTGTGTGCATGCGTAGTTCATACGTGTGTGTGTGTGCATGAGTAGTTCACACGTGTGTGTGTGTGTGTGTGTGTGTGTGTGTGTGTGTGTGTGTGTGCATGCGTACTTCACACGTGTGTGTGTGTGCGTGCATGCGTACTTCACACGTGTGTGTGTGTGTGTGTGTGTGTGTGTGTGTGTGTGTGTGTGTGTGTGCATGCGTACTTCACACGTGTGTGTGTGCTCACCCCGTGTTTGAATTTAATTATGTGTGTCCGTACACTAGTGCGTGAAATCATTAGTTGAATATTTGCAGTAATCATTAACCAAATTCTAACATCTGTAGATGAAGTAAAATCAATGTTTATGTTTAAAATGGTCCAGTTTACTTTGCATCTTAAAATAAACAATGAGCTGTGCATGTGTTAGCATTCTTACGCTTATGACAATCTGGGCAGTGTAGGCTTGGTTAGTGTATTAATATGTTGTGTCTTGCTTAGAGGATACCTGGCCAGTGTGTCATATTGCGAGACTCCCTGGCCAGTGTGTCATATTACGAGACTCCCTGGCCAGTGTGTCATATTGCGAGACTCCCTGGCCAGTGTGTCATATTACGAGACTCCCTGGCCAGTGTGTCATATTACGAGACTCCCTGGCCAGTATGATGGTAATACTAACAGACTACTGGCTGGTGTGTACGTATTATGCTAGATGTGATAATAACTGGATGATCCATTCTGGAAAGATGTCCCCATGTGTGTGCTCGTCAATACCAGTATTATAGAGAAGAGAATGGATTGTTTTAACAAGAAAGTGGATCTCTGCAAGAGGTAATGGGGGGGCTCACAAGGACAAGTTTACAAGAGGGAAGATTTGTCACTAGTGAAGTGTGTGCAAAGCAAGTGATAGAGTAAATTGTTTTTGATAAGACTGTTCGGAATCAAAGTAGAGTTTGTGTCGGTATCTGAGTAGTGTTGATGTCCAGTATCTAAGTACTGCTTTTGTCCAATATCAAAATTGTATTTATGTCCATTATCAAAGTAGTGTTTAAGTTCAATATCGTGGCAGTGTTTATGTCCACTATTTAAGTTTGCAAGTTAAACTTCTTAAATAGTCCGTATACTCTCAGTTTTCATAACTGGTGTATGATACAGATTATTGCATTAAATAGGGTGAATGTTAAAAGCAAATTATTGTATTGATAAGCGTGTAGGCTAAAATTTCATATATTAAGACATTCTTGCCACTGAGATGACACAAGCACTTCCAGAGTCTCTGAAAATCATCCACGAGTAACTTTCAGGGTATTTAATTGAACACTGAGAGTAAGTCGTTGCTGTGAGGTACACGAGAGTCCCACACACGCCCATAATAAACAAATGGTATGCAAAATGAACTAAATTAATTCCTGTCTTCAGTTTAATATTTTTTCTAATTTTGTAGGTTATTATTATTATTATTATTATTATTATTATTATTATTATTATTATTATTATTATTATTATTATTATTATTATTATTATTATTATTATTATTTACCTAATTATGTGTAACAACGTGACTGAGGTGCAATAAACTTATATATCATGGAGTGAGGATGTGAAACGAGTGTGTGTGTGTGTGTGTGTGTGTGTGTGTGTGTGTGTGTGTGTGTGTGTGTGTGTGTGCGTGCGTGCGTAACTTCCTCCAGATGTTGCATGATCTCCCACAATTCATTTTAAGTTATATTATTTTCCGTTTATACTTGACTGAGTTCACTAATACACAACGTTGATTTTTCGGTTTTTGTTTGGAATAATTTCTGGCATTATGGTTGTTGTTGCAGGGAGTCTAGTGTACACATCGTGGACTTGTCCGGGAGGTAGGAGGCTTGTTTATGTTCATACCGTGGTGGCGGGTCACGTTGTTCACACTCTCTCTCTCCGCTGCTTGAACACACGGTGTAACTATTATGTAGTTGACACTGTGTGTCTTCACTGTTTGAAGGAACACACGGTGTAACTATTAAGTGATGTAGTTGACACTGTGTGTCTTCACTGTTTGAAGGAACACACGGTGTAACTATTAAGTGATGTAGTTGACACTGTGTGTCTTCACTGTTTGAAGGAACACACGGTGTAACTATTAAGTGATGTAGTTGACACTGTGTGTCTTCACTGTTTGAAGGAACACACGGTGTAACTATTAAGTGATGTAGTTGACACTGTGCGTCTTCACTGTTTGAAGGAACACACGGTGTAACTATTAAGTGATGTAGTTGACACTGTGTGTCTTCACTGTTTGAAGGAACACACGGTGTAACTATTAAGTGATGTAGTTGACACTGTGCGTCTTCACTGTTTGAAGGAACACACGGTGCAACTATTAAGTGATGTAGTTGACACTGTGTGTCTTCATTGAAGGAACACACGGTGTAACTATTAAGTTGTGTAGTTCACACTGTGTGTCTCCACTGCTTGAAGGAACGCACGGTGTAACCATCAAATGTAGCTCACGCTGTGTGTCTCCACTGCTTAAAGGAACACATGGTGTAACTATCAGATGAAGTAGGTCACACCGTGTGTCTCCACTGCTTGAGGGAACGCACGGTGTAACTATCAAATGATGTAGTTTACACCGTGTATCTCCACTGCTTGAAGGAACACACAGTGTAACTGTCAAATTATGGAGTTCACACCGTGTGTCTCCACTGCTTAAAGGAACACATGGTGTAACTATCAGATGAAGTAGGTCACACCGTGTATCTCCACTGCTTTAAGGAAGACACAGTGTAACTGTCAAATTATGTAGTTCACACCGTGTGTCTCCACTGCTTAAATGAACACATGGTGTAACTATCAGATGAAGTAGGTCACACCGTGTGTCTCCACTGCTTAAAGGAACACACGGTGTAACTATCAAATGATGTAGTTCACACTGTGTGTCTCTATTTCTTGAAGGAATGCACGGTGTAACTATCAAATGTAGTTCACACTGTGTGTCTCCACTGCTTGAAGGAACGCACGGTGTAACTATCAAATGTAGTTCACACTGTGTGTCTCCACTGCTTGAAGGAACGCACGGTGTAACTATCAAATGTAGTTCACACTGTGTGTCTCCACTGCTTGAAGGAACGCACGGTGTAACTATCAAATGTAGTTCACACTGTGTGTCTCCATTTCTTGAAGGAACACACGGTGTAACTATCTAATGTAGTTCACACTGTGTGTCTCCACTGCTTGAAGGAACGCACGGTGTAACTATCAAATGTAGTTCACACTGTGTGTCTCCATTTCTTGAAGGAACGCACGGTGTAACTATCAAATGTAGTTCACACTGTGTGTCTCCATTTCTTGAAGGAACACACGGTGTAACTATCTAATGTAGTTCACACTGTGTGTCTCCACTGCTTGAAGGAACGCACGGTGTAACTATCAAATGTAGTTCACACTGTGTGTCTCCATTTCTTGAAGGAACACACGGTGTAACTATCAAATGTAGTTCACACTGTGTGTCTCCACTGCTTGAAGAAACGCACGGTGTAACTATCAAATGTAGTTCACACTGTGTGTCTCCACTGCTTGAAGGAACGCACGGTGTAACTATCAAATGTAGTTCACACTGTGTGTCTCCATTTCTTGAAGGAACACACGGTGTAACTATCTAATGTAGTTCACACTGTGTGTCTCCACTGCTTGAAGGAACGCACGGTGTAACTATCAAATGTAGTTCACACTGTGTGTCTCCATTTCTTGAAGGAACACACGGTGTAACTATCAAATGTAGTTCACACTGTGTGTCTCCACTGCTTGAAGAAACGCACGGTGTAACTATCAAATGTAGTTCACACTGTGTGTCTCCACTGCTTGAAGGAACGCACGGTGTAACTATCAAATGTAGTTCACACTGTGTGTCTCCACTGCTTGAAGGAACACACGGTGTAACTATCAAATGTAGTTCACACTGTGCGTCTCCATTGCTTGAAGGAACACACGGTGTAACTATCAAATGTAGTTCACACTGTGTGTCTCCACTGCTTGAAGGAACACATGGTGTAACTATCAAATAATGTAGTTCACACTGTGTCTGCACTGCTTTCAATAACACACGGTGTAACTATTAAATGATGTAGTTTACACCGTGTGTCTCCACTGCTTGAAGGAACGCACGGTGCATCAGTCATCATGATATTTAACACAGTGTGTCGTCATTGCTCACTGACCCAGCACTAACTGGCCCTCACGGGTTTAATGCCGTGGTTCTGGTGGTAGCAGGAGCACACTCACGCCTCCACTCTGCATGATAGCTTAAGTTGTACATAGAACGTAACACCATCTTCGGTAAGTGAATGTAATGATTCTTATAATTATATTAGGGCGAAATTCCCTCAAATCTGTGTTGAAATGCACTCTTAATGGTAATGTTCTTTACATTCATCTGAGTACTGTTCTTCACGTTCTTCTATGGATAATGTTCTTCACGTTCTGTGGAGAACTGGCTAGATAAGTACACTTTCCTGTATGAAACAAACTTAAGACAAGTGGTAGTTATCTTTTAACAGCAGCACTAAACCCGTAGGATTATACAGCGCCTATGGGGGGATGGAAGGCATTCAGGCTTAATTCAGGGAACTGGTGTCCAGCAGCCTCGCCTTGGAAATCCCTTCTGATGTTGATTAACAAGGGAGTTATTTATATAATTTGCCCAGAAGGAGCATATATCTCAGCATTTCACTATCATCTGAAATGCGTAGTGATATTTACTTGGTTTGGGTGAATCACCCGCGCGTCATGGGATCTATTGGCAATTCCTGTCAAGTCACACCTCTACCTACTAGCTGCAGCTAGTAGCTAGTTGCTGGACTTACCTGGGTATTGTAACTGACCCAGTTTCCCCTAGTTTCTTGTAGGGAAGATGTGATCCTGGTATCGTTGCCTTGAGTAGGCTACTACAGATGCGTAGTTACATTGTCCTCACTCGTTCATAGGGAGTCACTTTGGTCATTCGTTAAGCGATAGGATGACATCTTGTCTCTTGGTTCATAACACCTGAATGCATAACGCGGCACAAACTTTTACACGTTATCGGGATTATACCACGGATTATACACTCGTGTTTTTTTTAACATTAGTTTTTATAGTGGAGATTGACAGTATTTCAAAGTTTAACACTAGTTTTCCTAGTGGAGATTGACAGTATTTCAGAGTTTAACACTAGTTTACCTAGTGGAGATCGACTGTATTTCAGAGTTTACCTCATAAAGTCTTTATTTTCTTTGTTCTCAGCGGGAGATTATTGACGTGTTCACGCTCTGATATCTGAATTCCGCCTAGCTTGTCGCCCTGCCCAACGCCCACCAGTTCATCGTCCGCACAACAGAACTGCTGAGTTCAGCTGTGTATCTCTTCCTTACTACACATTGCAACAAGGAATAACACAAGGTGGTTGTTTCCTTATTGTTTAGCTGTGTACTAGAAGACATAATAGTCCCAACTTGTAGATAAGTAGGGCGCAGGTTTACTCTTAATTTTCCTGCTGTGGAGAAAAGAGTAATTACTCTCTTAACCCTCACTGTGTAGTTGATCAAGAACTCTAGCAAGGAGAGGAAGGCGTGCTTTGTGACGCCATGGTACATACAGTGCTCGTCACGGCATTATGCCGGGGCGCTCACCCGGCATAATGCCGTAACGAGCACTGTAGATATGTTCCTCATAAAACTGTTTGCGAGGAAGGAGTCAACTTACCCCTGCTGGGAGGGCTAATCCTACAGAGGGGCTGATGGGGGGCTAAGAGGGCTGAGAGATAACCCCCCCTCAACTGGAGAATTTTCTCCACACGTTCATCCCTGAGAATTGTTCTTCATGTTCATCTCTGGGTAATGTTCTTCACGTTCATCTCTGAATGTTCTTCATGCTGCTGAAGGGCTCTTGATCCCTTTTCTTGGACCAAAGATGAGTGCTCAGATTTCCCACTAAACCTGTAAGGATCATACAGAGATTGAGGAAGGGGACGCTGTCACTTTTGATCCAAGGCAGTGGAGGGTAGATGTAATTCCCAGGATCAAGAGGTCTTGATCCGGGGAATTAGAGCTGTGATCATGGCCGTCAACACATGTGTTAACCAACACATGTGTCTTGTGGTTAATATCCTCAGGCATATTCATGTACAGCTAGTTTAAACACCTTAAGTTCGTTCTATAGTTTATATAACATCTTAAGTTCGTTCTGTAGATTAAATAATAATTTAAGTGAGTGTTTTAAGTTTAGTAAACTATTTCTCACTTTTATTTACTCTGTTGTCCAGCATTTCCATCACTCACTTGGTCCTGGAAATTCCCAGAATTCTCTGAAACATTTTTGTCTCGGAATCTTTTCCGTATTTTTTTTTTTTTTTAAACAGACACTGTAGATATTATTTGCTCATATTCAGGGCGACACAAATATTATAATCTTGGAAAAACAGAGAGACAGCTTGTGCTTTCCATTAATCAATATAGTCTACTTAACATGTAGTTCGTAATTTGTTGAGGAAGGATAAGGTGAGGTCTGAAGTTCCTCCTGGATAACTATCAAGTCTGTAGTGAAATGATAATGGTTCGGAAGGGATCGAAACGTCGTCTTAAGTTTCCTCTCTAAAGTGCGAGTTATTCGTGATGTGCTGAGTAAGACACATGTGCAACAGTTGGGTATCTTTGTGTTTGGAAAGTTCCATTTACACGTTAGGTTTCTTCAGTCAAGTACTGTTTGTATTAATATTGGTAGAATTACCGACAATGTGTTAAGTAAAAGGACACAAATGCAACTAATGTGACGTTTTGTTGTGGCAACGTTTCGCTCTCCAGGAGCTTTGTCAAGCTTGATAAACCTCTGGAGAGCGAAACGTTGCCACATTAAAATGTAACATTAGTTGCATTTGTGTCCTTTTCACTTACCAGTCAAATACAGAGTATGTCCTCAAGGCAGCGTAAGTGATGAGGTAAAGAGATGCAATCAAAAACATTTAGCATTTCTGTCAGACACTGCAGCATCATGGGAACTTGATACAAGGAATTCTCCAATACTTGTCCAACCTTTGGACGAAGACCTACTTACACTAGTGGATGATTCCACTGTGATCCCGCCTCCTCCTACTTAAACTCATAAGACTAAAGTACGTAAGTCACATCTCCGGTCATATGCGGTACTTTCTACAGGAGTGATGGACTGAACACTTCGATTCCAGGCTGAGGGAATGATTACCTCAAACTCCTCCTGTCTTTACCCCTCTCTGCTCTGTATTGGACTGATGAAGCCACTGTGTGACGAAACGTTTCCTTAATAAAGATTCTCATATGTTGTATAAGTGTCTCAATCTTCAATTTCTCGGTTTTACAAACCATTTATCACATCTTGAGGCAATCAGTCCATAAGCTCCATGGAGCTGAACTCTTCTCCAGGCTGAAGGACTGACAGCTCTTCTCCAGGCTGAAAGACTGACAACTGTTCTCCAGGCTGAAGGACTGACAACTGTTCTCCAGGCTGAAGGACTGACAACTCTTCTGCAGGCTGAAGGACTGACAACTCTTCTTCAGGCGGAAGGACTGACAACTCTTCTGCAGGCTGAAGGACTGACAACTCTTCTCCAGGCTGAAGGACTGACAACTCTTCTCCAGGCTGAAGGACTGACAACTGTTCTCCAGGCTGAAGGACTGACAACTGTTCTCCAGGCTGAAGGACTGACAACTGTTCTCCAGGCTGAAGGACTGACAACTCTCAAACTATTTCTACAAAGTTGATGGACTGATTACATCATCTTTACCTCGTCACTTCTGCTGCTCTCAACCTATATACTGTATTTGACTGACGAAATCTACCTTGTAGGTGAAATGTTTCAAATATAAAGATACCCAACTGGTGCGCATGTGTCTTTCTTGTCAAAGGGTCAATATTTTATATCATTTTCTACATGTTTGTGATACGTCTCAGCCACTGTATTGTGATTCATTGTTTACGCTTCACTGCTCTCGTCACCTCCTAATAATTCTCTGCATGTGCCAAATGGCTTTTCAGTTTATTACCGTCCACCTGAATGCTGAGCTTCGCCTGAAGCAGTAAGTTAAACAGTGTGTTCTTACTGTTGGTATCTCTCACCTCACTGCTGCTCCTCACACTCTCTGTTTTGCTCTCTCTCCTTATTGATTTATAGAAATTATTCGAGACCCATATTTTTTCGCTTTATTTCACCAGAATTTATATATATATATATATATATATATATATATATATATATATATATATATATATATATATATATATATATATATATATATATATATATATATATATATTAACAAGTCGGCCGTCTCCCACCGAGGCAGGGTGACCCAAAAAGAAAGAAAATCCCAAAAAAGAAAATACTTTCATCATCATTCAACACTTTCACCTCACTCACACATAATCACTGTTTCAAGTCCGGCTATATAAAATAACTGGTTTCCCTGAATCCCTTCACTAAATATTACCCTGCTCACACTCCAACACCTCGTCAGGTCCCAAATACTATTCGTCTCCATTCACTCTATAGAGTTGAAGAACAACCTGAGGACTCCTATTATTTATGCTTCTTGATATGAAGCCAAGGATTCTATTAGCTTTATTGCGAACACTTATGCACTGTTGTCTTGGTTTCAGATTACTGCTAACCAGAACTCCTAAATCTTTTTTGCAATCCGTAATATTAAGATCTACATTATTTAGTTTATATGTGGCATGGTTATTGTCCTGTCCAACATTTAGAACTTTGCATTTGTCTATATTAAACTGCATCTGCCACTTCTCCGACCACTGCATCAGTCTATTCAAATCTTCCTGGAGTGCTCGAATGTCCTCGTCAGAATGAATTCGACGGCCTATTTTGGTGTCATCGGCAAACTTGCCGATGTCGCTCTTTATCTAACACGTTCACGCATGCTTGCTGGAAATCCAAGCCCCTCGCTCACACAACGTCCTTTACCTCCTCCCTCCAACCCTTTCGAGGACGACCCCTGCCCCGCCTTCCTTTCCCTACAGATTTATACGCTCTCCATGTCATTCAACTTTGATCCATTCTCTCTAAATGACCAAACCACTTCAACAACCTCTCTTCAGCCCTCTGACTAATACTTTTATTAACTCCACTCTTTCTCCTAATTTCCACACTCCTTAGACAGGACATCTCCACTGCCTCCAACCGTCTCCTCGCTGCTGCATTTACCATCCAAGCTTCACACCCATATAAGAGTGTTTGTACTACTATACTTTCATACATTCCCTTCTTTGCCTCCATAGATAACGTTATTTGTCTCTACATATACCTCAATGCACCACTCACCTTTTTTCCCCTCATCATTTTTATGATTAACCTCATCCTTCATAAATCCATCCACCGACACATCAACTCCCAAGTATCTGAAAACATTCACTTCTTCCATATTCCTCCTCCCCAATTTGATATCCAATTTTTCTTTATCTAAATCATTTGATACCCTCATCACCTTACTCTTTTCTATGTTAACTTTCAACTTTCTACCTTTACACACACTCCCAAATTCGTCCACTAACCTCTCCATTTTTTTCTTTAGAATCTCCCATAAGCACAGTATCATCAGCAAAAAGTAACTGTGTCATGTCCCATTTTGAATTTGATTCCCCATAATTTAATCCCACCCATCTCCCGAACACCCTAGCATTTACTTCTTTTATAACCCCATCTATAAATATATTAAACAACCATGGTGACATTACACATCCCTGTCTAAGACCTACTTTTACTGGGAAGTATTCTCCCTCTCTTCTACACACCCTAACCTGAGCCTCACTATCCTCATAAAAACTCTTTACAGCATTTAATAACTTACCACCTATTCCATATACTTGTAACATCTGCCACATTGCTCCTCTATCCACTCTGTCATATGCCTTTTCTAAATCCATAAATGCAATAAAAACTTCCCTACCTTTATCTAAACACTGTTCACATATATGCTTTAATGTAAACACTTGATCTACACATCCCCTACCCACTCTAAAATATCTTTGCTCATCCGCAATCCTACATTCTATCTTACCTCTAATTCTTTCAATAATAACCCTACCGTACACTTTTCCTGGTATACTCAGTAAACTAATTCCTCTATAATTTTTTCAATCTCTTTTGTCCCCCTTCCCTTTATATAAAGGGGATATACATCCTCTCCGCCAATCCCTAGGTACCTTCCCCTCTTTCATACATTTATTAACCAAAAATACCAACTACTCCAACACTATATCCCCCCCTGCTTTTAACATTTCTGTCATGATCCCATCAGTTCCAGCTGCTTTACCCCCTTTCATTCTACATAATGCCTCACGCACCTCCCCCACATTTATATTCTGCTCTTCTTCACTCCTAAAAGATGGTATACCTCCCTGACCAGTGCATGAAATTACCGCCTCCCTTTCTTCGTCGACATTTAAAAGCTCTTCAGAGTATTCTTGCCATCTACCCAATACCTCCATCTCCCCATCTGTTTTTAACTGACAAATGCATTTGTTCCCTAGGCTTTCTTAACTTGTTTAACTCATTCCAAATTTTTTTCTTATTTTCATTCAAATTTCTTAACAGTGCCTCTCCCACTCTATCATCTGCTCTCCTTTTGCACTCTCTCACCACTCTCTTCACCTTTATTTTACTCTCCATATACTCTACTCTTCTTATAACACTTCTGCTTTGTAAAAACCTCTCATAAGCTACCTTTTTCTCTTTTATCACACCCTTTACTTCATCATTCCACCAATCACTCCTCTTTCCTCCTGCACCCACCCTCCTATAACCACAAACTTCTGCCCCACATTCTAATACTGCATTTTTAAAACTATTCCAACCCTCTTCAACCCCCCCCACTACTCATCTTTGCACTAGCCCACCTTTCTGCCAATAGTTGCTTATATCTCACCCGAACTTCCTCCTCCCTTAGTTTATACACTTTCACCTCCCTCTTACTTGTTGTTGCCATTCTCCTCTTGTCCCATCTACCTTTTACTCTAACTGTAGCTACAACTAGATAATGATCCGATATATCAGTTGCCCCTCTACAAACGTGTACATCCTAAAGTCTACCCACCAACCTTTTATCCACCAATACATAATCTAACAAACTACTTTCATTACGTGCTATATCATACTTTGTATATTTATTTATCTTCTTTTTTCATAAAATATATATTACTTATTACCAAACTTCTTTCTACACATAGCTCAATTAAAGGCTCCCCATTTTCATTTACTCCTGGCACCCCAAATTTACCTACTACTCCCTCCACAACATTTTTACCCACTTTAGCATTGAAATCCCCAACCACCATTACTCTCACACTTGGTTCAAAACTCCCCACGCATTCATTCAACATTTCCCAAAATCTCTCTCTCTCCTCTACACTTCTCTCTTCTCCAGGTACATATATGCTTAATATAACCCACTTTTCACATCCAACCTTTATTTTACTCAACATAATCCTTGAATTAATACATTTATATTCCCTCTTTTCCTGCCATAGCTTATCATTCAACATTATTGCTACTCCTTCTTTAGCTCTAACTCTATTTGAAACCCCTGACCTAATCCCATTTATTCCTCTCCATTGAAACTCTCCCACCCCCTTCAGCTTTGTTTCACTTAAAGCCAGGACACCCAGCTTCTTCCCATTCATAACATCCACAATCATCTTTCTTATCATCTGCACAACATCCACGCACATTCAGACTTCCCACTTTGACAATTTTCTTCTTCTTATTCTTTTTAGTAATCTTTACAGGAAAAGGGGTTACTAGCCCATTGTTCCCGGCATTTTAGTTGACTTTTACAACACGCATGGCTTACGGAGGAAAGATTCTTATTCCACTTCCCCATGGATATAAAAGGAAAAGTAATAAGACCAAGAACTATTAAGATAAAATCAAAGAAAACTCAGATGGAGAGGAATAAATGAGATTAGGTCTGGGGTGTCAAATAGAGTTAGAGCTAAAGAAGGAGTAGCAATAATGTTGAATAATGTTGCAAGAGAATCGAAGACTAACCCAAAAGGATTCTTTCAGGTATACAGAAGTAAGATCAGGGACAAGATAGGCCCACTCAAAAGTTCCTCGGGTCAGCTCACTGACAGTGATAAGGAAATGTGTAGAATTTTTAACACATACTTCCTCTCAGTTTTTACACAGGAGGATACCAGCGATATTCCAGTAATGATAAATTATGTAGAACAGGACGATAATAAACTGTGCACTATTAGGGTCACAAGTGACATGGTCCTTAGGCAAATAGATAAATTAAAACCTAACAAATCCCCAGGCCCTGATGAACTGTATGCAAGGGTTCTAAAGGAATGTAAAGAGGAGCTTAGCACACCTTTGGCTAATCTTTTCAACATATCACTACAAACTGGCATGGTGCCAGATAAGTGGAAAATGGCAAATGTGATACCTATTTTCAAAACAGGTGACAGGTCCTTAGCTTCGAACTATAGACCAATAAGCCTAACCTCCATAGTGGGAAAATTTATGGAATCAATAATTGCCGAGGCAGTTCGTAGCCACCTTGAAAAGCATAAATTAATCAACGAATCTCAGCATGGTTTTACAAAGGGGCGTTCCTGCCTTACGAATTTATTAACTTTTTTCACTAAGGTATTTGAGGAGGTAGATCATGGTAATGAATATGATATTGTGTATATGGACTTCAGTAAGGCTTTTGACAGGGTCCCACATCAGAGACTATTGAGGAAAATTAAAGCACATGGAACAGGAGGAGAAATTTTTTCCTGGATAGAGGCATGGTTGACAAATAGGCAGCAGAGAGTCTGCATAAATGGGGAGAAATCAGAGTGGGAAAGTATCACGAGCGGTGTTCCACAGGGGTCAGTGTTGGGCCCCCTGCTGTTCACAATCTACATAAACGACATAGATGAGGGCATAAAGAGCGACATCGGCAAGTTTGCCGATGACACCAAAATAGGCCGTCGAATTCATTCTGACGAGGACATTCGAGCACTCCAGGAAGATTTGAATAGACTGATGCAGTGGTCGGAGAAGTGGCAGATGCAGTTTAATATAGACAAATGCAAAGTTCTAAATGTTGGACAGGACAATAACCATGCCACATATAAACTAAATAATGTAGATCTTAATATTACGGATTGCGAAAAAGATTTAGGAGTTCTGGTTAGCAGTAATCTGAAACCAAGACAACAGTGCATAAGTGTTCGCAATAAAGCTAATAGAATCCTTGGCTTCATATCAAGAAGCATAAATAATAGGAGTCCTCAGGTTGTTCTTCAACTCTATACAACCTTGGTTAGGCCTCATTTAGATTATGCTGCACAGTTTTGGTCACCTTATTACAGAATGGATATAAATTCTCTGGAAAATGTACAAAGGAGGATGACAAAGTTGATCCCATGTATCAGAAACCTTCCCTATGAGGATAGACTAAGGGCCCTGAATCTGCACTCTCTAGAAAGACGTAGAATTAGGGGGGATATGATTGAGGTGTATAAATGGAAGACAGGAATAAATAAAGGGGATGTAAATAGTGTGCTGAAAATATCTAGCCTAGACAGGACTCGCAGCAATGGTTTTAAGTTGGAAAAATTCAGATTCAGGAAGGATATAGGAAAGTACTGGTTTGGTAATAGAGTTGTGGATGAGTGGAACAAACTCCCAAGTACCGTTATAGAGGCCAGAACGTTGTGTAGCTTTAAAAATAGGTTGGATAAATACATGAGTAGATGTGGGTGGGTGTGAGTTAGACCTGATAGCTTGTGCTACCAGGTCGGTTGCCGTGTTCCTTCCTTAAGTCAATGTGACCTGACCTGACTAGGTTGGGTGCATTGGCTTAAGCCGGTAGGAGACTTGGACCTGCCTCGCATGGGCCAGTAGGCCTTCTGCAGTGTTCCTTCGTTCTTATGTTCTTATGTGTAGTGTGACCTAAGTGTAAGTAGAAGTAGCAAGACGTACCTGTAATCTTGCATATTTATGAGACAGACAAAAGACACCAGCAATCCTACCATCATGTAAAACAATTACAGGCTGGGTGGTTGCTGTCTACCAACCAATTATATATACATATATATATACACACACACACCAATGAAACATGTGGTTCTGAATCATTTACCAAAGTGCGGCAGGCCAGGGTTCGACCCCACGACACATTGTCCCGCCTCAAGACGCCACACAATGTACATGTCACCATATCCGCTCGTTGTAGGATCCATGGCTGAGTGGATAAAGTGACATGTATATTTTGTGGTCTCTTGAGAACATAAGAAAGAAGGAACACTGCAACAGGCCTACTGATCCTTGCGGAGCAGGTCCATGTCCCCCCCAGATTAACCCAATGACCCCCCTAGTCTGGTCACCTCCACTCAAGGAAGGAGCACTGCACCAGACCCAGCAGCACAAGCTAGTCAGGTCCAACTCACACCCACCCACACCCACTCATGTATTTATCTAACCTATTTTTAAAACTACACAACGTTTTGGCCTCAATAACTGTACTCGGGAGTTTGTTCCACCCATCCACAACTCTATTACCAAACCAGTGCTTTCCTATATCCTTCCTGAATCTGAATTTTTCCAACTTGAAACCATTGCTGCGAGTCCTGTCTTGGCTGGAAATTTTCAGTATGATATTTACATCTCCTTTATTTATTCCTGTTTACCATTAATACACCTCGATCATATCCCCCCTAATTCTACGCCTTTCGAGAGTGTGCAGATTCAGGGCCCTCAGTCTATCATCATAGGGATGATTTCTGATACATGGGATCATCTTTGCCAACGGGGCTCTGGTGGCCTGGTGGTTAACGCTCTCGCTTCACACGGTGAGGGCCTGGTTTCGATTCCCAGCCAGAGTAGAAACATTGGACGTGTTTCTTTCAACCTGTTGTCTATGTTCCCCATCAGTAAAATGGGTACCTGGGTGTTAGTCGACTGGTGTGTGTCGCATCCTGGGACACTGACCTAAGGAGGCCTGGTCACAGACCGGGCCGCGGGGGCGTTGACCCCCGGAACTCTCTCCAGGTAATCCTCCTCTGTACGTTTTCCATAGCATTTATATCCATTCTGTAATACGGTGACCAGAACTGAGCAGCATAATCTAAATGAGGCCTAACCAAGGATATATAGAGTTGAAGAACAACCTGAGAACTTCTATTATTTATACTTCTAGATATGAAGCCAAGAATTCTGTTAGCTTTATTGCGAACACTTATGCACTGTTGTCTTGGTTTTAGATTACTGCTAACCAGAACTCCTAAATCCTTTTTGCGATCAGTAGTATTAAGATCTACATTATTTAGTTTATATGTGGCATGGTTATTTAACTGTCCAATATTTAGAACTTTGCATTTGTCAATATTAAACTGCATCTGCCACTTTTCCGACCATTGCATAAGTCTATTCAAATCATCCTGGAGTGCTCTAGTGTCCTCATTAGAATGAATTGGACGGCCTATTTTGGTGTCATCAGCAAATTTGCTTATGTCGCTATTTATTCCCTCATCTATGTCGTTTATGTAAATTGTGAACAACGGGCCCAACACTGACCCCTGAGGAACACCGCTTGTGAAGTGCCCCCATTCTGATTTTTCCCCATTTATGCAAACTCTCTGCTGTCTATTTGTCAGCCATGCCTCTACCCAGGAAAAAATTTCTCCTATTCTGTCTGCCTTAAGTTTCCTCAATAGCCTCTGGTGTGGAACTCTATCGAAACCCTTACTGAAGTCCATATACACAATATCATATTCATTACCATGATCTACCTCCTCAAATACCTTAGTGAAGCAAGTTAGTAAATTCGTAAGGCAGGAACGCCCCTTTGTAAAACCGTGTTGAGATTCATTAATCAATCTGTGCCTGTCAAGATGGCTACGAACTGCTACGGCAATTATTGATTCTATAAATTTTTCCACTGTGGAGGTAAGGCTTATTGATCTATAGTTAGATGCCAAGGACCTGTCACCTGCCTTGTAAATAGGTATTACATTTGCCATTTTCCACTTATCAGGCACTATGCCAGTTTGTAGTGATATGTTAAAAAGATTAGCCAAAGGTATGATAAGTTCCTCTTTACATTCCTTTAACACCCTTGCAAGCAGTTCATCAGGGCCTGGGGATTTGTCTGAGGACCATGTCACTAGTTACTGCAATTGTACATAGTTTATTATCATCCTGTTCTACATAATCTATTATTTCAGGAATATCGCTAGTGTTTTCCTGGGTGAAAACTGAGAGGAAGTAGGTATTGAGAATTTCACACATATCATTATCACTGTCAGTGATCTGACCAGAGTTACTCTTAAGTGGGCCAATCTTGTCCCTAATCTTACGTCTGTATACCTGAAAAAACCCTTTTGGGTTAGTCTTTGAATCCCTTGCGACCTTAGCCTCATAATCCCTTTTTGCTTTTCTTATTCCTTTCTTTATTTCTCTCTTTAATTGAATATGATGATTTTTTTAACTGCACATCCCCTCTTTTGATACGCCTATATATGCCTCTCTTTTGACCAATGAGATGTTTTAATCTATTGTTCATCCATTTGGGATCATTTTTGTTAAATCTAATTTCCCTACTCGGAACAAAAGTTGTCTAGGCAGCTAGAACTATGCTCTGAAAAACGTCATATTGGCAACCAAGATCACCTACCTGACCCAGAGTCAGGACATCCCAATTTAGCCCACCCAGGTAATTTTACAGTCCCATGAAGTCGGCCAACCAAAAATCTGGGACAGAGAGTTTATTGCAGTTATCTGGGTAATTCCATGATATATTGAAACTAAGTGATTTGTGATCACTTTCCCCAAGCTCATCATTAACCTCAAGATTATTAATTAGTGAATCTTTGTTGGAAAGAACCAAGTCAAGCAAATTGTTTCCTCTAGTTGGTTCTGTCACAACTTGTTCTAAAATGCAATCCTGAACCGTATCAAGAAAGTCATTAGACTCAAGATTTCCTGTCATAATGTTCCAGTCAATTTGTCTAAAGTTAAAATCTCCCATTATCACAACATTTTCATATCTAGATGCCTTATGAATTTCGTCCCATAACAGCTTACTGCCCTCCCTATCAAGGTTTAGGGGCCTATAAATCACACCCAAAATTAATTTGTAACGTCCCTCGAGAAACTGTAGCCAAACAGATTCTGTGTTTGATGTTTTTAATCTTATATCATGTCTAAGACAACAATTTAAATTTTCTCTGACTTTCATCGCCACTCCACCACCCTTCCTTTTGACCCTATAAGTGTGGAATAGTTTATAACCCTGTATGTTGCATTCAGAAGGCATTTCTCTATCTTTCAGGTTGAACCAGGTCTCTGTTATACCAAAAATATTACCTACACTTGCAAGTAATCTTAGCTCATCTATCTTATTTCTTAGACTCCTACTATTTGTATAGTAAACTTTAAGGGAGCTAGTCACTCGCTGACCTCTACTATCTCTTTTTGTTTGTTGATCAATTGATTTGCCATTACTAGCAACTTTATTTTGAATATTGTCTTTTAAACATATCCCTGAGGTATCCCGGTAATAACTGCTGTTTTTAACCCTAATGCTGCAGCCTGATTGTTCCCCACAAACACCTATACCTCTATAATCTATCAGTTTAAATTCCTAGACAAATCATCAATTACCCTCTCAGTTGAATTGGCTAATGCAGCCACTCCATCCCCAGAGGAATGAACCCCATCCCTTGCATACATATCACGTTTGAGGCGGGACAGTGTGTCGATAATGTATACACGATATGATGTAGGGCGAAATGACAGTAGTTTGTTGGATTATGGTCGATTTGTCAGTTAAAAATAGGAGAGGAGAGTTATTAAATGGAGAGTTAGAGGTATTGGGAAGATGGAGGGAATATTTTGAGGAATTGTTAAATGTTGATGAAGATAGGGAAGCTGTGATTTCGTGTATAGGGCAAGGAGGAATAACATCTTGTAGGAGTGAGGAAGAGCCTGGGGGAAGTTCGTGAGGCAGTAGGTAAAATGAAAGGGGGTAAGGCAGCCCCTAGAGGCAAGAGGTCTTTGTGGCATTTATGGATTTGGAAAAGGCGTATGACAGGGTGGATAGGGGGGCAATGTGGCAGATGTTGCTACTCTGGCTGCAGGGTGTCACAGCTGCTCTTTGCTGATGACATGGTAAATGATACATACATGGAGACATGTCTGAGGGCAATGTGTGGTGTGAATATATATATATATATATATATATATATATATATATATATATATATATATATATATATATATATATATATATATATATATATATATATATATATATTTAAATTTCTGTAAATACATTAGTTTTTCTTCTAATGAATATGCTTTTATTTTATTGCAAACACTTGCATATATTTTTTGTTTAACTTTTATACACTCATGTTCTCAAGAATTATTTATTTTGGATATTAAGAATTACATGTCATTAATTCTAGAAAGTATTTCAATAGTGAACAAGTTAGTAACGTGAGTGTTTATGTGTGTGTGTGTGTCTAGGACTGAGTACCGGATGGGTAACTGGGTATACCTGAACGTAAGTTACCCAGGGGATGACAAGAGCACACTACCAGAGAGTAACCTTCCCCCCGTCAAGCAGTACGTCAGTGACCACGAAGTAACAGCTCTCCAGGGAGACGAAGTCAAGCTCTACTGCATCTTCGGTGGATAGTAAGTCTGCTCTCTCTCTCTCTCTCTCTCCTGTTCTTCAACTGCATGGTAATTTCAGCTTCTCTCAGTAAGTTGGGATTGATTTTGGCCGCCTGTGTAGGTTCCAGCTTGACTTTTCGGGGAGTAATTTGGAAAACTGAAATACTGATTTTCATGTGATAATTTATAAGTGTAGTTGATAAATTGATTATCCAAAAAAATTTCATTTTGTTGACTTTTCTATTGTTATAACTGTATTTATCTAAGGTATACTACCACTCCTCATGATGCCACCCACGACTGTTAACTAACATTAAGGTACCTAATCACTGCTAGGTAAACAGATGTCAGATATATAGTGATTTACCCTCACTTCCATCTTCAACAGGCGCTCGTACAACTAAGTTTCATGTTCAGCTCTGACTTAATACCTGAAACTAAATTTTGCAGGATTTAAATATTTCTTAGGATTGGTATATAAGTGAATGTTCTATTAGCAAGTTTATAAAATAGATGAGAGTGTATTTGCCTGTATCTGATATAGCTTTGTAATACGAGTGTTGTAATTGGGAGTTTTAGTTATTATAAACACAGCTGTATGTAACCATAAGTATTGAATATTTTCGTATAATTGCGATTATGTTAACCTCAGTGTGTTGTAGTAATAAGGTTCAATACTGCTGCAGTGGGATTAAAGGATTTTTTTTAGCTACATGTGAGGGATTTAAGGCTATCTTTAGTGGGTTTTTCTTGTGCATTCTCATGGAGATAATTATCTTAGCTTCTTTGCTGTTTTAATACATTATTTTTTTTTGAAGTGGAATTTGGTATGGAGAGTCATTTGTAAGAAGATGACGGATGGTTCAAGTTAGCTTCCATCTTACGAGTTTTTTTCTCTCATTTACTTGTTATCATGAGTGTTTGTTTGTCATATAACTTATGCTGATTATTTCACATAAATTTCGCTGGAATTAAGTGTAAGAATTGCGGTGTTGATGATCTACGTTAGTCAAGGGGTAAAAAAAAATATTATTCTTGATTTTTGTTTGTTAATTTAGTTTTATTGTTCGTTTTAGAGTTACTTTTATTACTATATTTTTGATAGGTTCATTATTTAATAACTTCTGAAAGGCTTGAAAGATCATTGCTTTCTATAATTATTTTCATTTAAAGATGAAGTTACCAACCCCAGAGTATTCAAGCTGAGGTTTAAGTGATATTTAATACCACACAAACCCCGCTTCTTTGTCTTTGCTGGTATCTTTGTTGAGGTTATATAAACTTACAGTTAAATTAAATACAGCTTCACTGTTATAGTCAGTATTACTTCCGTGAAAATTTTTTGGTATTTTTTTATTGCATATATTTCATTTATGGCTGACCTGGGGATCAGACAGAGGCTCTGGTAACCGGGCCTGACCTGGGGATCAGACAGAGGCTCTGGTAACCGGGCCTGACCTGGGGATCAGGCAGAGGCTCTGGTAACCGGGCCTGACCTGGGGATCAGGCAGAGGCTCTGGTAACCGGGCCTGACCTGGGGATCAGGCAGAGGCTCTGGTAACCGGGCCTGACCTGGGGATCAGACAGAGGCTCTGGTAACCGGGCCTGACCTGGGGATCAGACAGAGGCTCTGGTAACCGGGCCTGACCTGGGGATCAGGCAGAGGCTCTGGTAACCGGGCCTGACCTGGGGATCAGGCAGAGGCTCTGGTAACCGGGCCTGACCTGGGGATCAGGCAGAGGCTCTGGTAACCGGGCCTGACCTGGGGATCAGACAGAGGCTCTGGTAACCGGGCCTGACCTGGGGATCAGACAGAGGCTCTGGTAACCGGGCCTGACCTGGGGATCAGGCAGAGGCTCTGGTAACCGGGCCTGACCTGGGGATCAGGCAGAGGCTCTGGTAACCGGGCCTGACCTGGGGATCAGGCAGAGGCTCTGGTAACCGGGCCTGACCTGGGGATCAGGCAGAGGCTCTGGTAACCGGGTCTGACCTGGGGATCAGGCAGAGGCTCTGGTAACCGGGTCTGACCTGGGGATCAGGCAGAGGCTCTGGTAACCGGGTCTGACCTGGGGATCAGGCAGAGGCTCTGGTAACCGGGTCTGACCTGGGGATCAGGCAGAGGCTCTGGTAACCGGGTCTGACCTGGGGATCAGGCAGAGGTTCTAGGAACCAGTATTACAATTGAAAATGGTGAATGTGCATTAAGGCTTCGGAGGCGTCGTGTAGTTTTATTGGGTTCTTGGTACACAGGCAGTGTGTTAATGGGCCCAGAGGGCCATACCCAGGAGAGAGTGACAGAGTAGACCTTGTTGACTGAGTGACGTCGGCTGCCAGAGTGGAGCAGGGTAAGCATGGTGTGGGCTGAGCTTGGTAGGCCTATGCCACTAGGTGTCAGCACCATAGTGCTGCAAAATATGAACCCAACTGGGCATACATCGCTCGGCCACCTACCCATGGTCGTCATCGACCATGATTGACTGAAAAAAACTCAGTCTCTCTCACAGGAACAGGATGCAGAACACAGAATAAATACATATCTATACATGTGTACATGGACAAAAAAGAGTGGGTGCCCAGCAACATGGTCCAAGGCAGTGAGCCTCAGTGGGCATCACTGCATGCCTTCCTGCATCTGGACAGATACTGAAACACAGGAAACATCACTGCAGATGAGCTATGGCATATCAGGGTACAGTCTCGTCTGGATCTGTGAAGCAGTCATCGTGGAGTAGTCACTGCAGGGTTCACTCATCCTGGGACACAACTTGCTTGTGCCCTCGAGTGAGGCATCATCAGTTCTTGGCAACTGGGCAGGACTTCTTCTGGCAAGTGACTTAGGAGGACATTTCTCGACTGGTACTGTCGCTGGGGCTGTCACTGCCGGCGAGAGTGTTGTGAGTCATGGTAGGGACACATCTGGGAGTCGTAGCAGCATACACCATAACTGGAGTGAGCAGGCAAGCAGTCAAAGAGACATCATACATTGTGCAGGCTGCTCACTGAAGTTGCTGACAGGGCTACTGTGGCTTCACGATGTCATCCTCTCAACAGATGAATTCATAGCAGAGGTTAGTCAAAGTGTCGTCAGACTGATTTTCTACACATAACTGGTTGGTAGACAGCAACCACCCAGGGAAGTACTACCGTCCTGCCAGATGACTGTGAAACAAAAACCTGTAACTGTTTTGCATGATGGTAGGATTGCTGGTTTCTTTTTCTGTCTCATAAACACGCTAAGATAACAGGGATATCTTGCTACTCCTACTTACACTTTGGTCACACTTCACAGACACGCACATGCATATATATATATACATACATCTAGGTTTTTTCTCCTTTTTCTAAATAGCTCTTGTTCTTTTTTATTTCTTCTATTGTCCATGGGGAAGTGGAAAAGAATCTTTCCTCCGTAAGCCATGCGTGTCGTATGAGGCGACTAAAATGCCGGGAGCAATGGGCTAGTAACCCCTTCTCCTGTATACAATTACTAAAAAAGAGAAGAAGAAAAACTTTATAAAACTGGGTTGCTTAAATGTGCGTGGATGTAGTGCGGATGACAAGAAACAGATGATTGCTGATGTTATGAATGAAAAGAAGTTGGATGTCCTGGCCCTAAGCGAAACAAAGCTGAAGGGGGTAGGAGAGTTTCAGTGGGGGGAAATAAATGGGATTAAATCTGGAGTATCTGAGAGAGTTAGAGCAAAGGAAGGGGTAGCAGTAATGTTAAATGATCAGTTATGGAAGGAGAAAAGAGAATATGAATGTGTAAATTCAAGAATTATGTGGATTAAAGTAAAGGTTGGATGCGAGAAGTGGGTCATAATAAGCGTGTATGCACCTGGAGAAGAGAGGAATGCAGAGGAGAGAGAGAGATTTTGGGAGATGTTAAGTGAATGTATAGGAGCCTTTGAACCAAGTGAGAGAGTAATTGTGGTAGGGGACTTGAATGCTAAAGTAGGAGAAACTTTTAGAGAGGGTGTGGTAGGTAAGTTTGGGGTGCCAGGTGTAAATGATAATGGGAGCCCTTTGATTGAACTTTGTATAGAAAGGGGTTTAGTTATAGGTAATACATATTTTAAGAAAAAGAGGATAAATAAGTATACACGATATGATGTAGGGCGAAATGACAGTAGTTTGTTGGATTATGTATTGGTAGATAAAAGACTGTTGAGTAGACTTCAGGATGTACATGTTTATAGAGGGGCCACAGATATATCAGATCACTTTCTAGTTGTAGCTACACTGAGAGTAAAAGGTAGATGGGATACAAGGAGAATAGAAGCATCAGGGAAGAGAGAGGTGAAGGTTTATAAACTAAAAGAGGAGGCAGTTAGGGTAAGATATAAACAGCTATTGGAGGATAGATGGGCTAATGAGAGCATAGGCAATGGGGTCGAAGAGGTATGGGGTAGGTTTAAAAATGTAGTGTTAGAGTGTTCAGCAGAAGTTTGTGGTTACAGGAAAGTGGGTGCAGGAGGGAAGAGGAGCGATTGGTGGAATGATGATGTAAAGAGAGTAGTAAGGGAGAAAAAGTTAGCATATGAGAAGTTTTTACAAAGTAGAAGTGATGCAAGGAGGGAAGAGTATATGGAGAAAAAGAGAGAAGTTAAGAGAGTGGTGAAGCAATGTAAAAAGAGAGCAAATGAGAGAGTGGGTGAGATGTTATCAACAAATTTTGTTGAAAATAAGAAAAAGTTTTGGAGTGAGATTAACAAGTTAAGAAAGCCTAGAGAACAAATGGATTTGTCAGTTAAAAATAGGAGAGGAGAGTTATTAAATGGAGAGTTAGAGGTATTGGGAAGATGGAAGGAATATTTTGAGGAATTGTTAAATGTTGATGAAGATAGGGAAGCTGTGATTTCGTGTATAGGGCAAGGAGGAATAACATCTTGTAGGAGTGAGGAAGAGCCAGTTGTGAGTGTGGGGGAAGTTCGTGAGGCAGTAGGTAAAATGAAAGGGGGTAAGGCAGCCGGGATTGATGGGATAAAGATAGAAATGTTAAAAGCAGGTGGGGATATAGTTTTGGAGTGGTTGGTGCAATTATTTAATAAATGTATGGAAGAGGGTAAGGTACCTAGGGATTGGCAGAGAGCATGCATAGTTCCTTTGTATAAAGGCAAAGGGGATAAAAGAGAGTGCAAAAATTATAGGGGGATAAGTCTGTTGAGTGTACCTGGTAAAGTGTATGGTAGAGTTATAATTGAAAGAATTAAGAGTAAGACGGAGAATAGGATAGCAGATGAACAAGGAGGCTTTAGGAAAGGTAGGGGGTGTGTGGACCAGGTGTTTACAGTGAAACATATAAGTGAACAGTATTTAGATAAGGCTAAAGAGGTCTTTGTGGCATTTATGGATTTGGAAAAGGCGTATGACAGGGTGGATAGGGGGGCAATGTGGCAGATGTTGCAAGTGTATGGTGTAGGAGGTAGGTTACTGAAAGCAGTGAAGAGTTTTTACGAGGATAGTGAGGCTCAAGTTAGAGTATGTAGGAAAGAGGGAAATTTTTTCCCAGTAAAAGTAGGCCTTAGCCAAGGATGTGTGATGTCACCGTGGTTGTTTAATATATTTATAGATGGGGTTGTAAGAGAAGTAAATGCGAGGGTCTTGGCAAGAGGCGTGGAGTTAAAAGATAAAGAATCACACACAAAGTGGGAGTTGTCACAGCTGCTCTTTGCTGATGACACTGTGCTCTTGGGAGATTCTGAAGAGAAGTTGCAGAGATTGGTGGATGAATTTGGTAGGGTGTGCAAAAGAAGAAAATTAAAGGTGAATACAGGAAAGAGTAAGGTTATGAGGATAACAAAAAGATTAGGTGATGAAAGATTGAATATCAGATTGGAGGGAGAGAGTATGGAGGAGGTGAACGTATTCAGATATTTGGGAGTGGACGTGTCAGCGGATGGGTCTATGAAAGATGAGGTGAATCATAGAATTGATGAGGGAAAAAGAGTGAGTGGTGCACTTAGGAGTCTGTGGAGACAAAGAACTTTGTCCTTGGAGGCAAAGAGGGGAATGTATGAGAGTATAGTTTTACCAACGCTCTTATATGGGTGTGAAGCGTGGGTGATGAATGTTGCAGCGAGGAGAAGGCTGGAGGCAGTGGAGATGTCATGTCTGAGGGCAATGTGTGGTGTGAATATAATGCAGAGAATTCGTAGTTTGGAAGTTAGGAGGAGGTGCGGGATTACCAAAACTGTTGTCCAGAGGGCTGAGGAAGGGTTGTTGAGGTGGTTCGGACATGTAGAGAGAATGGAGCGAAACAGAATGACTTCAAGAGTGTATCAGTCTGTAGTGGAAGGAAGGCGGGGTAGGGGTCGGCCTAGGAAGGGTTGGAGGGAGGGGGTAAAGGAGGTTTTGTGTGCGAGGGGCTTGGACTTCCAGCAGGCATGCGTGAGCGTGTTTGATAGGAGTGAATGGAGACAAATGGTTTTTAATACTTGACGTGCTGTTGGAGTGTGAGCAAAGTAACATTTATGAAGGGATTCAGGGAAACCGGCAGGCCGGACTTGAGTCCTGGAGATGGGAAGTACAGTGCCTGCACTCTGAAGGAGGGGTGTTAATGTTGCAGTTTAAAAACTGTAGTGTAAAGCACCCTTCTGGCAAGACAGTGATGGAGTGAATGATGGTGAAAGTTTTTCTTTTTCGGGCCACCCTGCCTTGGTGGGAATCGGCCGGTGTGATAATAAAAAAATAAAAAAATAACTGCCCTCTGGCAGTCTGGAGGTGAGTGAAACGAGTCTCAATAGGGAGTCGTACCAGGTACGACTCAGGCATGGCATCTATGAGTGATGAGCAAAAGAACTTTCTATACACGGGGGCTCAACACTAGTAAACTGACGCCTGGACTAACTAGTGTCGGTTGTCAAATGGTCACAACACGGTGATATGTAACACGAGGGTGTTACCAATTGTCTAGGTTCAGACCACACTGCGGTCTACGCACACATATGGGGGCTCAGACCACACATTGGAACACACGAAAAACTTCACACACCCGCACTGGACATGCAGTTACTGCATGGCTTACACTAGCAAAAGATGCTTTTCTGTACAAAAATCGACACTAAGGCATTCACGAACATATGAGAACACTAGTAAGGAACACTGACTGAGAGGAATTAACACGTGACATATCTTCTCTCAATCGTTCTCAGCAATACTGAATATAAACTGCTCACTGTGAAACTATGACATTGTTGATGTAACATCATGTGGTGATGTCAGGCGTAATGTCGTGAGGGATGTCGTGGGATGATATTGCTAGGTGACATCAGAGCAGATGTCTAGCATGACATCGAGCAGATGCCCTGGATGATGTCTCGAGGTGACGTCGGGCAGACGTCGTGGGTGACGTCACGAGGTGACATCGGGCAGACGTTGCGAGGTTACATCCTGGAGTAACGTTGGGCACCATCGTGACATCAAGGAAGTGTGGATGCAGAGCACCACACAACTCACCTCTGACTTGCTGAAATGACTATGCTGACCTGAACGACAACAGCAGAAACATATAGGTGACGCTGAACATGTGACTAAAGAACAGCGTGGGATGCTGTGAAGTCGCATGGGTTTGCCATTAATTAAGATTTATTGAAGAAATTAGGGAAATTTCGGACTGGATCCTGCTGATCCAGTACTGATTCAGTACTAGGTCAGATTCTGGTACTGAATCTGACCTGGGGTTCAGGCAGAGGCTCTGGTAGCTGGGTCTGACCTTGTGTTCAGGCAGAGGCTCTGGTAGCCAGGTCTGGCCTAGAGTTCAGGCAGAGACTCTGGTAGCTGGGTCTGACTTGGTGCTCAGGCAGAGGCTCAGGTAGCTGGGTCTGACCTAGAGCTCAGGCAGAGGCTCTGGTACCAAATCGTCCGATTTGGTACCAGATAAACACTTACAGAGAAGTGTGATCAGCTTCTTTAGTGATAAGATTGTGAACAATAAAGACAAACCTTGTGGAACACAGTGTACCAGTGTGCGTATTCCTAGACTATGGAAGATGTGGACATCCAAGGACACTTCAGCTTCTATCAAGTCACCGATACCTGTCGAGGGTGCAGAGAACACCATAGCTCACGCTACAAGAGCAAGGTAGGTTACGAATTTCTTGTAGTATGGGGGACTGCGCAGTTCTTGTGTCGCAAGGAGTTTCTAATCAACCTACAGTCGGCAGTGAGGTGCGGACTTTTGAGTCCACACACGCAAGTTTCGTCAGCAATCAGTGAATGAAATATGCTGACATAACACCCCCTAGGGGTACATTATTATTAACATAATATACTCTATCACAGCCTGTTGCAAAGTGGCCAAGACCGCTTCTCAAGACCTCGCCTGCAGGGGTGGCTGTGTGGGCAATAGCTGTCTTATCATGCTAAGTACCCCCTATATTTAATCTTTAACCTTAGCTGGCAAACCATTTCTCAACAATTTGGTTGTGCTCGAACCAGATAAAGGCCACACTGTGGTCCAAATATGTTGCACTACTGTGTGCAAATAACCTACAAGCCAAGGTCCTTCGAAAAAAGCTGTAAAACTAGTGTTTTACAATATAAATAGGTATAAATGAGTCTCTCCAGACTCAATCACAGAGAATGGGCAGCCAAAAGAAAACAGGCACTCGCCCAGTGTTCACCCGAAGAAAACAGGAGCTGGGTGACTCACCCAACAAGAAAACAGGGGATGGCACCCGTCATCCACTGCTCTCAAGCTCGAGAAACGCTGACCACATCAACAAGCCAGATGAATATCAGTTTGTCTGAGTGTAAATACACATAGGGTTAATAATGTTTATAAACAGAAATTAAGAGACGAGATTGTGTTTAAGTTTGCTTCTTATAGATTTAACTGTTATATTAAAGGAAACTATATATAAAATGTAAGCTTTCATATACATTAACAGTGACATTTATATATGTGTAAGAAATATACACATGTAATTTAAAGTTATACAGTGACATTTATAGTGAAAAGTGAATGAAGTGTATAACGTTATTTACGATAATCAACGTTGTCAGGCTGACACAGCAAACTCAAGCCATAAACACCAGCCATATGTACTGTGTACCCTTCATGGTCATTGACTCTGAGGTTAAGCTTAGTAGGTCAGTAGTGTCTGACTCGATTATTGCTGACTTAAGCATAACAAAAAATCAGCTGTTTATAGCAGTACAGTGTTTTTTAAACACTCTAAGTGTGGTGCTAGAATTTTCAGTATACCATTAAAATGGCTTGTTTAAAAACTCAGTTTCAGTCTTTACAGACTAAGATTACACAATTAGAAAATCTAATTTCAGTCTGTATAGGATTAACTCAAGACACAAACATAGATTTTGATGACCTTGAGGTCAAATTTGAATTACTTACACAACGTCTGGAAATAATTAATTCAGACTATACACATTATGAAAAGGAGTTTCTTGAATCAGATCCATCTGAGGATGAAATTAAAAATGTTTTGGATACTTTTAGTAATCAACAATTAAGGTGAACAGGAGTACAGGCTATCTGCCACAAAACTCTGTCACAGAGACCTACTGTAACTAGTGGTCAAACACCTGTTACACCTGTAACAACAACAAGTGTACCATTACCAAGCTTACCTACCTTGTCATTACCTATTTTCCAAGGTCAAAATTACGAAGAATTCATTAGCGGTTTTCAATCCATAGTACATTTACGAACTGACATAGATGAGATTGCTAAGTTCAGTTATCTTAAATGTCTTGTGAAGGGAAAACCCTATGAACTGATTAAGTCAATTCCAGTGGTTAAAGGCAATTATCAAATAGCCTTACGTGTCTTAGCAGACAATTATTTTGATGCTGACAAGGCTAGAGTTAGACATGCAGTCTTAATATCAAGCTTGAAGCCACCCAAACATTGTTTTTCAGATTTACAAGCATTTAGGATCACATTAGACAATAGTCTCAGATCTCCAGGTGCTAAATATGACCTAAGACAATGTGATTGGTTTATCAGTGGTATTGTACAAGATAAGTTGTCAACACAAACTATTCAATGATTAAGTATTATATTCAATAAATGCTATTTCACTTGTGAAGAAATTAGCAATGGTTTACAAACAATAGTTTCATGCATGCAAGCAACGAGACAAGATGAAAAATCCACAAATCCCGTGGATAATAAACCTTCAACTCAGTATAAAAAGAATACACCTACTCCCACTAAACCACATAATGGGAAATCCCATATAGGCATTTATCAAGCTGTGAATACGACAGACAGTAAACAAACTGTCACACATAAACGTACTCCAAAATGTGTACTTTGTGATGGAACACATTGGGCACAGTATTGTATTCAATACACATCAATGGAGGCACGTAAACAACGTGTTCATCAGCTGAAAATGTGCATCAAGTGTTTAGGTGAACACAAGGGAGGAAAATGCTCACTGAAGAAGTGTTTTAAATGCAAGGGTATGCATCATACAGCATTATGCCCAAATACTTTTGCTGAACAGCAGAAGACTTCCATAGAATCAGGAAGTCAACAAGCAACAGCATTAAATGTGAGAGATAAGTTTAAAGCAACTGCTCTCCCGATAGCTCGAGTTGATTTATCTAATAAATTACACAAAATCAATGTGCTAACACTATTTGATCAAGGCTCACAAAGGTCCTTCATAAGAAGAAAAGTGTTGCAGAAACTGAATAAACAACCCTATGTCAAAGTACAGTTAGATATAGCTATTTTTTTCCACAATTCTGGTAAACAGACAAATGACCTAGCCAGAATCACTGTTGGTCTAGGAAACAGGAAAAAGACAGTAGAAGCTGTGGTAGTAGATGATTTGCCTAAGTCTGTGCAGATCCAGGGATTAAAAGAAACAGTTGCAGCACTGAAAGCAGCTAAGGTCAAGTTAGCCTGTCCTGACTTACAGACGGACACTATTAGTCCAATTGATTTAATCATTGGAAGTGATTATTATCACTGTTTTGTGCAAAATATAGTAAGTAAACATGATGTTCACTTGCTGAAAACAGCAGGAGGCCACATGATATGTGGTCCCATTCCCTCTCAAAGTGGGAAAGAAGCTGATATTGATTCAATGGAAAATGTACTAGTTACGAGAATAACCACTGATCATGTACCACAGCAAAAGTTATCATTACTGGAAGAAATGAATGAACCAGTTGATAAGTTGTGGGATTTAGATGCGGTAGGTATTAATGTAAATAAACCAAGCCCACAAGAGTCTCAGACTTATAGCCAATATTTCGACACTGTCAAATATAAAGATGGACAGTATTGGGTTAGGTTACCATGGAAATTAAATGCACCACATCTGCCTAGCAATTATCGCATGGCTTTCGGACAAATGAAAGCACAAATACATGAGCTCCGGAAGAATCCAGAGCTACTACTGACTGTCTATGATAATATCATACAAGAACAGTTGGACAATAAATTCATTGAGGAAGTAGTCGAAGATAAGTTGAAGACAGAAGCTCATTATCTCCCGCACCATGGAGTCAGAAAAGATTCTGAAACCACTCCACTACGTGTTGTATATAATTGCAGCGCACGTGCAAATCAAGATGTAGCAAGTCTTAATGACTGTCTGATGACCGGACCCTCACTAACTGAGAAGCTTGGAGATGTGCTTATGAAATTTCATAAGAACATAAGAACATAAGAACGAAGGAACACTGCAGAAGGCCTACTGGCCCATGCGAGGCAGGTCCAAGTCTCCTACCGGCTTAAGCCAATGCACCCAACCTAGTCAGGTCAGGTCACATTGACTTAAGGGAGGAACACGGCAACCGACCTGGTAGCACAAGCTATCAGGTCTAACTCACACCCACCCACATCCACTCATGTATTTATCCAACCTATTTTTAAAGCTACACAACGTTCTGGCCTCTATAACGGTACTTGGGAGTTTGTTCCACTCATCCACAACTCTATTACCAAACCAGTACTTTCCTATATCCTTCCTGAATCTGAATTTTTCCAACTTAAAACCATTGCTGCGAGTCCTGTCTAGGCTAGATATTTTCAGCACACTATTTACATCCCCTTTATTTATTCCTGTCTTCCATTTATACACCTCAATCATATCCCCCCTAATTCTACGTCTTTCTAGAGAGTGCAGATTCAGGGCCCTTAGTCTATCCTCATAGGGAAGGTTTCTGATACATGGGATCAACTTTGTCATCCTCCTTTGTACATTTTCCAGAGAATTTATATCCATTCTGTAATAAGGTGACCAAAACTGTGCAGCATAATCTAAATGAGGCCTAACCAACGATGTATAGAGTTGAAGAACAACCTGAGGACTCCTATTATTTATGCTTCTTGATATGAAGCCAAGGATTCTATTAGCTTTATTGCGAACACTTATGCACTGTTGTCTTGGTTTCAGATTACTGCTAACCAGAACTCCTAAATCTTTTTCGCAATCCGTAATATTAAGATCTACATTATTTAGTTTATATGTGGCATGGTTATTGTCCTGTCCAACATTTAGAACTTTGCATTTGTCTATATTAAACTGCATCTGCCACTTCTCCGACCACTGCATCAGTCTATTCAAATCTTCCTGGAGTGCTCGAATGTCCTCGTCAGAATGAATTCGACGGCCTATTTTGGTGTCATCGGCAAACTTGCCGATGTCGCTCTTTATGCCCTCATCTATGTCGTTTATGTAGATTGTGAACAGCAGGGGGCCCAACACTGACCCCTGTGGAACACCGCTCGTGACACTTCCCCACTCTGATTTCTCCCCATTTATGCAAACTCTCTGCTGCCTATTTGTCAACCATGCCTCTATCCAGGAAAAAATTTCTCCTCCTATTCCATGTGCTTTAATTTTCCTCAATAGTCTCTGATGTGGGACCCTGTCAAAAGCCTTACTGAAGTCCATATACACAATATCATATTCATTACCATGATCTACCTCCTCAAATACCTTAGTGAAAAAAGTTAATAAATTCGTAAGGCAGGAACGCCCCTTTGTAAAACCATGCTGAGATTCGTTGATTAATTTATGCTTTTCAAGGTGGCTACGAACTGCCTCGGCAATTATTGATTCCATAAATTTTCCCACTATGGAGGTTAGGCTTATTGGTCTATAGTTCGAAGCTAAGGACCTGTCACCTGTTTTGAAAATAGGTATCACATTTGCCATTTTCCACTTATCTGGCACCATGCCAGTTTGTAGTGATATGTTGAAAAGATTAGCCAAAGGTGTGCTAAGCTCCTCTTTACATTCCTTTAGAACCCTTGCATACAGTTCATCAGGGCCTGGGGATTTGTTAGGTTTTAATTTATCTATTTGCCTAAGGACCATGTCACTTGTGACCCTAATAGTACACAGTTTATTATCGTCCTGTTCTACATAATTTATCATTACTGGAATATCGCTGGTATCCTCCTGTGTAAAAACTGAGAGGAAGTATGTGTTAAAAATTCTACACATTTCCTTATCACTGTCAGTGAGCTGACCCGAGGAACTTTTGAGTGGGCCTATCTTGTCCCTGATCTTACTTCTGTATACCTGAAAGAATCCTTTTGGGTTAGTCTTCGATTCTCTTGCAACTTTAACCTCATAATCTCTTTTTGCTTTTCTAATTCCCTTTTTTATTTCTCTCTTTAACTGAATATATCGATTTCTCAATTGCCCCTCTCCTCTTTTGATTTGCCTATATATGCCTCTCTTTTGACCAATCAGATATTTTAATCTATTGTTCATCCATTTAGGATCATTTTTGTTTGATCTGATTTCCCTATTTGGAACATAATTTGACTGAGCAGCTAGAACTATGCCCTGGAAAACATCATATCGGCAACCATCACCACCTACCTGACCCTTAGTCAGGTCATTCCAGTTCAGCCTACCTAAGTAATTTTTCAGTCCTATGAAATCAGCCAAGCGAAAGTCAGGGACGGAGACTTGATTGCCATTATTAGGGGAATTCCATGATATATTAAAACTGAGTGATTTGTGATCACTTTCCCCAAGCTCATCATTAACCTCAAGATTATTAATTAGTGTTTCCCTACTGGCAAGAACCAAGTCAAGGAGGTTATTTCCCCTAGTTGGCTCTGTCACAAACTGTTTTAGAAAACAATCCTGGATCGTATCAAGAAAGTCACCTGACTCTAAATTTCCTGTCAAATTGCTCCAGTCAATCTGTCTATAGTTGAAATCTCCCATTAGCACAACATTTTCGTATGTAGATGCCTTACGAATTTCGTCCCATAGAAGTTTACTGCACTCCCTATCAAGATTTGGGGCCCTGTAAATCACACCCAAAATTAGTTTTTCTCGGCCCTCGAGAAGCTGTAACCAAACAGATTCAGTGGCTGACGCTTCTAATTTAATATCTTGTCTAACACAACAATTTAAATTGTCTCTGACATACATCGCTACTCCACCACCTTTCCTGTTGACCCTGTCAGTGTGGAATAATTTATAGCCTTGTATGTGACATTCAGAGGGCATCTCTCTATCTTTCAGATTGAGCCAGGTCTCTGTTATAGCAATAATATCTATGTCTCCTGCACTTGCAATTAATCTTAGCTCATCTATCTTATTTCTTACACTCCTGCTATTAGTATAGTAAACCTTAAGGGAGCTAGTCCCTTGCTGCCCTCTGCTGTCCCCCTTTGTTTGCTGACCTGATCTATTGTCTTTATTTATAACTTCATGCTGAATGCCTTTTATACATTTACTGTTTCCAACCCAAGTGTTGCAACCTGCTTGTTTCCCACACACACCCATACCTCTATCTTCCATCAGTTTAAAATCATAGGCATTTCACCAATGGCCTTCTCAATCGAGTCTGCAAGTGCTACCACCCCTGCCCCCGAGAGATGTACCCCATCCCTTGCATACATATCATGTTTGCCATAAAAGTTGTTCCAGTTGTCAATGAATGGGATTGCAAGTTCCTTGCAGTATCTGTCTAGCCAGCAATTTACACCAATTGCCCTAGACAACCATTCATTTCCTACTCCCCTTCTAGGCAAGATGCTACATATGATTGGGATCCCTCCCTTAGACTTAATGAAATCTATAGCTGACCTGTACTTATCTAGCAGCTCTTCTCTCCTACCCTTCCCAATATCATTTCCACCAGCACTGAGACAGATAATGGGCTTGCTCCCATTACCTGACATGATATTATCCAGCCTGTTGACAATGTCCCCAACACCAGCTCCAGGGAAGCACACTCTATCTCTCATCTTCTTATTCCTATTACAAAAAGCACGGTCAATGTATCTTACCTGAGAGTCACCAACCACAAGAATGCGCTTACCTCCATTAGCAGGGGCAGTAGTACCCTTACCTTCACTGGCCACTGAAGTACATTCATCCTGAAGAACAGAGAAGCGATTTCCTACCTTCAGATCTTCACTCTTAACTTTCCTTACTCTGATGCGCCTTCCATTACTGTGAACTACTCGCCACTTGTAGCAGGTGCTGGGCTGCACCTCACTGCTGGTAGCCGTTGCTGCCTCCCCAACTACAGCCTCCTCACAGCGAGAGACAGACTGCACCTCGCTGCTAGAAGCCTCATTCCCCACAACTCCAGCCACCTCACACTCTCTCCCAGACCCATTGAGGTGGACCTTCAGCCTCCTAATCTCCTCCTGGAGAAGCAAGACCTCCTCCTTCAACTCTCCAACCTCAATTTTTAAAACACTGCAGAAGCAAGCCATGCTTTG